>NC_089589.1:135648159-135975842 GCF_019320115.1 Miscanthus floridulus
TGTCCTACACTATATCATATAAGATCTTTAGTTTCTGAGCCCCGGCTACTGTGTCTTTGAGAAAAATTAGATATGCTAATTTGGGCTGCAACTAAGTGCTCTTATTATGATGCATGCATCTATCTCCGAATTAAAATGATGAAAATCTTTGCTTTTCAGCCTGTGACTGAAAATGACATCATGTAACTTGAGAGTATATAGGCTGATGATCTTGCTCAGCTATTACAGCTAGGGGCAGCAAATGGTAGCAGCAGCTTATTCAAATTGTAGCAGCTAGGGGCAGCACTTATTAATTCTTTAACCCAAACAAAATCATTACATTGATCTGGTTGGTGTAATTCAATTTTTGGACAAATGGATTATACGTTTATGACTGCTGTTACATACATTACCGGAGCTAAGATGAATATGGAACCCCAGTCTCGTGACCTTGTTCTTTAACCCAAACAAAATCATTACCGGAGCTGAGATGATATGGAACCCCAGTCTCGTGCCACGCTGCTCTCCCCTTCCCTAACTATGCCTTATGACTTTTTTTTGTTTTGTACTACTCTTGAGTGGCTGTGATGAATCAAGTTTCCATTAGAGAACTTCTGCACTTTAGCACCTTATGAGCCTGGTACTTGGGATATTTTGTTCTGTTTGCTGCTTAACTAGGATGGCTTTGTACCAGTACAAGCAACCAGTTCTGTGGCCAGTTCAATTCCCATTAGAGAGAGAGAATTAAATTAAGCTCCAGGTGAAATTAAGTTGCAGTTGTAAGGATGATAATGGGTAAATCTGAGCCATTTCTCGAGTTCTTTTGCTCTTGATAATGGGTAAAATTCTGGAGATGGTCACTGTCTTGTGGTATTTCTTCTGTGAAATTTTGGCTGGAACTTTTGTCTTCTTCCGTTTGTAAGTGCTTGGCTGCTCCTCCCATTGACAGTTGCTTTATCTCAATGCCTTGTAGGAAATATGATGGCAACTGCTTTCAGAAATCTAAGCATTTGGTGAAGCGTGTTGATCCAGAAATGGATGGTAAGTAATGCACTCTTCAACAGGAAGTTCATGCTTGGGGGAAATCTATGATACAAACCTTTTTTTATCCATGCAGGATACCCTCAGGAACAATCCCATTTAACAAACAAATGGTTCAGCTCAAAGTCATCAAAGAAGGTAATATTCATGTAGTCATGTCATCTTCACAATTTTCTTCTGTATGCTCCTAGAATATCGCTCTTGTGAGTATCTATTGCATATCAGCACCAAAGGAACTTTTGAGGAAAATTCTGTTATATCCTCATTAGTGAGCATATGTTGATAGATCAGTTATCTGTCTTTTTACGTTAGCAAAAGGAAAAGGCAGCAAGTTTACTTGTTTAGCTTGTGTAAGCTTCTGTAGCTGGTTCACTATTTATTTTAATTGTATCTTGTCTGTTAACGAGCTTGGAAACAATATGATGCATGTAAGTTGTCTAAAAGGAAGCCCACAGTCCACCAAAATGTTTGTAAGACAACATAGCTCTTAGTACTTGTGTTCCTATTATGCATTATTAAGCAACTAGATATTTTTGTGCCAATTTTAAGACCTTTCCCTATATAAAGAAATGCTGTCAGTTGATCCTAGTTTTGTCAATGACACATTTATCATTATTGCTGATCTTTCCTTTTATGCTGTTATATGTAAACAGATACCTCTGACTGCTGTTACTTCTGTCATTGATGGCTTGAAAAAACTTTATATCGAAAAAGCCTTTGGAAGTTACATACAAGTTCAATGATTTCGTCTCCCCTTTGCTGGTACATACTGTATTCCCATTTTCTGGATACTTTAGGAAACAGAAATGACTACTTTCCTGTGTAATCATTGTAGTATTCATGTTGACTATTCTTACAGGTAGAGATGGAGTGCAAGGTGAAGCAGTTTACAATTGGTTGAACAAGAAAAAATAGTTTGGTTTCTTTTTCGATATCCGTATTTGTGAATTCATTGTAGTATTCATGTTGAACATGTAGATGAGCAGACTGATTCTATTTTTGACATAAGTGTTGACTCCATTCATGATGAACTACTGATTTGTGTATTTTTTGAATGAAACCTTGTTGGTCATGCACAGAAAGTACTGTATGGAAAATATATATTTTAATATGTTGTTGCTACTGTTTTAAAATAATTTTTTTTGTGTGTTTAACTCTTTTTTCCTGTGAGGCTGGCTACACAGAAATATTTTTTTTAATCTGGGCGAAATGAATTTTTCTGTGAGTTCACCTAGACCGACAGAAAAAACATGTGTTTTTCTGTGCGTTTATTTCTTTTTTCTGTGTGGTTTAACACACAGAAAAATTAGTTTTAATCTAGGCGAACACAATTTTTCTGTGCGTGTGAGACCCACAGAAAAATTGTTTCTGACGGTGAACCGACAGAAAAATTTGATTTTTCTGTCATTATATTTCTGTGGGTATTTTTCTGAGGGTACACCGTCAGAAAAATATTTTTCCGACGGTATTCGCATTTTTCTGTGTGTTTTCGCACGCACAGAAAAAAGCGAGATTCCAGTAGTGAATAGTGCAGTAACACTGGTTTACTCGTCTATGGCAAGAGCACGCAGTGTGCACAGCGCGGCCCGTCCCCGATATAAATTGCTATACACGAGTAATTAAAAAGCAGCATACAAGTACACTAAGATGCTATAATAAGAAATAAATTAGTATCCGTTGCATGGACAGGATTACCAGTAATTAATAAAGAGTAGCATACAAGTACACGACAGAGTATACTAATAACAAGCTATAAGAAAGAAATTAGTATCGTTTGCAACTACTAATATCAAGCGCTAAATTATGTATCTCATGCCACCTTGAGATTGGCACCCCTACCGTGACGCTATGTTTTTTTTACGGCAAACCGTGACGCTATGTTGGCCACCAGAAAATTGGCCTTTTCAATGCCGATAGTCAATGCTTTAAATTAGCCATAGTAAAAAAAAAATCTGTGATGTTGCCGGTGCTTCGAATTTTTTGGGTAGACAATACACAAGTTGAAATGGATCTTCTAGATATACATGGTGGATAGTACGCCACACGACTTGCCTCTCTCACTCGCGACGCCCTAGCGCCGCTGTCACCACCGCCGCTGCTTTCCACCACCGTTGGTTCCCCTCCCTTCCCCCTCCAGCATCTCGCCGGAGGCCCGAGGGAATGGGGATCCATCATTTTTTAATAAATTTTCTAGTAGATTGAGTCTTTAAGGTTAGGGTTTCTCCATGGCAAGTTTCCTGGTATTGGGGATTTATTTGCTGCTCCTCCTCTCCAGCGACGATAAGAGGACATGGTGGAATCGTTTTCGCCATGATGGCTCTGTTGAAGATGAGAACGACAACTACGGCGTCAGCAACTTCATCGGCATGATGGCATGGAGAGTTATCTTTCCGGACGGCGACATCAAGGCAGAGTTGGTGTCGCCTCCATGGAATAATTTTCTTCGTTCTCTTCTCCATTTCGTTGTGGTTAGATCTGGCCACGATGAAGGACTAGGGAGAAAAAGTTTCAGATCAGTCTTCCTCATTCTTCGGTGGTAGAAAGAAGAAGAAGGAAGACACAAGAAAGAAGAAGTTTCTCAACTTCGCCTGCAGGAATGTTGGCCGTCGTTCATTGGGCATCTGTTCTTAGGCCTTTTGCCGAGTGTTTGCCTGTGCGGTCATCCATACGAAGCGTCATACTGGTTTGGATTTGAGATTTGGAGCTATTCACAGCGTGGGTACAATTTAGATGAAAATCAGTTTCTGAATATATGTAGTGTATTCCAGAGTGCTTGTAATGTGATGATGTACCCAACTATAATATAATGTAATTCTTCTTTCATCTAAAAAAAGATATACATGGTGGACGATTTTTGTATGAAAAGCGACATGCCGGACTCAAATTGGTTGTCTTGTACAGTGCTGTATATAGCAAGAAAAAAAACACTGCTATTAATCGTGTCCACACACAACTGGTCCAACTTAGTTCTTCAGAGGTGCTCATAAAGGTAGGGTGTACGTGCGTGTGTTCATAGGGGTGAGTGTGCTCTGGTGTGTGTGAGTGTCTGCATCTGTAACTGGGTCTCGCAAAAAAAATCTGCATTTTTTCATCTTGTCATACAATGAAGTATAAAAGATTGTCCTTATGAAATTGATATTGCATCATCTTGACATCTAACAAGTGATAATCACCTAAGGTTCCACCGGAGCCGAAGCAACCAGAGGACCCCCTAGGACCATGCCACATCTTGGGACATCCCTCGTGGAGCAGCCCGATTAACACTACACTGGAATCCTCTAATTAATTAGCCAAGGCTGAGCCATGTAGTTCTTGAGGTTGTACCGTTATCCTAGGTGGTCGCTCCATGAAAGTCCTTAAGGACTCAGGAATAAAACATAGGCCACCAACCAAACTTACCATAAACATCATCACCTGCATAACCACCAAGACATACCATGTGCCCGAGTCCCTAAGTTCCATGTTGCTAAAAAGCCAACATTTTACCATAGTTCCATATCCATTAAGTCATCATTAACATTTCATCATCATGTGACATTGGTATAAAAGTGTAACACCCACGGTGTTACATTGTACAGTTTTTGCTAAAACCATGTCATGAGCATCATGTTTATGTATTATTGCATGTGGTAAAATAAGAAATTAAATTTTATTGCACTAATTCTCAATTTGAGCTCTAATTTATTCCTTGTCCAAATACTCTCTAGCACAGCTCAACTCACTATTGTCATCCTGATCCAACTCCATCTCCTGCTATTCATCTTCTTCCTAATCCCAGAGTGCACACAAGGCACACTGCTCTGCTTAGCCCGCGCAGCACGTGCACAGCGACGACCGACCGTAGCAACAGCATCGCACACGCTACGCATTAATCTCACTCCCAAGCTCAGCCCACCGAGCATGCCGTTCGCTTGCTGCTCCACAAACGCAGCTCAGACACCCTTTCCACACGCCATCACTGTAGACATATGAAAGCAACTGCGATACATTCTCTGCTGTTCTCCTCACATTTTCCTTGAACTCACGTACCAGCTAGGGCTACTACTAGCTAGCAGAGTCACTGTGTTTGCAGCAAAGTTTACTCATGCAAAAGGACTTACTTCCTATAGATGAGATGACCATTCTTGCATGGTGCAGTACCCTACCAGTGTATGAATTCGCATGCACTAGATAGGTTTAATAAAGGAATCTTGATTAATTTCTTTATGTATATAACTAGCATGGATCAGCAGCACTAGTACTTGATGACATCACTATTAGTAGTACAAGATGATGTGTAAAAGATAGCTAATAAAAAAAGTGATACTTAATGGAGTAGTATTAATCATCTCATGGTAGTCTAAATAATCTAGCTACGCAAATAGAAGAACACATCATGTTAAGATCGTAGCTGCATACTTGAACAGCTAGCTGAGGCCTAGAGTGCCTAGATCATAGGCAAATGGAAGGCTAGTATGACTGCCATAGCCTACAGTACAAGTACCAGCAGAGGGAACGAGCCTATCGTGCTGTGTGCGGTGGTGTGCCTAGACTGGCAGAGTGAGGACTAGAACACTGTAGCTTGCACAGGCCTCAAGTCAAGGTCGTCACCGTCGTCGGTGGCTTGGTTGGGGCGACGACCACAACCGCACTTACTGTGATTCGTGATTGTATAAATAAATAAATGTTCGATGCACGGCCAAACAACCTTTCTGCACACACTACTTACACAATCGTTGGCCAGCTCACAGAGTCACAGTCACCAGAGCTGTGTGCTGCCCCTGAGCTTTGCCAGATGGTTGGCCTGGCCTATAGAATGACCAACATACTCGTCGTGGTCTCGTCCGAGTCACGAGCACTCGAGTGGGATCCCTAGACTCGATACTGAACCGTTTGCTTCTCCATTCCCGCGTCTCCTGTCTTTAAAAGGACATGTCGAGCCGCCGAGCCGTCCTGCTTCACCACTCACCTTCTTCCTCCCCAAATCAAGTTTCTCTGTCTTGCTCGAGAAAGCTGCGCTCCGTCGACCACCCTCCCCGAGCTGCAATCGGCCGAGGTCACCAACCTGCAAAAATCTCCTCCTTCTTCTCCGTTATTTCCTTGACCCGCGGTCTCATCCATTATTTCTAGACCCACAGCCAGGTGCAAGTCAACAAGTTCAATTGCGTGATTAGCCTCCTCCAATAATATCATTTCTTCACCTCTAGAGCTCATTTGAATTTATTTATTTATTGTGATATAAATTTTGTTAGATTCCTAAATTCATGATCTATCTGTTAGTGTAATTAGTTCGTATAGTTCAGTGATACCTTTAGGGTTACTTTATTATTTCGAAATACGTATTATTATTATGGTTATTTAGAGAATGAATTTTTGTGATGCATTGGTAGAAGTGCTAGCCCTAAAAAATTTTTATAGTAGGTTCATTGTATTATTATGTGCTCACTGTAATTTTTGTAGCCTTAGAATAGGTTGATAAATATGGTAGCTAGAGCACTTTGTTTTATCATATATATAGTAAATTGATATTAACAATAAGGATGGCTTTAGTTGCTATGATAATGCATGAAATGTTTCATACCTATTTAGTGGGAATAATAGGTAACTTTGCGTATTTGTCATTAGAGTTAGCTTAGTAGCTTGGTAGATGTATTTTTATTTTAAGAGTTGCTGTTGCCATATTACTAAGCGTTGCATCATCATTTCATGCATGTAGATAACGAGTTGGTAGAGTTCGTGACTGCGGGCGAGCAGGAATACGAGGAGGAGGTTCTCGTGCAGGAGGGAGTCCCGGAGCTATCAGTTGCTGACTTTGCTGACACCCCGCCTGCCCAAGGCAAGCCCCGGTGCATAACCCTTATTTTGAATAATAACCGGATATATATGTGTTGTGCATTTACGTTACATGCATTTTATGGACACTACATGCATAAATATACCTACCTATGAGTCCTACTAGCATAGGTCGAGTAGCTGCTATGCTTAGGATTTTCGGTAGCGTGAGTAACCTGCTGTTGCTCACCATAGGTGATTATTATCACTCTTATGATAAAATGGTGAGAGGAAAAATCGAGACCAGACAGGGATATGGTATGGGTTTTGGTGGGTGTAAGAGGTTGTGTCCCGCGATCAAAGGGGCATAGCTTGGTTACATTGTTTTCCCTGTCCGTGTCGGTTAAGGACCGGTCGTTGCAATGGACACGAGGCAAGTCATAGATCTATTGTCCCGAGCGCATACATGGGTATGGGCGCAGGGAAGACTTGTTGCTCTCTTGTTGTGGATCCGGCTCTTTCCGGACTGACTAATTGGAGGCGGAGATGGTGAAGGTCCTTGCACCGCACTGAGTCCGGGACTCAGGAGTGGGGGCTTGAAGTCCAAGTTTGGACGGGGACCTGGACACCCAGGACAGGAGGGTGATGGGTTAGTCCTGCTTGTGCCCGGAGTACAAGCGGGGCATGTGTTTTCGGGGCACCCAGCTGAGCACATTGGTTCACGAATCGCCGCCGAGTCGATACGACTTGTCTTACCTCTAGCATCGTAATAAGAATTGAAAGTTAAAAGAAGGAGAAATGGAACTGATTGCTCAACTCTTGCTTGAAAGTAGAACATGTGCTTATATAGACTGGATAGATAATAACTTAATACGGCTGATAATCATAACATCAATAAGGACTCACTATTAGTACTACTTTTTACTAAAAGAAAACCAGCAAACCATGAAGCTTATCATATTCCTTAGAGTCGGAAAATTATTCCCACTAGTCGAATAAGTCTTGCGAGTACATTGTGTACTCAAGGTTTATTTACCCTTGTTGCAGGTGATGCATGAGAAGTACCTTTGTGTGGAGGATTCTTCTGGTGGGCTCAGATGGATCCTCGTTTTTATCGCTAGATGTTTATTTTAAATCCCGCTGTTTATCATTCCGCACTCTGACATTTGGTAATGTAATAATGTAATTTTTAAGAAACTCGGATGTATGAAATGGACCTGTATTGTAACTCGTTCTCATTATTGGATCCTTGGGAAAAATGTGGATCTTTTGGGTTCTCCCTTGGGGTGTGCCCGACGGATACCGCCTGCTGTAGCTTGCTTTCGGGGTGCTTAGTGTCTCGTGGAAGGCGAGCACCTCGGTAAGCGTGTTATTTTGGGCGGTTCTGCCATAAAAAGTAAAGTTGATAAGCATAGCATTGCTACCCATTATACAACCTAGATAACAAGGAAGATATGAAATTCTAGGATATCCTTATGGTACTCATATTTAGACACATGCATACATAAAGGCCCCGTTCGGCTTGCTGAAACTAGCTAAAAAACACTGTTCCAGCTGAAAAAAGAAGCCAAACAAGCCGGTTTTAAGGTAAGCCGAATAGGACCAAAATGTGATTAAGAGTGACTGGGTAAAGAACATGGTCAAAGAACCTGCACTTGCCTTCGTCAAGTTGGTGCTGCTCACAGTCTTCAAAGTCTAGCTCTTGTAGATTCACGTGCAACTCTTCTCCTATATGCGACAAGCAACGGCGGCACACGAGCACATACAAGCAAAACATGCACTAAATTAGAAAAACAGTACACCAATACATGATACAGAGATAAACAAGTACACAAAGCTATTCTACTCGCTGAGACGAACTCATAGGCTCATGAACCACCTAAATCGGAGCTAAAACGCACAAGATATGGCTAAAACAAGATTAGTGGCAAAATTATGATTAAAAGGAACTATTTTTCGCATTTTAATTAATTAAAACCGGGATTTTATAAAGGTTTTGGACCGCTGGTACTAAAACCTAGAAGATCAGGGGGTTAAAACGATAAAAACAGGACTAAAATCTAATTACTTTTGAACTATACTGGAGCGCTGGTTGATATCGAAAAATTACAAGGGCTCTTTTGAAAACCATCCAAGGTTGATGCGGTCTATGCTGGCGTGGCTTGTTGACCCGGTCTTCGGACCACGCGGCGCCTACGTGGCTGCCATGTCAACCTGGCTGAATTCGGTTGACCGGAAGATCTGGGCGCTCGGTTTTGGATCGGACGGCTGGAATCGGCTCGGGCGAGTTGGCTCGCCAACGGTGGTAGCCAGCGCGGTGGCGTGGCCATGGGAGGCCGCACAAGCTTGCCGGAGCTCAGGGATGACGACACTGCGGGGCGCTACTGCCTACGCGGCTAGCTAGCACAGGAGCGAGTGTGGGCGAGGCGAAGCCTGAAAGGATCAAGATGCCCAAGGGGGGGGTGAATTGGGCTAATTCTAAATTTTCTTGCAATAATTAAATCCTACGGTTAGCCCAATTAACCCCTTGTGCTTAAAAAGGTGTTTCAATTAATCTAATGCACAAAGGACTTGCAACCTATATTCTAAATTTACTCTAGCATGACAATTCTATGAATGTAAAGACAAGTATTGACTTGCTCAAAGTAAATGCTCAAAGTAAATAGAGAGAGAGGAACGCGGCGATGTTTTGCCAAGGTATCGGAGAGTCGCCACTCCCCACTAGTCCTCGTTGGAGCACCCACGCAAGGGTGTAGCTCTCCCTTGATCCGCGCAAGGATCAAGTGCTCTCTACGGGTTGATTCTTCGACACTCCGTTGCGGCGAATCACCAACAACCGCTCACATCTTGAGTTGGGTCACCCACAAGCTCCGCCAGGTGATCACTGAACTCCCAATCACCACCAAGCCGTCTAGGTGATGGCGATCACCAAGAGTAACAAGCACGAACTCTCACTTGACCACGACAAGCCTAATGAGACGATGGATGCACACTTTGCTACTCTTGCTTCACTAATGAGGGCTCTCTCTTGGATTCTCAAATCACAAACACCTCACTAGGACCTTGCTCTTCTTTGCACTCACAAACGTGTTTCTCAGCTGTTCAAATGAACAAAAGTACCCCCACACACGAGTGGCGGTTGTATTTATAACATGGGCTGAAAAACAAACCGTTATGTGCCTCTGTGGGGTGACCGGACGGTCTGGTCATGTTGATTGGACGCTCCGGTCAGTTCAACCCGCACACCAGTGTTTAAGTGTTGACCGGACATAGGGTAGGGTCCGGTCAGCACTGACCGGACGCGTCCGGTCGCATTTAACCCTCACCAGAACCTTACTGTACTCGACCGGACGCTAAACCCTCAAGGTCCGGTCGCAGAATTCCTTCTCTGGAACCTTACTGGAGTCGACCGGACGCTGGCCCTCAGCGTCTAGTCACTTTGCTTCTTCAGTGTCCGGTCACGCCAGACACTATGACCTTGGTCAAATGAACTGACCGGACCCTGCGGCTAGCGTCCGGTCACACCGGAGCCAGCGTCCGGTCAGTATTTGACACTCCATTCACTTCCAACTCTCGATCATTTGTGAATGAAGTTTGCTCCATTGGATCAAAGGACTATTTTGGAGCTATCTAGAGCTAGACTTAGCAAGTGTGCACCACACCTAACTCACTAGACTCACCTAGGTCAAGCTACCCATCCATACCCCCCTTAACAGTACGGCCAAAGGAAAAACAAAGTCCTAAACTACTCTAAGTGTCTCTCCAACTCCAATCGACACTTAGAACTAGTCATCCTTAACCTTGTCGTCCATCCTTTGAAAACCAAAACGATTTCCATCGTAGGGGCATGACATCCATGTTTGCCCAATCGATCTCCATTACCATGACCTAACTTAATTGCCTCTGCAAAACACACGTTAGTCATAGTAATCATGTATTGTCATTAATCACTGAAACCCAACTAGGGGCCTAGATGCTTTCAATCTCCCCCTTTTTGGTGATTGATGATAATACCACCTCGAGTATGTGAAAGAGTGAGGTTTTTGATATGCTTGGTTCATATAAGCTTTTGTCAATAAGAACAAAAGGATTAGTAAAGCTTATATGACCCAAGCCAACATAATGTACTCAAAAGATATGAAATAAGCATGAGTACAAATCATAAGGCTCATTTGCATCGGAGTAAATCGCGGAAGCAAATCAAATGAGCATAATATAAGTGATATGACATATAAATAATTCGAAGTAGAGAGCACACATGTCAAATATCACAATCACGTAGATATCACATATCACATAAATAGTAAATATGAATGCATAATGTATCACACATATAAAACTCCAAATGTATGTAATATAAGCTAATAATTAACTAAGCTCCCCCTAAATAGACGCTCCCCCTAAGTCTACATACTCGAGCCCTCTCCCCCTTTGGCGTCAAACACCAAAACCTAAGGGTCAGTCGGCGGGGCTGCAGCGGACGAGCCGGGCGCTGAAGTGCGAGGAGCAAGCGTGAAATGGGCGCCATCATTGTCTGACCCTGAGCTCTGTACTAACTGACCCTCTATGGCTGGAAGTGTCATTGAAGCGGTCTTGGTCTGAGCTAGGGCAGGTGCTACCTGTGATGCTGCTGGTAGATCTGTCGTAGGATCTGATGATGCGACAGACGAAGGCAGCCTCTGAGTCATCACGGCGACAGGAGCTGTAGTAGAAGGACCTGGAGCATACATATGTGGCGGTGTAGGCATCCCTGTCAACTCATTGAAAGATGCTCCAAGACTCTTGGAGACTGACGTGTCAAGCACAAACAGCGAGGATGACGGATCCGGTGTGAAGCCTGTCTAATGGGGTGTGAACTGTGGGGCTACCACCGGCAAGGATAACCACTGGGACACCTATACTGGGGATGAAGCAAACTGAGCTGGAGGTTGTCCCTGACTCTGAAGCCCACTGGGCTGTACTGCTGGAGTCGTCGTAGTGGTGGCAGGCTGACCAAGCTGGGGCGAAGGCTATGGCTATGGAGCCCCAATGGCTGTCACTACATGCTGCATAAATCCTAGAAGCTGCTACTGCATGAGTAACTGCTGCTGCTGCTGCTAGAGGACCTGCTGCTGTCGCTGGAACTTGTCCTGACAAGCCTAAAACTGTGCAAAGTTGGCAGCGGCCTCCTGAGCCTATCTAGCCTGATCCTGCTGCATCCGCTCAAGAATAGCAATGAGAGCGGGATCCGTCTGCGGTGCAGGTGGAGCTGAGCTAGAACTGTCAGCCTCATGGTCATATCGGCGTGGAGGCATCGTAGGAATGACCTTGTAGTCATCATCCGAGCTATCACTGGGGTCGCTCCCCTCCTGTTGAGCCTCAAGCTGCTCCTCCTCAGTAGTTGCTATCCCTCGAATGATCTCGTCCTGCTAAGCGGTAGACTCTGGTATATCTGGACGACGGTGGGGCTGACTGGGTGCCTGAGGAGTGCTGTGATGAAGCATCTATGCCAAGTTGTAAGCTGGGAACTCTGTGGTGGCACCTCTGTACTCTGCAACCATCTCGGGTGTCCTGACTGACACTGCCTTGAGGAGGAGGAATGTGATCCAATAAGCATAGGGCAGCTGCCTGTGTCCTCTGAAACCCTCAGCTATAGTGTCCTCCATCTTAGACAGAAGAAGATCCCAAACATCAAACACTGTCTGCTGCATCAGGGTGTTGAGGAGCCATAGCTGAATACATGCCAGGCCCTCCCTGTATCCCATCCTGGGAAGCAATGTCCTCCTCATAATAGCCTCTAGAACTCGAGCTGTAGGAGTAAGGTCACTGGAGTTCCTGCTCGACCCCTCACCAAAGGGCTCCTTGAAGCAATGACGAACCAGGTCTGTAGGAGGCACAAGACCGCCATGAGGGCGCCTAGGAGGCTCTGTCTGTCCGTAACAAACCTCATGTAATCTGATGTGCTGCTCCTGTAGCCTCAGTATCTCTCTGGCCCTCTGGCTCGTCATCCTGTAGTCTCTTCCTCTGAATGCAAAATGAATAAACCTGTGAAGGGGGTCAATGAAGAGAGAAGCATAGAACTGATGAACCCAAGATGGAACATATAATCCTGTTCGTCTAATCAAATCTGTCAGCCCTGGCAAATATGATAAGTATGGGTGGATATGCTCTCCTGTTGCTGCCACAATAGACTCTATGATGCATACCCGCTGAGATCTAAACACTGCCCCACTGTTGAGATAAGCATTGTAGAAGTCCTCCTGCAGTGGCATGTAGAAACCCTCTGCTGCTCTCTCATCCCTCCTGGGTGGAAACCACACCTCAAACTCCACAAAATGAAGCTGCTGCACCTATTTGGCCGTGGTGGCCCTCAAGTCAAGATGGGTCACTGGAGGCAGACCCTACGGTCTAGGTGGAGGACGTGATCCCCTCCGCTGTGTCTCCTGCCTCGGTGTGACTACAGCACGGGTACGACCAGAGCGGCGAAGCTGTGGCTGTGGTGCCTGCTCGGTCTCCTCGGCCTGCTCACCCTCCTGGGTCTCCTGTACTAGCTGGGGCTGCTGCTGTGACTCCCCCTGAGGCTGACCCTCCTCAATGGCAAGCCACCATCCTGCAACCATGATGGTCCTAGCTAGACCACCATGACGGCGCTCAACCTCCTCAAGTGAAGCCCTCACATCTGGTGCAACTGGCTGATCTGCAATGACGACTCCACTACAGGCACCTCCTCTCTCGGCATGCTCTGCGGCCTCTACAACTGCTGCTGCATGGGCTGTCTCTGCATCTGGGTACTTCCTCTTCTTAGATGCAATCTTCTTCATTGCCTTGCCTTTTGGATCTGTAGGCAGGCGAGGTAGGGGCCTTCGATCATCATCTCCTGGACCACCTCCAACATTCTTAGTGTGAGCCATCTGATCTGACAAGGACCACTGCTGCTGACAAGATCAACTGTCCACTAACACTTTCGAGGCTTGGCCTCGATCCGTACTCGCGAGCTTGGCCCCGAGTTAACTAAGAACTTGTTGACACCGTTTTTTGCACGTGTCAAAATAATCGGAGTGGACTAATCGGCAAGGGGAAAGTTACTGAATACTTTGATAGCCGATGAAAGCCAGCTTGTAAAGATGGTTGCCGATAGCTGGTGATGGTCGATGGAAAGGTTGATTTGGACTCGGGCGTTGCCGATGAGGTTGGAGGTGTTATTGTCGATGCCGATAGGCTTGAAGACTACTGCCGATGAAACAGGGAGTATGCCGATGAAGGAAGACTTGAAGACTACTGCCGATGAAACAGGGAGTATGCCGATGGGAAGGAGGACGGTGAGATTTCCATCGTAATTGAGGCGGACAGGGAAATAGATAGGAGTTGATTTCCTTTTCTATATTTGTTAGAGTATGATTCATGTAAGAGTCACGTGTTTCCTTAGATATGGGCTTGGTGTCCTAGTTGTGTTTGGTTGTGTCTCTTTAGATCAGGGTATAAATATGGAGTGAAGGGGCAATGTAATAGATATATCAATCAATATCAAAACCAATTTTTACTCCTATTTGCATCTACTTACTTTTCGGCGACTTCGTCAATTTGCATTATTTTTCCTTTTTACGAGTTCTCATTGATTCGGCGAGCTGCATCGCTTCAGTGCGACCTTCGGCGATCCTCGAGTTCCGCGTGAGTACCTCTTGGCCGTGACTTCCGGGCGTATCGCTGTTGTCAGGACCAAAGTGCTCGTATCTTCATCCTTGTCGATTAACAGGTCAAATCGACTGGCACGCCTTGGATATCGATTCGGGTATTAGCCCTTTGTGTTTGCAGATCCACTTTTGCATCAACACATCTTTTGGCACGCCCGGTGGGACCAATCAATCCTTGATCAGATATGTTCAATTCCGAGATCGATGCGGGGAACATTATCGCGGTATCAGAAGAAGATCTTAAGGAAGAGCAGAGGCAGGCTATGGAAAAGGCTGTAGAAGAATACAGGCAGCTTTGTCTGAAATCGTTTAGCCTGAACAAGAGTGGACAAGTCATCCAGAAGCAAGATTTGCCGTTGCCTCGGCAGGTTACCTTTGACTCCAATCCTGGTAAACTTCAAGAGATGGTTAATTCTGCAGTAAATCATGCTTTAATTAATCATTCCAATGTGTTGTCCAATACTGTTCATAATGCTGTGGTTCGAACTCTCAAAGAAGGACAACGGCATCACGCATTATGTTGGGCCTGCCTATCACCAACCAGAGCCGGTATCTGTTAATACTCCATCGGCTCCCTCGGCCGTTGTGGGTACAGAAGTTACTTCTTCCTCCAGTATCGGCAGGCTTACCTAATATTCAATCTACACCGATACGATCAGATCCGGTAGGACGAATTCAGCTTAGTACAGATCTATCGGCATCAGCTATGTCAGGCCCTGTGTCTCAGAATAGCCAGATTCCTACTAATTGGTGGGGATATGGTATGCCTCCGGAGTCATCTGCTTTCAATCCTGGGTTACCTCAAGTATTTGACGCAGTAGGAAAAGCTCCTATACCATCGGCTGTTTCGCCGATGGCCCAAGTGCCTCAATATGCCACAGCAACTACTGTGCAACCAACTCCAGGGGGTTTCCAGATGCCTTTGGTTCAAACGCCCAGTTCAAATCCATCGGCAAGCTTACTGCCGATGCAGCAGAAAGCCCCTGTTATGAGTCAAACTGGGGTTCAGTTCATGCCTCAAGCTGGTTATAATTATCCAACAATTTCAGCAAATTACCAGCCATCGGCAAGTTTTATACCGATGAGTTCTAGTAATGGTTGGTCAGGACAGTTACCTGTTCAACATACAGTTCAGCAAAATCAACAGATTGCAGGGATTCAACAAGGTTATATGCAAGCTGGTGTCCAGAATCAAGCATCGGCAGCTCAGCCGATGAATCCTTTCCAACAGGTTAATGGACCACAAGTAACGGCGAATATGCCGATTGCTGGAGATCGTGGGCCACAAAGATATGTGGAAGGATATCAGCAGGTACCTCCTGTAGAAATTCAGCCAGTTCGTCAGCAGGAGGCTGATGCTTTTTGGGCCGATAGGATAGCAGAAATTATGAAGGATCAGTTTGGGATAAAGCCCAAGGTCAATACTTATTCTTATCGGACTCCATATCCTCCTGCATATGATTTAATTCCTCTCCCAAATCGGTACAAGGTACCAGATTTCACTAAATTCTCCGGGCAGATGACACATCAACAATGGAACACGTCAATCGCTTCATTATTCAATGTGGAGAGGCAGCTAGCAGAGATGAATTAAGAGTTCGATTATTTTCATCATCTTTGTCTGGATCGGCATTTACGTGGTTCATTTCATTACCACCAAATTCTATTATTACCTGGGCTGATCTAGAAAAACAATTTCATAAGTATTTCTTTGCTGGAATCCATGAAAAGAAGCTTACCGATTTAGTAAAATTGAGACAGCGCAATGATGAATCGGTAGAGAGCTTTGTGCAAAGGCTACGAGATGTAAAAAATAAGTGCTACAGTCTGGTGCTGGATGATCGGCAGCTTGCCGATCTGGCTTTCCAAGGGTTATTGCCACATCTTAAAGACAGATATGCTTCTCAGGAGTTTGAAAGTCTCAGTCATCTTGTGCAAAGGATCTCTGATCAAGATACTAGGGTTTTTGAACCTAAAAAGAATTGGAGTAAAAAGGTATCATTTGTTGAAGAAGTAGGAGATTCTGATTCTGATGAAGAACCAGTTATCGGCTTAGCTGAGTGGGTTAAGAATAAAAAGCCGATATCTTGTCCCTTTGGTCAAAAAGAGCCAGAAAAGTTTACCTTTGATATCACCAAGGCCGACAAGATATTTGATCTTCTGCTTCAAGAGGGCCAAATTAAGCTGTCACCTAATCATGTGATCCCATCGGCAGAAGAGTTGAAGAAGATCTTGTACTGCAAATGGCACAATGCAACTTCACACAGTACAAATGAGTGCAAGGTGTTCAGGCAACAGTTACAATCGGCTATTGAATCTGGGAGAATTAAGTTTGGTACTTCCAATGCCCAGAGGCCGATGAAAATTGATCAACACCCTTTTCCAGCAAATACGTTGGAGGCCAAAGGGAAGACCAAAGTATTGACGTCAGAGGCTGCTGAGAAAAACGCATCAGTGGATCCCCAACATCGGATAACTACCGATGATGCAAAAAGTAAGGGTTTGCTGGGAGAAAGCAGTAGTTCCAAAAACCCTCCTCGACCTGGCATTGTGATTACTCATCGAAGGCAGCAGGAGGGTTGGCGTCAGCGTAATGATCGATATCGACAACAGCAAGAAGAAAGACGTCGGGAAGAATGGCATCGGCATAAAGATCATTGGAGGTGCCCGTTTTTTATCCATTGCTGGGAAGAAGGTATTAAATTGCCAACTGTTGAAAATTGCCCTGAGTGCAATGGTTATTATGGGGTCAATCGGTCAGAAAGGAGGTTTCAACCTGGCAATCAGGGTTTATTTATCAATGAGCCGATCAGAGGCAGAGCATCAGTGCATGATCGGCTGGGGGGCAGACTTAGTGTACATGAAAGGCTTGGTAAACGCGCTGGATATTTTCCAAGGAATCAAGAGGAGCTTGAGGAAATGGCAAATGCAAGAGTTCCCGATGAGGAAATATTCTACAGGGACCCTAATATACGCCGTGTAGAATCGACTAGGACCTGTTATCAGCCGGTTTGGAAAACCAAGTTTCCTCGATGGTGCCCGGAGGGTCTAACAAAGACACAGAGAAGGAGGATGCAACGTGAGCGTCAGGAGGATTTATACCAAGAGGAAAATTCCTCCAATGAGAAGTCCGGTCATCAGCAGTGGCAGGTAAAACACAAAAATAAGGGTCCATCGGCAGATGTTAATATGGTATTCATGTTGCCGATGGAGTTTTTGGCATTGTCTGATAATGAGGAAGAAGTTGTTCTCTCTGATCAAGTAGCTCAGTTGACACTAGATCCAATGATGGCTGTTTTTGAGAAACCTACCGATGATGAGAGACAGCATCTTAAGGCTTTGTTTGTGAAGGGCAGAGTTGATGGGCAGCCTGTGTCTAAGGTACTTATTGATGGAGGGGCTGCGATTAATATTATGCCTTATGTGATGTATCGGAGAACTTGGTAAGGGAGATCAAGACTTGACCAAAACCGATATGATGCTGAAAGATTTTGAAGGCAATGTGTCACCAGCTAAAGGGGCAGTATGCGTTGAATTGACCATCGGCAGCAAAACCTTGCCGACGACGTTCTTTGTTATTAACGGCAAGGGTGCATATAATCTGCTTCTAGGGAGGGATTGGATTCATGCTAATTGTTGTGTTCCTTCTACAATGCATCAATGCCTCGTACAGTGGATTGGGGATAAGATTGAGGTTGTCCCTGGTGATTCTTCTTATATCATCGCATCGGCAGAATCAGATACTTATGAGCGAACTAAATGCATATCAGGAGAAGTTTGGGAAAAAGAGTTCCTTAGAGTTGCTGATTATGAAATTCCACCGATCCAAGCAGTCGGTTCTGAAGAAGAGTTTTAATGGATAGGTTTGCCGATGATGGAAAATTAGGTCAAGGGTTCACATCGGCAGATGATTTAGTAGAAGTAGATGTCGGTAATGGCGATAGGCCAAGACCTACTTTTATTAGTGCTAAGTTAGATTCCAAGTGTAAGCAGCAAATAATTGATGTGTTAAAAGAGTATAAAGATTGTTTTGCTTGGGATTATACTGAGATGCCTGGATTAGACCGATCGGTAGTTGAACATCGGTTACCTATCAAATCTGGATTTCGGCCACATCAGCAGCCAGCGCGCCGATGCAACCCTAATATACTTCCTGATATTAAGGCCGAAATAACTAAATTAATTGAGGCAAAGTTTATTCGGCAGTGTCGATATGCAGAGTGGATCTCTAATGTGGTTCCTGTTTATAAGAAAAATGGAAAACTTCGTGTTTGTATTGATTTCAGGAATCTCAACAAAGCCACACCGATGGATGGCTATCCAATGCCGATTGCTGATTTGTTGATTGATGCTGCAGCCGGACATCAAATTATCAGCTTCATGGATGGTAATGCAGGATACAATCAAATATTCATGGCTGAAGAAGATATTCCCAAGACTGCTTTCAGATGTCCAGGTCATGTGGGGTTGTTTGAGTGGATAGTCATGACGTTTGGTTTGAAAAATGCCGGTGCTACTTATCAAGAGCTATGAACTTTATTTTTCATGAATACATCGGCACATTAGTGGAGATCTACATTGATGATGTAGTGATTAAGTCTGGAGATGTCACAAAACATTTAGCCGATCTACGAAAGATACTGGAGTGCACAAGGAAGCATGGATTGAAGATGAATCCTAATAAATGTGCATTTGGTGTATCGGCAGGACAATTCTTGGGTTTTATGGTACATCAGCGGGGCATCGAAATCAGTAGGAAGTCTATTGATGCGATTAACAAGGTGGTTGCTCCTGTCAATAAGACTGAATTGCAATCTTTGATCGGTAAGATTAATTTCATTAGAAGATTCATATCTAATCTGTCGGGTAAGATCAAGGCTTTCAGTCCACTACTTAAATTGAAAGCCGATCAGGAATTTGTATGGGGAGCTGAGCAGCAATTAGCCCTCGATGAAATTAAGAAATATTTAACAAATCCTCCAGTGCTAGTTCCACCTCAACACGGGAAGCCTTTCAGGTTATATTTGTCAACTGATGATACAGTTATCGGTTCAGCTCTTATTCAAGAATTTGAAGGGAAAGAACGTGTTATTTATTATTTGAGCAGAAGATTAGTGGATGCTGAGACGAGGTATTCGGCCATCGAAAAATTGTGTCTGTGTTTATACTTTTCTTGTGTCAAATTAAGGCATTACTTGTTATCTGCCGAATGTACGGTCATATGCAAAGACGATGTGGTCAAGTATATGCTGTCGATGCCGATATTAAGTGGTAGAATCGGCAAGTGGATTTTAGCATTATCAGAATTTGAACTACGTTACGAATCAACTAAGGCAGTTAAAGGGCAAGTGATGGCTGATTTTGTCACTCAGCATTGTAATACAGTGGACTCTCTGGAGGTTGCTCCCTGGACACTTTTCTTCGATGGGTCCACATGTGGTGAAGGAGCAGGTATCGGCATTGTGTTAATTTCACCTCAAGGAAGGAAGTATGAGTTTTCATTGCCGATTGTTGCTACGTCGACGAACAATCAGGCTGAATACCAAGCCTTGATAAAAGGGTTAGAATTACTGAAGGAGATACGTGCCGATGCTGTTGAAATCTTTGGTGATTCTATGCTAGTTATAAATCAATTGGCTGGAATTTATGAATGCCGAAGTGAAGCTTTGATTTCGTATTATGAAAGATGTTTGCAATTGTTGAAAGGATTTAGAGATTTTCGTCTTGAACATATCTCTCGATTGCATAATGAGGAAGCTAATCGACTAGCTCAGCATGCTTCAGGGTATCAGCCTATTCAGGAAGTGCTAACATCGGCAGTTGATACCGATGACTGGAGGAAGGAGATTGTCGATTATTTAAAGGATCCATATAGAAAGGTTGAGAGACGTATAAGGTTCCAAGCTACCAAGTATGTGCTCCTCGATGATGAATTATATTATCGAACTATAGATGGAGTTTTACTTAGATGTGTTAGCAGTGATGAATCGAAAAGCTTGATGGGTGAAATTCATGAAGGAGTGTGTGGGGCGCATCAATCGGCTTTCAAGATGAAGTGGATGATCAGAAGGAATGGGTACTATTGGCCGACTATTCTTGAAGATTGTTTTAAATATTTTAAAGGATGTCAGGGGTGTCAAAAGTTTGGTAATATTCAAAGAGCGCCTGCATCGGCTATGAACCCTATAATCAAACCGTGGCCGTTCCGGGGATGGGCTATTGATCTCATTGGTCAGATTTATCCGCCATCGAGTAAAGGACATAAATTTATTCTGGTTGCTACCGATTATTTCACAAAATGGGTTGAGGCAATTCCTTTAAAAAAGGTGACATCGGTTAATATGATTGATTTTGTGAAAGAGCATATTGTTTACCGATTTGGTATTCCTCAGACTATCACTACCGATCAGGGCACTATGTTTACATCAGGAGAATTTGATGAGTTTGCTGTAGGTATGGGAATTAAAGTTTTAAATTCTTCTCCATATTATGCTCAAGCTAATGGTCAAGCTGAGGCTTCTAACAAAGGGATCATCAAACTCATTAAGCGCAAAATTGAAGAAAATCCTAGGAGGTGGCATACAGTATTAAATGAAGCCTTGTGGTCATATCGGATGTCATGTCATGGTGCAACCAAAGTAACGCCTTATCAGTTAGTATATGGACACGATGCAGTATTGCCTTGGGAAATTAAAGTTGGCTCTAGGCGAATACGTTCTCAAAATCAGCTGACAGCCGATGATTATAATACTCTTATGAAGGATGAGTTGGAAGATGTGGCGGGTCATCGGTTAAGGGCTTTAGTTAGCATCGAAGAAAATAAGAAAAGAGTAGCCAGATGGTATGACAAGAAGGTGAAGGTAAAGGAGTTTGCCGATGGAGATCTGGTCTGGAAATTGATTTTACCGATTGGGACTAAAAGTTCAAAGTTTGGAAAGTGGTCTCCTAATTGGGAAGGTCCATATCGGATAAATCAGTCTGTTCCTGGTAACGCATATATTCTAGAAACCCTCGAAGGGGTTGTGTTTCCCAGAGCATTAAATGGAAAATATTTAAAGAAATATTACCCTAGTATCTGGATGGATGCATAAAAGTATAAGTGCCGATAACAGTCCTATCGGCTAGAATTATGCAAGGATGTCAATGTCTCATAAAGTGCCGATACAATAAACAAGATTACAAGTTCAACAAGGATTGGATAGCTAATATCGCACGCAGGCGAATCTGGTCGGCTTCCTCCATTTCTTTGATATCGTCATCGGCAGCACCCTCCACAGGCTTGAGTTTTTTCTTCATGGCCAAAGCTTTGCGAGCCTGGATATCTCTTTCTTGCTGAAGGGCTTTGATAGCATTGGGTAGCTGGCTTTCTTCTTGTTGAGCATGAGTTAGGGCTGCATCGACTTCTTTCAATTCAGCCAATAGAGCCATCTTCCTTGCCGATAAATCCAAGATTTTCTGCTTAAGTTCAGCACCCGAAGTCTGCAAGTTGCCGATGCCCTTGTGCTTCTCATCGGCAATTTGTTTCAGTTGTAGCATCTCTTCCTTGAGTTGAGCCTGAGCTGCTCTATCGGCAATACGTTGAGCAGCCCGTTGATATTGTAGTTGGCGGCTTTCTAAATGGGCTGCTGGGAAGAGTACTTCTTCAACATCGGCAGGGACCTGGCCACGGATTGTTTTGAAAATTGCCTTTGCGGGGTCCGAGTCATCTACCAGTTGGGCGGTATCCTGCTGTAGCAAGGTCAGGAGAGTTTCCAACTTGGACTTAGTTTCTGCCGATATTGTTCCCTAGTGCTAGGGAAGAACTTGTTTCCTCTCCATCATCGTCAGAGACGTCAATAGCAAAGGAGAATAGGCTGTTTGGGGAGTCTTGTTCCTGAGGAAAAGAAAAGGAGGTCAGGTTAAGGATAAGTATGAATATTGTAAATCAGCTAGGTTAATCGGTTTACCTGTTTCAAGGCAATTTCCTGTGCTTGACTGGAAGGAAGCAACCTGGAGTAGTGCCGTGTGAGGGATCGGCTGAGCTTGCCGATGGGATGTCCTCTGTGACTTCATCAGTGGTTGGCTCTTGAGGTATGATGACCGATGGCATTGGGGCAGATGTAGGGATCGGCATGGACCTTTGTCGTTTTGGCTGTGCCTCGGCATCTGTTAAAGCTTTGCGCTTTGCTTGGGCATCGGCAACGATTGGCTGGGGGGCATCGGCACTTGTTGGTTGTGAAGCTTGGACGTCTGGTACGCTTGCCGATGTACCCAATTGTTGCTGCAAAACAAGTGTAAGGTATGATATTTAACAGATAAAATGAGAAGTCAAGAGGATACCTCTGAAGGTTTGTCAAAAGAAGTGGTGCTTGATATCGGAGGAATTGCCGATGACGATCCAGTAGCAGCTCTTACCCCCTGATGATTAATGTTAATACAGTTTGTAATCGGTATAAGTAGAAATAAACAAGGTTGTTACCTTGAATGCCTTGACCAAGGTTGTAGCAGCAGCCGATGGAGTGGCCCTAGCTGTAGCCAATTTGGACTTAGAGGTGATGGTCTTGGTACGGATCTTCTGGTGGGTCAAAGCAGTTAAGGTGGGGGCGTTGTAGCCGATCGGTGATATCGGGGAAACAGGCTGAAGATCGAAGGGTTTCCCACTTTTGCTCACCGATGGTGCTGGGTTGTTAACCTGTCATAAGAGAGTCAGTTACTGATATATGTAGGGAAAAGCAAAAAGGAGTTAAAAGAAACTTACTGCGTCGTCAGGGATGGCATATTCAGGGTCGATCATGTGCCGATATGTGTGAGCAGAAGTTGCAAACAGTTGTTCCTTCCACTCTCGCCACCATTGCTTGTATGACTCGGTGATGAAGGATACTGGCGTCCAGGTGGATATATCAACATCTGTGAGTATCGGCATCGGGGGAGAGTTGTACTACCTTGTTCCAATCTGTTCCACAGGTGATTGTTTCCCTGGGTTTGATCACATCGGCAAAGCAAAGTTTGATTGGCAGTTGCCCAAAAGCCAATTGACGGGATACTGCCGATGGGTTGTAAAATTCATACGAAATGTTGGTGTTTTTCCCGCTACCAAATGTATTTACTGGAATTGCCCTGGGAGTAATGATGGCCATCATGAGTTCCTTATCCTGATTCAGGGTGTCATCGGCAAAGTTGAAAAGAAGGGGAAATCTGTTTTCCTCGTCAATATAAGGTACCCAGGCCCTATGATCACGAGAAAGACCATTGTAGAAGTTTTGGAAGAATCTGCCGATCTGGTCTTCATTGGCCTCTGTTCCAGGAAGGACAATTATGGCTTCACCAAAATTGAGGGGTGAGCGTGTTGCCGATTCATCATCCCCAAGCACATGGTCTTCAGCAATTTCTCGTGGGAATTGTTGGGCAAAAAAGTCCCATTGCAAACGTTTGTGCATATGGGCATTCAGCCACATGTTGATAAACCACCACGGGCCTCCTAGGTTGCCGATGGGTTCGCCAAGCATAAGTTTCTGAGACACTTGATGAAGAAGATGATAAGTGGAGCTCAGAAGGTATCGGCCAAGAGGAAACCTTACACCATTAGCCAAAAGTTCAGCTGCGGGGAGGAAGGCGTTGGTTGGTCCTACTGATCGACCACAGAAGATAAATTTTTCTAACCACATATTCAAGAATGTGGCATGTTCCCTCTGGTTAAGTGTCCCAGTCTTCTGGTATTCTTGAATGTATCCCGTCCAACCGCCGATGTTGCGGGTATTCACCCTATATTCAGATTTTCTACCATAAATGGAGCCTTCATCGGCAGTTGAAATATCCAAGCCAGTGAGCATGTGGACATCGGCAAGTGTGGGAGTAGCTGGGCCATGTCCAAACATAAAAGTGTTTGTTGTGTCTGACCAGAAGTAAGCAGCTGCAATCATCATTGATTCATTCTTCTGCATATCGGCAATAGATAGCCTAATGCATTGGTCTAACTTCCGTTCTGCCCAGTATACTTGCATCGATCTATTAACCCTCAAGTACCAATCTTTCCACCCTTTGGTGGTTTTGGGCCAAGATCGGAATGTGTCTTTCCATAAATTCAGAGAGAAATTTTGGGCTCTAAAGGGGATTCTGTTAACCTCTGCATTAATCAGATCAGTTGGATCTGGGTTGCCCATTGGTCCTAGGCATTGGACATGCGGCTGATCGGTTGGAATAACTAATTTGTTGCGCAGTTCCTAAGTTTAAAGGATCTGGAGAACAAAAGAAAGGAAAAATCACCAACTGTATGGATTTGCAAAAACTAGGGGAATCAAAGTAAAAGGTAATGGAAGTGGAGCGAACCGCAGGGACGTCGAAGTTGATTGCCATTATCTTGAGGAAGATGGGGGCACGAGCCGGAGACTTGAGGTAACGCTGGAGAAGAATTCTTGTTGGTTGAGGTCGCGCAGTTGTTCGTCGGAGTCGCCGCCTGGAAAGAGAAAATGTCAAAGATTGGAGTCTGAGGGTAGAAGGCGAGGGTTCCGGAGGAATCTATTTATAAGTCGCTTGGAGTAGGGGTATTTTGGACTTATCTCTATACCGCGTGCATGTAGGTCGAAGTGGTTCAGGTGGGTATGGTAACTGTTCGCGCGATAATCAGGGGATTGTACAAATGGGTTGATGGCAAGTAATCATGACTTGGAAGAGATATCGGTACAAGATATTTTAATTCTGAAAATGACAGCATTATCATGTTAAGATCTTGCCGATGGGTTATTGTTTCGGTATCTTAACCATAATCAAGGCAAGAGTGGTTAGCGATTGTGCGATATTTACTGAAGTGCGTGGAATCAGGATTAGATTTGATTGGATTTGATAACAGATCAAGTTTTGGCTTGGAGAATGAGTTACGGTAATCGGGCGAAGGCAAGCGTTATCTGGAGTAAATTTCGGAGCATTAATGGTTTTATACTCCGAAATTGGGGGAGCATGTGTTGACACCGTTTTTTGCACGTGTCAAAATAATCGGAGTGGACTAATCGGCAAGGGGAAAGTTACTGAATACTTTGATAGCCGATGAAATCCAGCTTGTAAAGATGGTTGCCGATAGCTGGTGATGGTCGATGGAAAGGTTGATTTGGACTCGGGCGTTGCCGATGAGGTTGGAGGTGTTATTGTCGATGCCGATAGGCTTGAAGACTACTGCCGATGAAACAGGGAGTATGCCGATGAAGGAAGACTTGAAGACTACTGCCGATGAAACAGGGAGTATGCCAATGGGAAGGAGGATGGTGAGATTTCCATCGTAATTGAGGCGGACAGGGAAATAGATAGGAGTTGATTTCCTTTTCTATATTTGTTAGAGTATGATTCATGTAAGAGTCACGTGTTTCCTTAGATATGGGCTTGGTGTCCTAGTTGTGTTTGGTTGTGTCTCTTTAGATCAGGGTATAAATATGGAGTGAAGGGCAATGTAATAGATATATCAATCAATATCAAAACCAATTTTTACTCCTATTTGCATCTACTTACTTTTCGGCGACTTCGTCAATTTGCATTATTTTCCCTTTTTACGAGTTCTCATTGATTCGGCGAGCTGCATCGCTTCAGTGCGACCTTCGGCGATCCTCGAGTTCCGTGTGAGTACCTCTTGGCCGTGACTTCCGGGCGTATCGCTGTTGTCAGGACCAAAGTGCTCGTATCTTCATCCTTGTCGATTAACAGGTCAAATCGACTGGCACGCCTTGGATATCGATTCGGGTATTAGCCCTTTGTGTTTGCAGATCCACTTTTGCATCAACAGAACTGCACCTTACACCTCAACGGCACCGACTCGCTGCACAATGGAATAGATAGATATACAAATAAATACAATATATCTAATAGATGTGAAATCCTAGGAAGCAAGCAATTTAGGTACGAAATTGAGACGACGGGCTTGCTACCTAATGAACCGACGATCCGAGAAGAGAAGAGACGTTACGCAGGGAGCCTTCGGAACCGGCTAGGGTTAGGGTTAGGCGAAGCACGACATGAATTGGTGAAATCAATGGCGAGGATTGCAGGGCTAGGTCACGGTGGTGCAAGGGCGGCACAGTATGATGGCTAGGGCTCGATGGCGCAGCTCGGGAGGCGCTGGCGGTCGTCGGCGAGCACTGGAGCACGCACCAGCGTAGGTAAGAGGCAGCGGCATGGGGCATGGAAAGCTCGGGCACAGGCACGGCGGTGGCGCGTGAAGGTACAGGCGGCGCGCGGGAGCGGCACGGCGTAGGGTGGCGGCGCTGGAGCTCGCGGATGTGGCGGCAAGGGCGCAGCTGGCGCAGAGGCGGTGGCTATGGCGAGATGCGGCGGATTAGGTCAAGGACGCCCAGCGATTCGCTATTTAAGGAGACCCCTATGCATAACAGAGAAGGAAACGGGGAAAGAGATCTGATGCCGCACGATTTCTATTGACCGGACGCTCCAGTGGTAGCGACCGGACGCTACCACCCAGCGTCCGGTCGATTCCAGAGAGGTCCAATTCCTTTGGAATCGCGACCGGACACGTCCGGTGGACACCGACCGGACGCAGCCAGAGTCCGGTCAACTCAGCCTGTTTCTTCCTCAAACGACCAGACGCTGAAAGCCAGAGTCCGGTCACTCCTTCAGCAGCAGTTCACCTCCTATGAACTGACCGGACGATGGACATCAAAGTCCGGTGCAGCGTCCAGTCACTCTTTTCCAGCAAATCTTCAACGTTCCTTCGCGCTGCCTGTTCCCAATCAAGTCCCAACTTGAATAAGACTCAAATAAACACCAATTGGGACTGATGTGAGTGACCTCTCTCAAACCCTCAAGTTTTTCAAAAATATTTTGCCTTAGGCTATAATTTTTTTTAAGAAAATAGGCAATAAAAGGGCAAATGGAACAAAACGACAAAACAACATTCATGCATAAGCAATACTTGTAAGTAAATCTAGTTGCTTGTCAAGTTTGATCCAAGGTTAAGCTTCTTCACACGCTTTTCGGCGGTTATCTTAACCATGTTAGACAAGCCCTATATGCTTTACCAAGAATTAAACATGTTGTATATTACAATGAATGCAAGGGACAACACAAGCTCATCTTTTAGTGAAGTTACTAAAATCAAGCACATTGAGCTCATTCTGCAATCTACAAAATGTTGCCTCATCTAGCGGTTTAGTGAAGATATCCGCTAATTGATCTTCGGTCCTTACACCTTCTAGTGATATATCATTTTTAGCAACATGATCTCTAAGAAAGTGATGGCGGATATCTATGTGCTTGGTGCGAGAATGTTGAACCGGATTATTTGCAAGTTTTACCGCACTTTCATTGTCGCACAAAAGAGGTACTTTTTCTAGAACTACACCATAGTCTAGCAAAGTTTGTTTCATATATAGTATTTGTGCACAACAAGCACCCACGGCAATGTATTCCGCTTCGGCGGTGGACAAAGCCACACTATTTTGTTTCTTGGAGGACCAAGACACAAGTGATCTACCAAGCAAATGGCACCCTCCGGATGTGCTTTTTCAATCAACTTTGCAACCGGCATAATCCGAATCGGAATAGCCAACTAACTCAAATATAGCTCCTTTGGGATACCAAAGGCTAATGCTTGGTGTGTGCTTAAGATACCTAAGGATTCTTTTTATGGCAATTAAATGTGTTTCCTTAGGATTAGCTTGAAACCTAGCACACATACACACACTAAACATGATGTCGGGCCTAGATACGGTTAAATACAACAAGCTACCAATCATAGAACAATAGAGAGTTTGATCAACCGGGTTACCTCCCTCATCTAGGTCAAGATGTCCATTAGTAGGCATTGGAGTCTTGATTGGCTTACATTCATCCATCTTGAATCTCTTGAGAAGATCTTTTGTATATTTCTCTTGAGAGATGAAAATCCCTTCTCTCAGTTGCTTGACTTGAAAACCAAGAAAGAATGTAAGCTCTCCAATCATTGACATCTCGAACTCCTTTGACATCAATTCATCAAATTCTTTGCATGAATCTTCATTTGATGATCCAAAGATGATATCATCAACATATACTTGACAAATGAAGATATGCCCATCAAGCTTCTTGGTGAATAGTGTGGTGTCGACCTTCCCAATGGTGAAGCCCTTCTCAATGAGGAAGTCCCGAAGGCACTCATACCAAGCTCTTGGGGCTTGCTTAAGCCCATATAACCCCTTGGACAACCTATAAACATGATTAGGATATCTAGGGTCTTCATACCCGGGAGGTTGATCAACATAGACTAGTTCATTAATAAAGCCATTTAAAAATGCACTTTTCACATCCATTTGATATAATTTCATTTCATGATGTGATGCATATGCAAGTAGGATACGAATGGCTTCTAGTCTTGCAACCGGTGCAAAGGTCTCTCCAAAATCCAAACCTTCAACTTGAGAGAACCCCTTTGCAACTAGTCTTGCCTTGTTCCTCACAACAACACCTTGATCATCTTGCTTGTTGCGGAACACCCACTTTGTTCCAACGACTCTTGCACCTTTTGGTCGCTCTTCAAGAGTCCAAACTTCATTGCGGGTGAAGTTGTTCAACTCTTCATGCATGGCATTAATCCAATCCGGATCTTTTAGAGCTTCTTCAACCTTGGTAGGCTCATAGCAAGAGACAAAAGAGTGATGGGCAATAAATGAAGCAAGTTTTTGAGATCTAGTCATTACTCCCTTTGATGGACTCCCTATGATGAGATCTTGTGGATGATCTTGTAGTAGGGATGTGTTTCTTCTATTGACCACTTGAGGGGGAGGTTGTGGAGCATCAATATCTTGTGCTTGTATCCCTATTTGCTCATGGGAGACATGAGTATCTTCATTTTCTACTCTCCCATCTTTTTCACCATCTTGTGGCATACTTGATGAAGAAGGTTGATCAATCACTTGTACATCATCTTCATCATCTTTTGGCTTGATATCTCCCACCGGAATGTTCTTCATAGCCTCCCTCAATGGTTCATCACCTACATCATCAAGATTCTCATGTGCTCCTTGGGAGCCGTTAGATTCATCAAATTCCACATCATATATTTCTTCAACCAAGCTGGTGGCATGATTAAATACTCTATATGCTTTGGACTTTGATGAGTAACCAACAAGAAAACCAATGTCACAACGCCTTTGAAACTTCCCTAGGTTTTGCTGCCTCTTGTAGATGTAGCATTTGCAACCAAACACCCTAAAGAAGGAGACGTCCGACTTCTTCCCATTGAGCAACTCATATAGAGTCTTGCCAAGGAACTTTTGAAGAAATAGGCGGTTGGATGCATAGCATGCGGTGTTGATTGCTTCCGCCCATAGAGCTTCGGGGGTGTTGTATTCATCAAGCATTGTTCTTACAAGAGTGATCAAAGTCCGATTCTTCCTCTCAACTACACCATTTTGTTGAGGAGTATAAGTTGCGGAGACTTCATGCTTGATCCCAACTTCATCACAATAAGCTTCAATGTTTGTGTTGTCAAATTCTTTCCCATTGTCACTTCTTATCTTCTTGAGCTTCACTTCAAATTCATTTTGAGCTCTCTTGGCAAACTTCTTGAAGCAAGATGCAACTTCGGATTTGTCATGAAGGAAGAATACCCATGTATACCTTGAATAATCATCAACTATCACAAGACAATAAAGATTTCCTCCCAAACTCTTGTATGTTGTTGGTCCAAATAGATCCATGTGGAGGAGTTCTAGCACTCTTGTGGTTGATATGAAAGCTTTAGTTGGATGGGTGTTTGCAACTTGCTTGCCGGCTTGACATGCACTACAAAGCTTGTCCTTTTCAAACTTCACATCCTTCAACCCTCTCACCAAATCATTCTTCATTAGCTTCTTGAGTGAGCTCATCCCAATATGAGCAAGTCTTCTATGCCATAGCCACCCAAGTGTTGTTTTGGTGAATAGGCAAGTCTTCAAATTTGCATCTTTGGAGGTGAAATCCACTAGATATAAGTTGTTGTATCTAAATCCATTGAATATCACTTGATTATCATCCTTCTTGGATACAACAACTTCCTTCTCAGTGAACAAGCATTGGAAGCCAAGATCACACAATTGTCCAACGGATAGCAAGTTGAAGCTCAATGAAGCAACATATAGTACATTGGAGATGGAATGATCATTTGATATTGCCACTTTGCCCAATCCTTTAACCTTGCCCTTTGAGTTATCTCCAAATGTAATTCTCTCTTGTCCATCTACCTCTTCATCTAGTGAGGTGAACATACGAGGATCACCGGTCATATGTTGAGTGCAACCACTATCAATAACCCAATGACTTCCACCGGTCTTGTAGTTCACCTACACACAAGAGATTTAAGCTTTAGGAATCCAAACTTGTTGAGGGCCCTTCACCTTCCCAACAAGTGACTTAGCAACCCAAATCTTCTTAGGCCTATTCTTGTTGGGAGGTCCTAAGAACATGACTTTCATCTTTCCACTAGAATCCTTTCTAAGCATGTAGTGAGCATTGAAGGCAAAGGGTCTAGCATGCTTGGGCAAGGGTTGTGGTGGTGGAGTTTGGCACTCATGAGTAAAGTGGCCTTCTTGTCCACACTCAAAACACCTCTTTGGCTTTGGCTTTGGCTTTGATTGTTGTTGTTGAACTTGAGCCTTCTTCTTCTCTACATTTGCCACATATCCAATGCCACTTCGATCCATCTTCATGATGGTGTTCATGAGTAGCTCACTTTGGAGATGCTTGCCTCTTGCAAACTTGCTCAATCCAATCTTGAGATGCTCTTTCTCCAACTTGAGCTTCTTGTTCTCTTCCTTGAGTGCATCACTACCTTTATCTTCCTTGAGTGCAACATTGTTCTTCTCTTTCTTGAGCTTCTTGTTTTCTTCTTTGAGCTTCTCATTCTCAAGGATCAACTCTTCATCATGATCAAGAGTTTCTAGCACAATGGTGTTGTGGATTTTGAACTCTTCAAACACTTTCTTGAGCTTTTCATTGTCATGCTTGAGCTTTACATACTCATCATAGTCATTGCACTCAACCACTTGCTTGCCTTTGCCACTAGATCCTTGCTCAATGCTCTCATCAATTAAATCATCACATGATGTAGCTATATCAATCTTAACAACATGGTTAGTAGCATCATATGTCTCATTTGGTAAAAATTCTTGAGCAATGACAAGAGTATCATAATTAATCTTAAGAGTAGTGTATTCATCTTTTAGCTTGTTATGGCTAGAGATGAGCTCATTGTGTGTCCTCTTAAGTTTATCATGTTTATCTTTAAGCTCTTTCTTAGAAGATTTGAGCTCCTTGAGTTTGGATGATATAGTATCGTTTCTTTCTTTAAGCTCAACATTAGCCTTTTCCATTGTATCACATTTTGCTAAAAGTGAATCATTCTTAGCATCTAGCTTTTCAATTTTAGTTGTACTCTTCCTAATGATCTTAGTGTATTGTCTTAATATTTTAACAAGATCATCATAAGAAGGTGAGTCATCATCATCATCGCTATCGCTATCACTATCATCATCACTAGCATGCTCATCATCACTACTATCATCATTCTTTGATACCTTGCGTTCACCCTTGGCCATAAGACATAGGTGAGTAGAGGATGATGGCGGTGGTGGCGGTGAAGATGATGAAGAGTCAATGACAATGGCGGAGACCTTCTCGTTGTCACTATCATCGTCGGATGATCCACTAGATGAATCAATGTCCGTGAGCCAATCACCGACAATGTAAGCCTTTCCACTCTTCTTCTTGTGGAAGTCCCTCTTCTTACCATCTCTCTTCTTGTATGGCTTGTTCTTCTTCTTCTCATCTTCTTCTTCATTGCTTGAGTCATCTTTCTTGCCATTGTACTTGTTCTTGTACTTGTCTTTCTTGGGCTTTGTGCATTGATGTGCTAGATGACCAAGCTCTCCACAATTGAAGCAATCCATTTTGGAGATTGGCTTCCTTCTTGAGCTAGTGAAGAACTTCTTCTTCTTGCCATCAAACTTGATGCCATTCTTGTTTAGCTTATTTAGCATCTTGGAGGTCTTCTTCACCATGAGAGCAAGACTTTCATCATCATCTTCCTCATCACTTGAGCTCTCATACTCAAGTCTTGCTTTGCCCTTCTCTTGGCTAGCTTTGAATGCTAAGTCTTTTTCTTTCTTCTTTGTAGAGGATGAGCCATCTTGTGGCGTGATGTGCATGTACATCTTATGAGCATTGATCTTTCCCAAGATTTGTGTCGGTGTAGTGGTGGAAAGATCACCTTGGTGTAGCACGGTCACATATGGCCATATTTGTCAATGGGGAGGACACTCAAGATTTTTCTCGCAACGTCGGATGGTGACATTTGAGTAAGTCCAAGCCCATTGACTTCCTCTACAAGAACATTCAAACGTGAATACATCTCATTAGCACATTCTTTTGGAAGCATCTCAAAAGAGTTAAGCTTTTTAATGACAAGATGATAGTGTTCCTCATGCTCACTCTTTGTTCCCTCATGGAGCGCACAAACGTCCGACCATAGTGCATGGGTGTCTTTGTGGTTCCTTACGCAGTTGAACACAACTTTGTAAAGGACTCTAAAGATGGTGTTGCGAGCCTTTGCATTCTATTTTTCATAATTAACCTCATCGCCTTGTAAGTGTGTAGCATCCCGAGGTTTGGGGAAGCCTTGTGAGGCGGTTCTAAGTATACCAACATCTAGAGCTTCTAAGTACGCCTCCATGTGAATTTTCCAATATGAAAAGTCAGCTCCCTCAAAGATAGGAGGAGGTCCATCCCCGTGAGACATCTTGCTCTAAGCGGTTAAGCTTAAAAACATGAGCATGAGGCTCTGATACCAATTGAAAGGATCAAGATGCCAAGAGGGGGGATGAATTGGGCTAATTCTAAATTTTCTTGCAATAATTAAATCCTACTGTTAGCCCAATTAACACCTTGTGCTTAAAAAGGTGTTTCAATTAATCTAACGCACAAAGGACTTGCAACCTATATTCCAAATTTACTCTAGCATGGCAATTCTATGAATGTAAAGACAAGTATTGACTTGCTCAAAGTAAATGCTCAAAGTAAACAGAGAGAGAGGAACGCGGCGATGTTTTGCCGAGGTATCGGAGAGTCGCCACTCCCCACTAGTCCTCGTTGGAGCACCCGCGCAAGGGTGTAGCTCCCCCTTGATCCGCGCAAGGATCAAGTGCTCTCTACGGGTTAGATTCTTCGACACTCCATCATGGTGAATCACCCACAACCGCTCATAACTTGAGTTGGGTCACCCACAAGCTCCGCCGGGTGATCACCGAACTCCCAATCACCACCAAGCCATCTAGGTGATGGCAATCACCAAGAGTAACAAGCACGAACTCTCACTTGATCACGACAAGCCTAATGAGATGATGGAAGCACACTTTGCTACTCTTGCTTCACTAATGAGGGCTCTCTCTTGGATTCTTAAATCACAAACACCTCACTAGGACCTTGCTCTTCTTTGCACTCACAAACGTGTTTCTCAGCTGTTCAAATGAGCAAAAGTACCCCCACACACGAGTGGAGGTTGTATTTATAACATGGGCTGAAAAACGAACCGTTATGTGCCTCTGCGGGGTGGCCGGACGCTCCGGTCATGTTGACCGGACGCTCCGGTCAGTTCAACCCGTATACTAGTGTTCAAGTGTTGACCGGACGCAGGGCAGGGTCCGGTCAGCACTGACCAGACGCGTCCGGTCGCATTTAACCCTCACTGGAACCTTACTATACTCGACCGGACACTGAACCCTTAGGGTCCTGTCAGTACTGACCAGACACGTCCGGTCACAGAATTCCTTCTCTGGAACCTTACTGGAGTCGATCGGACGCTGGCCCTCAGCGTCCGGTCACTTTGCTTCTTCAGCGTCCGGTCGCGCCAGACACTGTGACCTTGGTCAAATGAACTGATCGGACCCTGCGGCCAGCGTTCGGTCACACCAGAGCCAGCGTCCGGTCAGTATTTGACACTCCATTCACTTCCAACTCTCGATCATTTGTGAATGAAGTTTGCTCCATTGGATCAAAGGGCTATTTTGGAGCTACCTAGAGCTAGACTTAGCAAGTGTGCACCATACCTAACTCACTAGACTCACCTAGGTCAAGCTACCCATCCATACCCCCCTTAATAGTACAGCCAAAGGAAAAACAAAGTCCTAAACTACTCTAAGTGTCTCTCCAACTCCAATCGACACTTAGAACTTGTCAACCTTAACCTTGTCGTCCATCCTTTGAAAACCGAAACGATTTCCATCGTAGGGGCATGACATCCATGATTGCCCGATCGATGTCCATTACCATGACCTAACTTAATTGCCTATGCAAAACACACGTTAGTCATAGTAATCATGTATTGTCATTAATCACCGAAACCCAACTAGGGGCCAAGATGCTTTCAAAGCCGATGGGGGCAGTTCCCCGCGGCAGGAAACGGCCAGAGCGAGCGGCTGTGCTGCCTCGGCGAGCCAAGGCGACGCGCAGAGAGGGAGAAAAAGCACGCGCCCGGTATGGGGAGGTTACTCACCTCTAGGCGAACTCGGCAGAGGAGCTAGCGTCCGAGAAGCGGGGACAGCAGCGGAGATCAACGGCGGCGACTACCTCGGCGGCGGCGCTTCGATCTAGGGCCCTAGGGCGAGGTGGCGGTTGCGGCTAGGGTTAAAAGGAGCAGCGCCAAGTGCTGGTTCAACCCTTTTATAGGGCGGCCACCCGCGCAAAACGGAGCGGAGGCAGCATGGCACTGAGTCGGACTGGAGCCCGACTCAAGGAAGGCGGTGACGCTATAGCTGGCCGCTGACATGCGGGCCCCACCTGGCGGGTGCGAGGGCGGTCCTGCGTTGCTGGGCTGAGCGCGGCTGCGGAGCTGGGCCTGCGGCCTGCGCAGGCACGCGCTGAAGCGGGGAAGGGGAGCGGGCTAGGCTGGGCCGCCAGCTGCTGCTGGGCTTCGCGCGCGCTGAAAGAGAGAGGCTCGGGCTGGGCTGCAAAGCAAGGCAGGACAAAAGGCAAAAGAGAAAAGGAAAAGGAAAAAGGAAATCTTTTCCAATTTTCTAAAGGGCGTACCCAGTGTAGAGAGCTCTCGCTCTGTGCGGGGTCTAGGGAAGGGTGTCAGTGACAAGCCTTACCCTCGCCTGTGCAATGCGAGGAGACCGCGACTCGTACCCGGGACCTTCCGGTCACAGGCGGTAAGACTCTACCGCTTGCACCAGGCCTGCCCTTTAGAAAATAAAGCTTTTCCAATTTTCTAAAAGAGACTTTGAATAGGGTTTTCACAAACTTTATTTAAACTCTAGCTAGACACAAACATGAGCAAACATAATAAAACCATGCAGCATCATGAATGCATCATTACATTGTTTCTACCTTATATTTCTTTTTAATCTATTTTCACAAATCTTTTTTTTCTTCCTAAAAAATAAAGACAGCTAAGCAAAATTAAATGAAATTAACTCCAATTCCTATAAATTTTTTTTAGAAAAACAGTGATAAAACCCAAATTTTCAGCATATATGCACCCACACATTACAAATTCTTGCACCCACAAAGACAAACACACCCCCTCATATTTGCTCTAGCTCCACCCCTGGATATCTGGTTTTGAGTTTGATAGACGAAACAAGACTTCAGCGACACTTCAATAGTCGGGTAGCTAGGGATTCGTTATCCGTGATCAGGATGCTGAGGTTGTTCTGACCGGCACGGGGAAGCTTGATTTTGCTTTGAGCACGTTCCAGGCTGAACTTGTCGCTTGCTTGCAAGGCGTTCAAGCTGCACTGAATCTTGGCATTGGAAGAATGGTGCTGGAAACCAATGCACTGATGGTGAAGCAGGCCCTTTATTCAAATGAGTTTGATGCAATGGCAGAAGGTGGTTTGTGGGCAAACTGAAGACCTTGATTTTCTCTAGTTTTTTACAGTTCGAATGTGTCTCCAAGGGGAGAGATTGTAATAGTGTCGCTCAAGCGAGCTAGGTTATGAGTGTGTTGTAGGGGAGAGGTAATCTATAGCTCAATCCCATGTAACATCCTCGGTCTTGTTGTTGCTGACGCTTCAGCATATGAGTAATGCAAGTTCCCAGTTTCAAAAAAAAGGATAAGGCTTGTTTTCACACTCCTATGCCTCCCTATCGTGTTGCGTGTGCATATATGCATGTTGCGTTGCGTGTGTGCATTCTTTCTAGTGACGTTGCTTCTGCCGCCAGATTGTTTGGTTAGTTGTTGTGCAGTGCTGGCCCTTTGCGTTTATGTTGCTGCGTGTGTGAATCCTTTCTAGTGACGTTGCCCGTGTGCTGCAGTTGCATGGCCACACCGAGCTTTTCCTTTTGTCAGATTGCACATCTCCGACGGCTCCACTTGCAGGCTTTGCATCATGCTAACTCCTATGTACACAGACCGTACCCTTGCATTGCTAGTGAGACGGAGTCTAATATATGGAGCCAGCGGTGGCTTTTCAATATTCTAGTTTTTGTCCAATTAATATCATATTTGGGCTAGGGATTTTTCTTGATCAGTTGAATACACTCCTACAGAAATGATTATAGAGCGTCTCCACCAGATCTCCCATCTCCTCCTGTATCCCTAAAATCTTGTAATATACTACCTCCATTTCAAATTTGAAGTCATTTAGGATTTTCTAATTACATAACTTTTGCTTCACACCCACATATATACATTATGTCTAGATACATAGTAAAAGTTACTTGAAAAAACAAAAATGACTTACAATTTAGAACGGAGTAGGAGATTAGATTGCTCTAGCAAATGCCCAATAAGATCTCTTTTCCCTACAATTTTCAAGAATATCTCAAAATATACCTCTTCTTCCCTAAAGAATGGAGACATCATGACTCTGAGACAGAGTTCAGACCTACTACAAAAACTGTTTTCCTTCGCTAGGCTCTTTTCTCTCTTTTTCTGAACACTCTCATGTTTTTTCCGTTTTTCATTAAATGGAAATGGGGCTCGACCTCGTCTAGAAAAAAAAAGAATGGAGACATATCAGGACCTCTATCTATGGGTCCCACACCGAACTATCGCACAACATAACAGCTGGTGTACAGGCCATTGTATGCCCGCGACTGCAACTATGCCCCAGACCGCCGATCACCTACGACATGCATCAAACGTTTCCTCGCACCAGCCGCGCCTCACACCGCCAGTCGCTTTGCACCCATGGCCGCTCCTCGCCATCGCACCGCCATGTGCCTACAGCTGTGCCTTGCACCACTGGCCACCATGTGCCTACAGCCATGCCTCGCACCACCAGCCATCGTGTCCTGAATCGGCGGTGAAAATGATTTTCACAACCGGTTCAAGAAAAAATCAACTGTGAAAAATCGGTGCAGTTTGTGTTGTGTTCACTTCCCTCTCCCGCCGTGTGTTTTCTCTAGCATCCATGTGCTTTCTATTGCTGGCTGACATGAGGGGTTATCCACCAACATGTCACCATGCTAATAGACACGTGGGAATCACGCGGATTGTCGTAGCCACAAACCCCCTCTCCTCTATCCTCCGTGGCTCAGTGTGTTCTCTAACCTATATGTCTCCCTCCCTCTCCTTTCACCTTTCTCTCCCTGTTTGAGAAAGCTCCTCTCCCTCTCCTCAACCTCCTAGGGGATGACGGAAACCTAGCGCGCGTAGCTGGGCATGGCAACTCAGTATGTAAAAAAAACAAATACTATACACCCATTCCTAGTGACAACAACAACAACAACAACAACATAGCCTTTCAGTCCCAAGCAAGTAGGGGTAGGCTAGAGTTGAAACCCACCAAGAGCCCCAAGTCACGGTTCAGGCACTTCAATAACTACTTTTCAAGCACTCCTATTCAAACATAAATCTCTAGGTTTATCCCAAGCATTCAAATCTCTTTTTATTGCCTCCCCCATGTCAATTTCGGTCTTCCTCTACCTCTCCTTATATTATTAGCTTGGCTTAGGACTCCACAATGCACTGGTGCCTCTGGAGGTCTCCTTTGGATATGGCCAAACCACCTCAACCAATGTTGGACAAGCTTTTCTTCAATTGGTGCTACCTCTAGGCGATCACGTATATCATCGTTTCGAACTCGGTCCATTCTTAGTGACGCGAAAACAAAACACGTCTAATATGTAATTACAGGCGCGTCTTACCAAAAAGCATCTATGATATGTTGTTAAAATGCGTTTGTGATGTAACTGCTTACTCACAGACGCATAAAACAAATCCACAACACTAAGTTCTATAGCGTGAACCTAAACAATGGTTAACTCCAGCATACAGCGCGACTCTTCACATCCTCCCAAAGACCGGAGACCGAAAGTCCCCAGGTGACCCCCCGTTGACCCGAGACCCCAAGTCCCCTCTCCTCTCTCGACCCTTCTGTCTCAATCTGTCTCCCTCTCTGGTTGTTATCCACAAGCACAGTGGTGTGGCACACACCCATGGCTCGATAAGCTCTTGCTCCAGTTCACCGCCGGCACCCGGTGCAACATCACCACGACGTGGTGGCGGCGGCTGGTCCTGGTGGCCAGTGAAAGTGTATCCATTTGCACTACTACAGAAATTAACTGTAGGGGCGGCTCTAGAGCCTCTGTAGGGGCGGCTGCGCTAGCCGTCCTTCCCAGGGTGTTCCTACAGAGGGTGCCTCTGTAGGGGCGGTTTCCTGACCGCCCCTGCAGTGCCCTCTGTAGGGGCGGCTGGTGTTTTCAGCCGCCCCTACAGTGCCCTCTGTAAGGGCGGCTGGTAATATCAGCCGCCCCTGTAGTGGACTTCTGTAAGGGCGGCTGTATCACCAGCCGCCCCTGCTGTGTGTATTTGTAAGGGCGGTTCAATCAAGAACCACCCCTACAGTGGATTTTCCAGCAAAAAAAAATAAATAATTCAAATTCAAATCTGACCACATATATATATTGAATGACAAAGATGTTGTAAAAGAATTGTAATTGGGTGAAGATTAATAATTCTTCAAATTCTGTGTTCAGAAAAAGCTGCAGCAATTAGCATGTGCTTGGGATTTATCCTTGGGGTTTAAGATTAAATTTCTAGCATACAAAATGCTTAGGAGAAGAAATAGACCAGAATGTATCAATTCAAATTGGATATTGGAATTGTTTCATCTGGAATTAACTGGATAACTATAAACAAGTGGCACATCAGAAATGTTGAAAATATGGAAAGATGAGGGCCATTACATTCACTTCCTGTCAAATGGTTTTGTTTACTATTGAAGGCCTTATCACCAATTTTATGAGACTGAACTCCAGCTTCCCTGGAACATGCTTCCTGTATCTCCTGAATTACATTGTAGGAAACAAGTAGATTAAATCTGCAAGTGGTTCCACCATTAATCTTTAACTGGTTATTAAATGCACCCCATACCTTCAAATTTGTTTTTTGTGGTTGCTCATTTATCTCAGTTTCCTGATAGGATCAGACACCAGGGGTCAAAAGATAACATATTAATTAACATCAATGACTAGAAGATGAATAAAACTGCAAGATAGACATATAGTACCTCGAATTCTGAAGCCATTACCACTTCATGCACTGTTGCACTGCACTCATTTTGCAGTGACTTCTCCTGCACAGTATATCACCAAATATTACACAGATCAGAACCACCCAATATTAATTAATCCTTTTAGAGAAGCAAAACATATGAAATAGTCTTACCATATGTTTTCCAGTGGTTTGCCCATACTGTTTTTGAACACTTAAAGTGGAAGGAGCTAGAGGCGCTACAGTGTCCTCATGCAATGTATTCTGAGATACTCCGCCAATCTCACAGGAACCTTGGTTCAGTCTCGAAGACCTTCTCCGTTGAGGCATTCTGATCATACAATTAACCAACAGTAGTAAAAAGTTTCAATCAGATAGTGCTGCTGCAAAGACACATTCCATAAACAAGAACAACCTCATGGCCAAATCATGCTATCTTGATTTAGATGCAGTTGCAGCTCGAACATTAGTAAATAGATAAAATATACCTCTTCTGTTTTCCATCTTGTGGTGGCTCTAGGCAGACGGTATTTGATGATACGGCAGCTGAGAAGAAATTGAATCAAGTGAAAATTAGAACCTTAACAGTGCCTGACTCAAAGCCAATAAAGACGTAGAATATACAATGCTTTATGTTGAACACATATGACATGAAGTGCAGTATGGAAAAATAAAAATCCACAAAATGAAACAAGAGAATAGAGTGAGATTTACATTGAGATTCAACCAAATGGTGTTCAACACCACTGGTTACCGAGTCAACTCCTGTGACTATGGAAGCTGTGCCTTTCAAGACCTAATTCCATTACAGAAGGAAAAAATTCAGAATTATAGAAGTTGTATATTAACAAAGTGAGTCATTTTACTTACACATTTAATACCTACCTGAGCTTTCACTCCCTTTCGCTGTCCTTTAGCAGCGTTTTTATTTCTCTGCAAACATATATAAGTATAAAATCATGGAATCTATAATGAAAAAGAAGCCAAGTTAAACCATACTCTTACTTACATCAAGCTCTGAACCCTTTACTTTAAGCAGTGCTGTTGTACAAGAAAGCTCGTGCTGCAATATCTTAATCTGCAGATCATATCCTCAAATTACGAAATCAATAACCACCATATTCAGTACTGATAATCAATGGATGCCAAAACATAGAAGAATCTGACAACTTACTCGATCTTTCCCTGCATTTATTTCCTGCAATGAAGCACAGAACAGAAATATTAGGCAGTGCTCTATTTTGCACCACAAAATAAGCACTATGTGTGTAATGCTTTGACCCTAAATGTAGATCTACGTCCATTAGGACATTCACAGTCTCCGTCTGTCCGATATGACACTTGGACCAATATAACATATATAAATACATAATATTTTAAATAGAAAGAGTTATACATTATTCAGATGAATCTATTATGTCAACCTTATGTTATTTGTCTCTTTGTTTTTTTGCTATTAACAGTCAAAGCTAAAAACGCTTAATTTAAGACAAACCTAAATGAACTTATATTTGGGATCAGAGATAGTATAATAGTATAAAGTAAAAAGATGGCATACACAATTTACTCAATTTTTCACATCCAACATAATGGAGTTAAACTCAACGCATAATTTGGGGAAAAACTGTATCTGAACTGCCAAAATTGAGCACTTGTCCTTTTTAAAAAATAGTGTTATTGTGGTGCACAGGCATAACTCGCAGGATAGCATGCCGTTCAATTGGATTGCCAACAAAGGAACAGCACACAAGAGTAAAAGATCAATGTTAATGCATCCATGGTGAGAAACAAAGTGGATGGAGATGTAGACAAACCGCAAGCATCTGCGAATTGTTTAGGAAAGCTAAGCTACATTGGTTAGGAAAGTTAAGCTACATTGGTTAGGAAAGAAATAGCAAGTCCCCCACTCACACCCACACATCTACAGCAACAAACAAGGAGGGGATGGAGAGGCAAGGCAACATACGTCTTCTCGTTGAGCAGAGTCATCAACTTGCCGTTCTCCTGCGACAATGCAAGCAAATATCGAGCTCAGCGAATAGATTGTCCGATAAAAAAACATAATCAAACTGGTATGGCATGAGTAACCTGGATACGGCAGTTGAATTGTTGGAGCTAAAGTGACGAAGCTCACCTTGACGAGGTCTTGGGCGGTGATGGATCTGGCGGCGTTGGGCTTCCCAGTGTTGGTGATGTCGGCGAGGGCAACGGGCTTATTCCCTTTCCCTTGCGGCGACCGGAGCTTAGGGCCGCCATCGCCGCTAGGGTTCGGGTGCGGAGGGTTCAAGCCACCGCAACCCCGGATCTGCCATGCCCCAACCGGATCAGGGCGCCGAGGATCCTACTGTAGCCTTGGCCTTCTACTGCTATGGAGATGAGCGCGGCCAGGGGCAGGTGGAGCAGGAGACGGCGCCATCGATCCCGCCGACCTCACCCGAGCCGGCGGCGACGCCATGGTCGCGACGTGGGTGGCGGGGAGGCACATGGGACGGCAAAGCGGGCAGCGGGGAGGCCTCTGGTGGCGGCGGCGTGGGCTTCGGGGAGGCCGCAGGGGCGGCGGTGCGGGCGTTGAAGAGGGCCGGAGCTAGGGGCGCGTCGGAGTTCGTTGCGGCTGCGCATAGGGTTTGCGGAGGATTCGACGGGTCCGATCTGAGAGAGGGAGAGAGAGAGAGGAGGCGGCGCGTGTTCTTGGCGGCACGCTTGTCAAGCCCGAGCTCCAAGCGGAGAAGGCGGCGGCAGCGAGAGAGATGGGGAAGACGAGGAGATAGACGGAGGAGACGAGAGAGTGACCGGGGATGAGAGAGTGATTGGGGGAGGGGGTGGGATGCTCGCGACGCCGCGGACTTGAGTCCTTGGTAAGCTACGTTGTATTTCGGTCCGTGACCTCTACGTTTAGGATTTGTTTTTTAAATGTATAATTTGTTTTTTAAACATGTACCAACCTCGTAAATATAGAATAGTTTTGCGACATAACAATGCACAAGCAGCGTGTTGAAGAGTTCAACTCAAAGGTTCTGAAAAATCTCTAACAATGAAGCTAAAAGAAGTTCTTTTGTTTCTTCATGTGGCATCCCCTTAAAAACAAAACTACTAAAATAATTTTGAGACACCAAATGATCTCAAATGAAAATTTGATAAACATCAAAGTTGTAGAGGCCATGAAGATCTACAACTTTTATTTTGGTTATCTTGTCATTTGACAAAATTTGAACCTTTCAAATTTGAAATTTTAAAAAATGACAAGTTCGAACCAAAATTTGAGACCCAAAATGATTTCAACATAAAAAGTGATGAATACCAAAGTTGTTCAACTCATTAATATCTACAACTTTTATTTCAGTCATCTTGTCATTTGACAAAATTTGAACCTTTTAAATTTGAAATTTTAAAAAACGACAAGTTTGAACCAAAATTTGAGACCCAAATTGACATCAACATAAAAAGTGATGAATACCAAAGTTGTTCAACTCATGAATATCTACAACTTTTATTTTGGTCATTTCTACATTTGACAAATTCGTAGCACACATTGTTCACTAATCTTACACATGTCTCATATAGTTTGTAAAACCTTACGAGAGATGTGTCACATTTGTGAACAATGTCGTTACCACTTTGTCATATGAAGAAATGACCAATACAAAAGTTGTAGATCTTGATGAGTTATTCAACTTTGGTATTTATCACTTTTTCAGCTGAAATCATTTGGGGAACCAAAATCTTGTCTGAAGTTGTATTTTTTTTAAATTCAAAATTTAAATTGCTCAAACTTTTCATATGTATACATTGACAAAACCAACAAAATAAATTGATAGAGAATGATTTTAGAAAATTTTAGAAAAAAAATCATCAGATTTGGAGTTAGTATGAGGAAGAAAAACTAGTTACAAAGTTGACCCATAGATTAAAAAAAAATCACACTGTTCACTATGATCATGTAAGGATCATCTAGAACAGTGTGATTTCTCTTTTTAATCTGTGGGTAAACTTTGTAACTAGTTGTTTTCTCTCATACTAACTCCAAATGTGATGGTTGTTTTTCCTAAAAAATTCTAAAATCATGCTTCAGCATTTAAGTTTGATCAAACTTGGATGTGACAATGTTTTACACATTTTAAATTTTGAAATTTGAAATTTGACAAGTTCAAACCAAATTTTCAAACCCTAAATGATTTCATATGTAAAAGTGATGAATACAAAAGTTGTTCAACTCATCAAGATCTACAACTTGTATTTTCATCATCTTGCCATTTGACAAAATTTGAACCTTTCAAATTTGAAATTTTAAAAAATGACAAGTTCGAACCAAAATTTGAGACCCAAAATGATTTCAACATAAAAAGTGATGAATACCAAAGTTGTTCAACTCATTAATATCTACAACTTTTATTTTAGCCATCTTGTCATTTGACAAAAGTTGAACCTTTCAAATTGGAAATTTTGAAAAACGACAAGTTCGAACCAAAATTTGAAACCCAAATTGATTTCAACATAAAAAGCAATGAATACTAAAGTTGTTCAACTCATGAATATCTACAACTTTTATTTTGGTCATTTCTTCATTTGATAAATTCTTAGCACACATTGTTAACTAATCTTACACATGTCTCATATAGTTTATAAAACTTTATGAGAGATGTGTCACATTTGTAAACAATGTCGTTATCACTTTGTCATATGAAGAAATGACCAATACAAAAGTTGTAGATCTTGATGAGTTATTCAACTTTGGTATTTATCACTTTTTCAGCTGAAATCATTTGGGGAACCAAAATCTTGTCTGAAGTTGCATTTTTTTTAAATTCAAAATTTAAATTGCTCAAACTTTTCATATGTATATATTGACAAAAACAACAAAATAAATTGATAGAAAATGATTTTAGAAAATTTTAGAAAAAAATCATCAGATTTGGAGTTAGTATAAGAAAGAAAAACTAGTTACAAAGTTGACCCATAGATTAAAAAAGAAATCACACTGTTCACTGTGATCATGTAAGGATCATCTAGAACAGTGTGATTTCTCTTTTTAATCTGTGGGTAAACTTTATAACTAGTTGTTCTTCCTCATACTAACTTCAAATGTGATTGTTTTTTTTTCCTAAAAATTTCTAAAATCATGCTTCAGCATTTAAGTTTGATCAAACTTGGATGTGACAATGTTTTACACATTTTAAAATTTAAAATTTGACAAAGTTCAAACCAAATTTTCAAACCCTAAATAATTTCATATGTAAAAGTGATGAATACAAAAGTTGTTCAACTCATCAAGGTCTACAACTTTTATTTTGGTTATCTTATCATTTGACTAAATTTGAACCTTTCAAATTTTGAAATTTGAAAAAAGACAAGTGGGCACTGCAGGGGCGGCTGGTGATTGAGCCGCCCCTACATATCAGCCCCAACTGTAGGAGCGGCTCAGGTTACCAGCCGCCCCTACAGTGCCATCTGTAGGGGCGACTGGGCTGCTGGGGCCCGAGGACGCCCACTGTAGGGGCGCCCCAACCCCAGCCGTCCCTACAGTAAAAATGCCTCCGTTCCTGCTGTAAGAATCTGGCGCAGTGTTGGACTCTTGGTATTGGGGTGGTCACCTAGCGGCCTAGTGTAGTAGCCGAGGGAGGGCGGCACCCGTCACAGGTGGCCTAGTGCGGTGGTGCCCCGGTGGGAGCACCCCGACGGCCTCTAGATCTCGACCCAATGAATCTTAGCAGTGGCCGCACCGTGGTGATGGCCCAGGCAGCCCCCAGTGCGGTTGCTCCAGATCTCAGTGCGGCAGTGGCGGGCGCTCAAGCCTTGCCATGTTGGCATCTCGGTGCAGAGGCGGCCCTTGCGCGCGACAGTAGCTTCCATGGTGCTGGCCCTATGTCCCCGTTGTCACGACTAGTTACTGAGGCCAGCGGTGATGTCAAATTATCACCGTCCTACGGTTACTCAAGCCAGTGGTGAGATGAACTTACCACCACTGATTATCACCAACCAAGATAAAAACTGATGGTGATGAGGCTTCCTGATCTGACGGTAATGAACAATCTGTGTACTCGTGTATTAATACAATAGATAGATTCTTGAAAGGAGGGAGTTGTAGAGGGACTTTTTTCATATGCAAAGTGAAATTCAACTAGCTAAATGGGAACCAGCTAAACATGTCGAGGAGTAGTCATCTTTGACTTTTGTTTTTTGCGACTGTCGTCATCTTTGACTTCAAAATGAATGGTGGCACTCTAATCTCCTGGAGATGACTAGGAGAACAGCAAAACCAACAAACGTCCATCTAGACCGATTGATCTTTGCATCTAAACTTGACAACGTGCATTGGCCTATATATACACCAGATTACTACTACTACACTACTAAAACCAGCAACCGCACCAAACAAGCACGACACCGGCCACCAAAGCTGCTCAAAAAATGTTGAGTCCCAAACCCCTCCTGCTCGTCATCTCACTCTGCATCTCGGTGTTGTCGTCACCACCATCCACGGCAGCTAGTGGCGGCGGCAAGCCCCTGGTGACCGCCGTCACCAAGGACGCGTCCATCTCCCTCTACACCGTGCCGCTCAAGGACGGCCACCCGCTAGTCCTCGACCTCTCCAGCCCGGTCATCTCCCTGACGACGTGCGCCTCCAAGAACGGCACGGTCACCACGCTCTCCGCGAACGCCACCGACGGCCAGAACCCGTTGTTCCCGGTCTCCTTCTCGGCGGTGGCCTCCTGCGCGCCACAGTCGAAGCTGCCTGCCGGCGCCGTGGGCGTCGCGGGTCTCGCGCCCTCGAGCCAGTCGTTCCCGGCACAGGTGGCGCGCACGCAGAAGGTCGCCAACAAGATCGCTCTCTGCCTGCCGAGCGACGGCAAGTCCACGTCCGGCAACAGCGTCGGCGTGGCGATCTTCGGCGGAGGTCCCTTGGTCTTCCCGGACCGGGGCGACTTCACCACGATGCTGGCCGGCACGGCGCCGCTGCACGGGTTCAACGGCTCCCCCGGGTACTACGTCTCCGCCACCGGCATCGCCGTGGAGCAGGGTCGCGTCGGCACCTCCGGGGGGCCGCTCGTGGTGGCGCTGAGCTCCACGACCCCCTACACATCTCTCCGGCCCGACGTGTACGGTCCGTTCGTGAGGGCGTTCGACGCGGCGGCGACGGGGCCCAACTTCCCGTGGATGTCGAGGGTCAACGCGGTGCCGCCGTTCGAGCGGTGCTACGACTCGACGAAGCTGCCGCCGACGCGGCTCGGCTACGCAGTGCCGCAGATCGACGTGATGCTGGAGGGCGCGCAGAACTACTCGGTGCTCGGCGGCAACTCCATGGTGCAGGTGAACGGCAACACGGCCTGCCTCGGGTTCGTCCGGGCGGCGGCAGGGCAGGCGCCGGCGGCGGTCATCGGTGGGTTCCAGCTGGAGAACCACCTGCTCGTGCTCGACGTGGAGAAGCAGCAGCTCGGGTTCACCACGTTCCTCAACGCGATCGGGCTTTCATGCAGCAACTTCAATTTCACTCTTGCCGCCTAGTGCAGTGCTGCTGATTGAATATTTATGCTGTGTTGCGTACTGTAATAAGAACTTTTACTAGTGTGTCACGTTGCATAAATAATCAATGGGAATAGATTGGTTGTGGAGTGTTCCAGCTCCCAACAGATTGTGCAGGCCAGCTATCAGGTTGGCAGTTTGACCTTCCTATGACACGGATCGGATATGTTTGAATATTTAGGACGCGTATAAGTACTGCATCAGACAAAAGATGCTGCCACGTTAGTTGACTCCATGCATGGCAGGTTAGGTTCCATGGGAGTACAAGTATTTTCCAGGGAGAAAAGAAGTAATTTCCATGGAAAGAGTACGCTCCTGCAGACTCCAGTCAAATCCATCTCACATGCAATAACTCCGGTTAAAGCTGTTTGTGCTGATTTGTACGGCTGATTTGGCGGGAAAGAAAATTATTACACCATGACTGATAAGCCGGCTTATACGAGCAGGCGAACAGAGCCTAAATTTTGGCTACTTTGACCAAAATTGGACTCCATATATATGAAAAGCTAAGGTGGGTTATGGAATCCAATAGGTTAAAACGCAAATACATTCATTTGTTTTTATCATTCCAGTCCCATTAACTCAACACTAACTATTGTCCTGTCTTTGTCTCTACCGAGTCTTGAGGCACTCTATACTACTTATATCCTAAAATAAACCTAGTTGCCTCTTATGAAAAGAGGTCTCTCGGCGTGTGGGCGGTCATATCAGTTCCTACGTTGCCTCTTATGATTGGACTCGCATGCTTGCACGCGAAATTGCACCTACGTTGAATATGCTTGCACATATGGACAAACCGACGTGGACTACTACTGGATGGCCATATCCATCCCGGACCACATGAAATATGCGTAGTTTACGACTAAACTATAGATTTTTTTAATAATGGATTTTCATTAATCTGGTCTCTATATATATCCACAAAGGTTATACACAGCCAAAACAAGAGCACTTAGACTCACATCTCAACAAAGAGGAGAACATATAACAAAAAAATGAAAAAAGAAAAAACAACCACCTCGGCACATCCTGCTTCCCGACATCCTTTACTGAAACGGCCAGATTCGATGAGTGAAAATCATAAGTCGCCGCCGCACCTAATGCGTCATCGCTGCGAACCTCTGCTAGTGGCATATATCTTCATCTGCTTCAAGTGAGCTGATGCCTTGCATCACTAGTTAGCCCACCTTCATCCGTCGTCGTCCAGTCAGAACTAGCCTACCACACATGAGCCGATAGGATCCGCTTCCACTTCGATGGACTCCTAGACTGCTGCCGCCCCTAGGACACTACTGCCTACGAAACCACCTCCGTTGAATCCGCCTTCTCCCTAAGGACTGGCTGTCGACACTTATGCCGTCGCCTGATCATCACGCACGGGCACAGAACCAGGCACGCACGAGCGTGCACGGCTTTGGCCGCAGCCCCGTCCACCCGGTCACCTCTTGGCGTCGCCAGCGAGCATGCGGGGGCACGGGCAGAGTGAAAATACCTTAGAAAACAAAAAAAGGTACCTGGAATGCTAGATCCGGTAGAAGAAGGGCAACCCAGTAACAGTAAGTAAACAAGAACAAATCAGAGATGTCGACACAAACAGCCTGCGAAAAAATTAGCAGAGGGAAAAAATTAGTGATGAAGACAAAATGTTGAATCCCGCAGATCAGTGGAGCCTAATACTTGTTGGAAAATATGAAGAGAAAAGAGAAATGAGAAAACATGAAGGAAGGGCGGGCGCGAGCGACGGATAAGAGCGATAGCTAGAACGTGTGAGAGAGCTGAAGAAATGGTGTGTGGTGGATTCCAAAACCATATAAACCATATTGAAGTGCTGAAGGACATGTTCGGCTGCCTAGCTCAGTCCGTGAACGCGAGGGAAGCGAGGCAAGATTCTCAGGCAGAACCGGAAAGCGAGGCAAAACCAGAGTTGACTAAGTGGGCTCCACCGACTGAAAAGGTCTGCAACGGTTGCAGGGGCAGTACAAAAAGCAACCAATGAGAATAGCCCGTTAGACTCCACGGGCGCTCATACTGAAGGTTGTGCATTTCACGGGGCACGGGGATTTGAGGGCCTCCGGCCGCGGCCCTAGCCATGCGGCCACTGCCTGGCCTAGGCAACGTGCATGCAGAGTCCGAGACACTCTGATATAGGAGAGGCGCACGTGGCTTTGGCTATGCTCCCGGTCACCCGGAAGCCGCCTGGCCTTGTCATCGTGCTTGCGTGGGGGCTGAGACACTCGGTTCTGGACCGAGTGCTCGGAGTTGAGGGAGACGCCCCTCTCCCGGAGGGTCCGCCGCAGACGAGGCCGACGCGAACCGGCCTTCCCTGCACCCCTGCCTCCATCCCGCGCTGCTCATGGTCGGACAAAAACCGTGCGAAGCATAGCGAGGCCTCGCGTCACTAACGCGAGCCCTAGTGGCCGCAACCCCAACCACTCAGCAGCCGCCTGGCCTAGCTAGTGAGCGCGCGGGGGCACGGGCGCACACAGGTCTCCAGCCATGGCTGCGGCCGCGACCACCGCCTGGTCTAGCCAGCGCGTGTACGGAGCCGAGCGGGCATGCATGCCCTTTCCAGATGCTCTTTCCACTCTAAACTTAGATGACTAAATTGTAGATAGCACTATTATAGTTGGTTTCTTTGGACACAGCCGTAGATGCTCTATAGAGACGGCTGAGGTGCTTTTATAGAGAGGGCTGGGCGGTCGTCTCTACTCTGATGTTGCTAGAGATCCATTTATAGAGATGATGGGCAATAACAGCCACACCTAAAAATAGATTTGCATATGCTGCTATAAATCATAGTCATACTACAAATCATTTACCAGAAATTATTGAGAAACCATAAATCTCGCAAAAAATATAGCTTTTTAATCCAAGGAGACTCAAGTCATAAGTCACGCGATTTTTAACGAAAAAATAGGCGGGACTCAAACCGGAGACTTATGACCTCGCGCGTTCTCCTCTAACCACACCACCAAAGTCACATGTGTCTGTAAAGCATATTCATTTCCTCATACCCACTTTACCCAATTTTGAATTTAGTACTATTTGGGACCCTAAATGAATACAAATGGAAAAAAAATTGAACTGTAAAGTTGTAGATATCGTTTGGTTTTGCAACTTTGGTTCTGGTCATTTCTCCAACGAGGTCATTTAAAAATTTTGAATTTCAAACGTGACAAATTCAAACATAATTTTCTTTAGATAAATGATTCCAAATGAAAAAGTTGTCAACAACAAAGTTGTATAACTTTCTGAGATCTACATCATTGCTTTTTGTCGTTTCTTCACTAAAGGTCATTTGAAAGATTCAGATTTCAATATGTGAGGACTTCGAACTAAATTTTAGGACCATAGATTATTTCAAATATAAAAGTATCAACTGCTATGTTTTATATCTTTTGAATATACATAACTTTGGTTTTTGTCATCTCAGCATCTAAGGTCGTTTGGAAAACTCAAATTTTGAATTTTAACATGTGAGAACTTCAAACAGAATTTGCTGGGTCCAAATTATTTTAAATGAAAAAGTTGTTAACTACAATGTTGTATATCTCGATATCTCAAGATATACAACTTTGATATAAAGTTTATCTTTAATTGACTTTGTTTGAAAAGGTTATGAAATTTACTATGTTGCACCTAGTTTAGAGAAGGCTATAGATCTATCCGTCTATAGAAATCCATAGGCAGTTGTATCTAGACCCGCCTCTAAAGATAAGGACATTTGCAGAGGTGGCTGAAAATAACAGTCATCCCTAGATATGCATTTCTCGAAGCGGCTCTATATTCGAAAAAGCAGTCATTTTTATAAATCATATATATAATAGTGTAATATATATCTGAGTTTTTTGTTCAATCATCGGTGATTGCTCACAAGGGGAGGAAAGTGGATGGCCCAACTAACTGCTTGTCCTCATGTGTTTATCAGATTGTTATGTCATGTGATATGTTGTTTGTACATGTTCTTTCATTAACATCTGCTATGTCTCTATATATTCCCTCGGTCCCATAAATGCACCTCTCGCATATCAAGAGGTCAAACTTTTTTAACAGAGGTAGTCGGCTTAGAACGCCAGACTCTGTAATCAATTTTCAGAGGCAGACAACTTAAGATACCCATCCATGAAAATGGCTTTTAACACAGGTAACCATTTTAAGCGTTCGTCTCTAAAAGTTTATTGTCAGAGATGAGCATCTTAAGATACCTGTGTCTAAAACTAGTTTCATCCAAAATAATTCATAACTTTATTATATGAATTTGGATGCGGACAACCATTATATCAAAAGTCCAGCTCTCGACATATCTGCAACTTTGTGGTTAAGAAGGTTTTATTTGAATCTATTTATGTAGCACCCGGTTTTAAGAACAAAACCAGATACACACCATATGTGAGCCCAGGAAATTAAATATCACATATAGCTACAAACAAAGGTAATATCAATAGACAATGCTTAATATATAACGTACTTAGTATAGAGAATATAACTTTAAACAGCAAACAGCGGAAAGACAACTCCGATCTTCAGGTGAAGACTCCAATTCCTCAGGGACAACTGACTGGTTGATCCCAAGCCTAATTCCTCTAAACTCTAGCAATCTGGTACCCATTCGGGATTTTTATCCAAAGATTTAAAAAGTAAAGCAAGCGTGAGCACATGTTGTACTCAACAAATATAACATGGGGTTCATGAGGCTCAAAAGGCTGACACTGATTTAACTGCGATTAGCTTTTAATTGTCAAAATTTTAGCAAAGGAGTAGCAACAAGTTTATCACAAGCCCATAAACACATGATCGGTAAACATGAATAATGAATAGCATAAATAGTAATCATTAATGAGCATCTTTATCATCGGTATCAGTAATGTTCATCATCTATTCCGTAAATGTTCTAAGGCCGCTCGTGACCATGTGCATGGCTGATATACCAGTTTTACACTCTGTAGAGGTTGTACACTTTTACTGTGAGTCGTGATTTACCCTTTCGCCCGAGGTGGCCAACCTCTTGACCCACTACCAAGGAAGGTCGGCAGGGTTCACTATGAAGCCTTTCAAAGGTTCGTCTAACAAGTTAGGGCCATTAGATTCACTCGGCAAACATATATAGAGCCCCCTTCCCGATGGCACAATGACGCGTAGCCTATACTCAAAGGGACAGAGGCCGCACTATACCCGATTCGTCAAGCCATTATTACGCCAATAAAGCTAACCACTAACAAGCTAGAAAATGTCCTCATACTAAGCTAAAGCCAGAGCCATGTAGCCCTGACATCTGTACTATAAGTCCCAGATGATCACTTAAAGATAAGTCCTTAGGGAGAGGAATGTAGAGCACCATAAAATAGCCCAATGCTCTAGCCCCCTTGTTCCATATTGCTAAAAAACATCTTTTAGTGTTTATTGCATATACCATTAGTCAAGTTACAAGATCATGGTTGTAGTTGAGCACTAGCATCATACTACCCAATGCAATACCCCATAGGTATCAAGGCACAAGGTACAAAGTACTAGAAAATCCTTAGTGGTAGTCAAGGTAGACACATGCAGTAAGAATTAAATGATTAATGGTGTATAGGACAACAAGGAAGATCCCATGCTATACTTGCCTTAAACATCGATCCTTCAGTAAGCTTTAATATTCAACGTTCTTCTTCTTCTTCTTGAAGCACCACACAAGCATCCATACAATCATACACGAAGCAAACAATAGAACTAAATCAGAACAATACACCAATCATAGAAAAATAAGTGAAAGAGTTTGAAATACGATTCTACGCATTGCTACGAACACACAGAGGTGAGAAGCACGCTAATCGGAGCTACGGTGAAAAAGATACATCTACCGATATATTTGCTTTATACATGGAAAAGAAAACTATAGGCTTCATTTATTTTAACTTTATAAATTCATATATATATATATATAAGATATTTTATAAATTAAATTAAGTCAAATTCAGAATTGATTTATAAACTAAGGTAAAACAATTCATATTCTATTTATAAAATCCAGTTGCATAAGTATTAATCAAGATATGATTTAAACCATGAAATCCTAGAAATAGTGACATGATAAACATTATTACTAACGCGTAGATCTCATCACTATGAATCTAACGCAACTTGAATGGGCTAAAACGGAGTTAAAACGTAGAAGATATGATTTAAACAAGATTTCCTTTATTAAAATAATAGATTAAATCTAACCCTGAATTTTAAAAGTTAAAAACATACTTAACAGTAGTATGAATATGCAGATTATGGATTTAAAAACCTAATGCAAGTTGAACGGGTCCAATCGGAGTTAAAACAGAGAAGTTATGGCCTAAAGAAAATAATGGCAAAACTGTAAATTGGTGAAAACGTATTTTGGATCTAAATCGACGAAACTACGCTTTCCATAGAAGAAAACATAATCAGTGATTATGCTTTCGACCACGGGTTCTATTATTGAAAAGCGCAGGGACTCTTTAGCAAAATCAGCTGACGAAGGGGTATTGGTTGATGGAGGCCGTGGGATCTAGATTGGCCGGCGGGGATTAGATCACAGGAAAAAGGAGAGAACTGGCCGACGGCTACAGTGTCTGGTGTCGATGAAATATGGTCGGCAGTCTACCTAGGGGTATGCCTAAGGTAGTAGATTATCGGCAGACAGGTGCGCAAGCTACGAACAAGATGGTGACGTAAGACAGACACGAGGTTTTATCCAGGTTCGGCCGCCGTGAAGGCATAATACCTACGTCCTACGTCTGATTGTATTGCTGTATGTAAATGAGATGATAGATGGATCGTGATGGATCCTCCCTGCTAGGGGTCCCTTGCCTCTCCTTATATAGTCTGGAAGGGCAGGGTTATAAGTAAAGTAGCCTATTTGGTACTATACAATAGCTTACGGTGCACGCCGAGCAGTGCCATGCACGCCTTGATCTTGTGGGCCGAGCCACCTCTGATGGTGCGGCCCATGTCTTGTCTTGTAGATACCGGGGGCCATACCCCCATAGCTAGTCCCCGAGCCTGACAGTAGGTGACGTAGTCGCGTGGTGCCAGGGTCAGAAAGTAGAAGACCAGCCGAGCAGGCAGCCAGTCCCCGGGCGTAGCCTCAAGATGAGAACAAGCACATTCACCGCAAGGTGAAGTGTGCCCACTTAGTCCCCAAGCCTACTGGAAGATGAAGAATGAATCTTGTAGCAGGGTCAAAGAAAAAGAAGTCTGAAAGCTTTGCCGACGTCGTCCGACATGCGCATATCAAGACCCCAGACGTGCTGCCCAAGATCAGCACCCTGATCCGAACAGCATGGAGCAGCTTGATAGCACACCGATGAGATGTAGCAAGATTCGAGAAGCAAGGGAGTCCCCGGCATCGCTGGCGATGACCGAGCACCGAGGAGCGAGGAGTCCCCGACGTCGCTGGCGATGTCCGAGCACCGAGGAGCGAGGAGTTCCCGACGTCGCCGGCGATGACCGAGGAGCAAGGAGTCCCCGGCGTCGCCGGCGATGACCGAGCACTGAGGAGTCCCCGGCATAGGCGGCGATGTCCGAGCACCAAGGAGCAAGGAGTCCCCAGCATCGCCGGTGATGACCGAGCACCGAAGAGTCCCCGGCGTAGGCGGCGATGTCCGAGGACTAAGGAGTCCCCAACGTCACTGGCGATGTCCGAGCACCGAGGAGCGAGGAGTTCCCGACGTCGCCGGCGATCACCAAGGAGCGAGGAGTCCCCGGCGTCGCCGTAGATGACCTAGCACCGACGAGTCCCCGGCATACACGGCGATGTCCGAGCACCGAGGAGCAAGGAGTCCCCGGCGTCGCCGGCGATGACTGAGCACCGAGGAGTCCCCGGCGTAGGTGGCGATGTCCGAGCACCGAGGAGCGAGGAGTTCCCGGCGTCGCTGGCGATGACTGAGCACCGAGGAGCGAGGAGTCTCCGGCGTCGCTGGCGATGACCGAGCACTGAGGAACGAGGAGTCCCCGGCATCGCTGGCGATGACCGAGCACCAAGGAGCAAGAAGTCCTTGGCGTCGCTGGCGATGTCCGAGCACCGAGGAGCGAGGAGTCCCCGGCGTTGCTGGCGTTGTCCGAGCACCGAGGAGCGAGGAGTCCACGGCATCGCTGGCGATGACCGAGCACCGAGGAGCGAGGAGTCCCCGATGTCGCTGGTGATGACCAAGCACCAGGGAGCAAGGAGTCCCCGGTGTCGCTTGCGATGTCCGAGCATCGAGGAGCAAGGAGTCCCCGGCACAGGCTACGATGTCCGAGCACCGAGTAGTCCTCGGCGTCGCTGGCGTTGTCCGAGCACCGAGGAGCGAGGAGTCCCCGGTGTCGCTGGCGATGACCGAGCACCGAGGAGCGAGGAGTCCCCGGCGTCGCTGGCGATGACCGAGCACCGAGGAGCAAGGAGTCCCCGGCGTCGCTGGTGATGTCCGAGCACCGAGGAGCGAGGAGTCCCCGGCACAGGCTACGATGTCCAAGCACCGAAGAGTCCTCGGTGTAGGCGGCAAGGTCTGAGCACCGAGGAGTGAGGAGTCCCCAGCGTCGCTGGCGATGACCGAGCACCGAGGAGCGAGGAGTCCCCGGCGTTGGCGGCGATGTCCGAGCACCAAGAAGTGAGGAGTCCTCGGCGTCGCTGGCATTGTCCGAGCACTGAGGAGCAAGGAGTCCTCGGCACAAGCTACGATGTCTGAGCACCGAGGAGTCCCCAGCGTTGCTGGCGATGACTGAGCACTGAGGAGCGAGGAGTCCCCGGCGTCACTGGCGATGACCGAGCACCGAGGAGCAAGGAGTCCCCGGCGTCGCTGGCGTTGTCCGAGCACCGAGGAGCGAGGAGTCCTCGGCATCGTTGGCGATGACCGAGCACCGAGGAGCGAGGAGTCCCCAGCGTCGCAGGTGATGACCGAGCACCGAGGTGCAAGGAGTCCTCGGCGTCGCTGGCGATGTCCGAGCACCGAGGAGCGAGGAGTCCCTGGCGTCGCTGGTGATGACCGAGCACCGAGGAGTCCCCGACGTAGGTGGCGATGTTCGAGCACTGAGGAGTAGCCGGCGTAGCTAGCGACGTTCGTGCGGTGAAGTGTGCCCACTTAGTCCTCGAGCATGAAGAATCCGAGCGCTGAGGAGTAACTGGCGTAGCTGGCGATGAAGCACGAGCGGCGAACAGTCTGGTCAACTGGTCGGCGGTGAAGTGAGCATTGAGTAGAAGCAACCAGCGAACAGTCTGATCAACTGGTCGACGACGGGGTCCATGAACCAAGCGGTCCGACCAGTTGATCGGTGGAGAAGCCCGAGCACCAGGTGGTCCGATCACCTAGACGACGATCCTACAATACAAATATGTACAACGGGTAGTACATGATGTACAAATAAATGAGCTCTGGAGAAAAAATCAGCAATGGTGATGAAATGGCGTATGCAGTTCGGTGATCAGTTGGCGTAAAAATATATTTATGTTTAATATAAACCGCCCGAACAGTTAGTGTGTAGCTGAGTCTCCAGCCCTAGCTAGCCCATAGTCCATAACGTTGAGCGCGGAGCCCGTGCACATGTAGGAGGAATAGGCGTGACTAAGGAGCCGCTGCCGATCACCCATAACGCAGAGGGTAGACGCTCGTGCACGTGTAGGGAGGAGCCGGAGACAGTGCCGTCTCTGGAGGTGTCCGAGCATCAACATGACTGTTCAGGAGTTCGGAAAATCGTTTGGAGAGCAAATATGGAGAAAACAGCTCGGAGAAACATTATGGCGATTAACGAAGATTGGAGAATATTTAGAAGAATATTAAACCGTGACTTAGCTTTAGGCAGAAAGTCTGATCGACGGCCTATGGCGTTATCTGGTCGGCGTTGATGAAGTTGCTCGGCTTTGGCCGAGGTCGATGTATAAAACACAGATCCGAGCAGCGTTGTATATTGTACGCGTAGTTGGAAGCAGTGTTTCGTAGGCCGTAGGGCTGAGCCTAGTAATTCTCCATCAAGGCTTCGCACTCGGAGAGCCAGAGACCCGTTGCGAGGGCTGATCGGCGACGAACGGAGCGCCCTTTAGGAGTAGACGTGACCACGAGATCCGTACCGAGTTGTGCAGGACGACTGGCCCGAGCTGGTCGGGTAGATCTGTTGTGGGTAGAGGTCCTGCTCAGTAGGTTGATTTTGAATCGAATCTACCAGAGCTAGATTTTCAGCAAGCATGGTGCCAACCTGATCGATGGAGTCGAGCAGGTCGGTGTTGTCGATCTGCCTCCCTTTGTAGCGAGGAAGCGAATGACGGGTTGTCGGTGTGGCTGAAGACGATGCTGGTGTGGCCAGAGCTAGATCCAACGTGGTCGGAGCCGTAGCTGATGCTGGTGAAGCAGTGGTCGATGTAGATTGGATCTGCGCCTCCTCCGTGGTCATGGCGATGGTGAACATGAGGCCGTTCGGCATAGCCATGGAACTGGGGATGATGACCATCTTGTTCGTCTGGGGAGCAGTACGCACACCCCCTACCTAGACGCCACTATTGACGAAATATGGTCGGCAGTCTACCTAGGGGTATGCCCAAGGTAGTAGATTATCGGCAGACAGGTGCGCAAGCTACGAACGAGATGGTGACGCAAGACAGACACGAGGTTTTATCTAGGTTCGGCCGCCGTGAAGGCTTAATACCTACGTCTGATTGTATTGCTGTATGTAAATTAGATGATAGATGGATCATGATGGATCCTCCCCGCTAGGGGTCCCCTGCCTCTCCTTATATAGTCTGGAAGGGCAGGGTTACAAGTAAAGTAGCCTATTTGGTACTATACAATAGCTTACGGTGCACGCCGAGCAGTGCCGTGCACGCCTTGATCATGTGGGCCGGGCCACTTCTGATGGTGCGGCCCATGTCTTGTCTTGTAGATACCGGGGGCCATACCCCCACATCCGGCGCGGCGGCCAGCCATGGGTGGCGGCAAAGAGCTCGCTAGCGTCCCCAGTTTTGGCGATTACGACTACCTTTGGACACGGTAAGACCATGGGGAGAGAGAGGGGAATACGGAGAACTCACCGCGGGTGTTCTAGGGGTCCAAGCCGGCGTTGTGGCGGCGGGCTACGTGGTGGGGCAGGTGGTGACCTCCGGCAAGACTATGACAACGCGGCGCAAGCGAACCGAAGCAAAATATGGTGAAGCACCGAGCTCGTTGGGTTCGCACGGGCGTGGCGAAGCTAGACAGAGCAGTCGCGGTGGCGGTGGAGCAGCGGCGCGGCGAGGCAACTCTCGGCGGTGGCGGCTTAGGGTGCGCGGCGGCACTGCGGTCTCTAGGACGGCTGCGCCTTGCGCTCGGCTTAGATGGGGAGGCGGAGCAGGCGTAGGGCGGTATTTAAGGGCTGGATGGGCTTGCAGGTCACGTCAAATCGACGGAAGCGGTGTAGCAGCAGACTCTGCATGGAGTCTGGCGTAGACACGGGGATGGAGGAGCACCTGACGGGACGGTCCCACCTGTCAACGAAAGAAGGGGAGAGTGCGGGTGTCAGAGAGAGCGTGGGCGCGGGGAGACGACGCTTCGGTGATGGGCTGCTGCTCACTACTGGGCTGCGTAGGGAAAAGCTAGGCCTGGACACGCTGCTGGGCCAAAGGGAAGGGATGGGCCAACAGAAGCAAAAGCCGAGAGGGGAAATGGAGAGCGGGAAACATAACTGGGCCACGGAGAGAGGCAGGCCTAGCAGGCCTTCGGGTCAGGAATGAGAGGAGTTTTCCCAATTTCCAATTTTTTCCTATTTTGTTTTCAAAACCAATTTCACATGTAAGCCAAATCAAATTCAAATAGAGTTTTGAATATACTTTTCAACTCAAATAAAAATGAGCCATTTTGGTAAGTTTTCCAAAAATAAATTATACAACTTTTTGATTCCTTTTACTTTCAAATTTTCTTTTCTTTTGTTTCAAAGCCATTTTTAATTCCTTTTGCAAAAGCAACTTAAACCACTCAATCAAATACATCAAATGCAAGGGCATGTATGCACAAACATGTTGCTAAACCTTATGATGAATTTTAATTTAATGAAAATTTTTATTTTCCTATGTTTTCATGAGCACAAAAATTCAAAATAAATTATTTTAATCCTATTTTCAAAAGAAGCAAATTTTAGGGTGTTATAATTCTACCCCTGTAACACCCTAAAATTTGCAATACTTTAAAATAGTGTAAATTGATTTGTTATGCATTTTTGTGGGCATTTGAGTTTAGGAAAATAATAATTTTATTAAATTAAAATCAAATATAGGTCAACGACCATGAGTGTGCATTCATGCTGTTGCATAAAATTTTGTATTGTTTGGTTTGAAGTCGGATTTCAAATTATGTTGAAATTGCATTTTGAATTGCTTTGGAAAAAAATTGAAAGGAAATAAATTTCTCCTCTTTTTCCTTTTCCCCGTTTTCGGCTTGTAGGCCTGCTTCTGCGCCGCGGCCCAGCATTTCTTCCCACGGCCCGCTTTTTCCTCCGCTCGGGCCGAAGCCCAGCACCGCCTCACTCCTTTCCGCGCCTCCCTTCCTGCGTGGCTCAGCAAGCAGCGTTGGCCCAGCCGAAGGACAGGTCCAGCCACGCCATGTCCATTCTTCCCTCCATCCCGCCGACAGCACTGGCCTACCTGTCAGGCGTTCTTCTTCCTCGTGTCGTAACCCAATCAGACACCGCCACCGGCCGAGTCCGCTGTCGCCCCGTTTCCCCTCCGTCTTGCGTGCGCTCCAAGCCAGCGCGGCCTCATAAATAGCAGGCCCAGGTGCCGTGCCTCTTTCCCTGCACCGCCGTGCCCCAGAGCTTCCTTGCCGCCGCCTAGCCTTAGCGCCGCCACCACCGTCGGGTCCAAGCAGCCACAGTGCGTCACCATCGATTCCTTGCTCTAGATTTTGGTCTCGGTGAGTTCGCTTTGAGTTTCTCTCTCTCCTCGTGTTTCCCGTTCGTCGAATCATGCACCGTAGGACCTAAACCAATGTCGCCGGCGAGCTCCCTTTGTCCGGCCATGGCAGCCACCGCACCGGAGTCCTGTTCCGGCAGCGAGTCCTATCTCTTACCCAGCCGATCAAATCTGCATCGTTTATTTGAGATCCAACGGTCCAGATGCAACCATACCTTTTCGATTGTACTTTTGCATATAGGCCATTACAACTAATCGAGTCTCAACCCATAGTCCTTGCTTCTTTCAAACTAACCCCTGCCTTTTCTGTAAATCATGGCCGCAGTCCTCGGTCAGATTTAAATCTCAGGTTTTATTTATTTTAATTCAAAAATCAAGATCCACTTATTTACAGGATTGCCACTATCTTCTATAGGCCAGGAAATCTCCATTTTAACTCCGATTTGATCCGTTCAAGTTGCGTTAGGTTCATAATTAAGTAATCTACATGTTTATACTACTGTTAAGTAGGTTTTCAACTTTTAAAATTCATGGTTAGATTTAATCTATTATTTTACTATAGGAAATCTTGTTTAATTCATAACTTCTTCGTTTTAGCTCTAAATTTTGTGATCTTCACGTCTGTGTGATCGTAGCGAGACGTAGATTCATTTTACAAACTTTTCATCTTGATTTTATGCTGATTGGTGTGCTGTTCTAATCTATAGTTTTCGTTTGCTATGCATGATTGTATGGGTGCCTGTGTGGTGCTGATTGATCTCGAGTAGATAGTGATTTTTGTGTTGGTGATCTGGAGCAACTTTGAAGATCAAGACCAGCAGCGATACTTTGAATTAAGGCAAGTATAATATGAGGCTCCTTGTTATCTATTCACTTTAATGCAATCTCAATTTATATGCATGTGTTAATGAACTGCTTGGAGTCTACCTACCTTGATATTGATTATCCTGTCCTTGATATACCTATGGGTTTTGCATGTGGGTAGTATGCTCAGTTTGCTCCAACTAATATTGATTAAAGAATACAATTAAAGATATATGCAACATGGTATTAAAAGATGCTTTTTAGCAACATGGAACCAAGGGGGCTAGAGCATTGGGCCTATTCTTAGGGTGCTCTAGTTTCTCTCCATAAGGACTCATCTTTAAGTGACAACCCAGGACTTACAGTACAACCATGAGGACTACATGGCTCTGGTCTTAGTCTAGTACCTTGCTCTTTCTAGTTTGTAGCAGTTTACTGAAAAAGGGCAAGAGGGGCATATCGGGCTGGGTATGGGCCTCATCCCCAGGGTGTGTACTATGCTGCGTGTATCAGTGCCACTTTTGGAGATGACTCCATGACACTTGGGAGATGGAATCCTTAGCGACCGCTCCTTACACTAGTAGAGAACAGACCTTTGATCCAAGGGCTAAACCAGGCTCTAGTCCTGGGAAATATTGCGCCCGGGACTAGAGAGACCTTTAGTCCCGGTTGGTGGCTCCAACCGGAAGTAAAGCTCTTGTCTTGGCTAGTGGCGTGGCCCAAGACTGGAAAGTCACCTTTACTCTCGGTTGGATCCACCAACCGGGACTAATGGTCCCCCCTATAAATCCTGCTGGCCGTCTTCTTCCTCTCCGAGGCCGCCCGAGAGCTTCAGTTCAAATTTAAGCAGTGTTCTTGCTCTTTCTCCATCCATTCTTCGATTCCTCCATTGATTTCTTCGATTCCTCCGTCGATTCTTCAGTTCTAAAGGTTACCAACTTCATACTCTCATGTTTCACCATTATCTTATCTCATTTTGTTCACTATATATATATGGTTCTTTATTGTGGTTTTTTTCATTTGTAAGCAATTTGAGCTCAAAATCACTTCAAGCTTGCATATTTACATGAAGGAAGGTTAAAGTAGCTATTAAAAACTAGTATTCACCGTTCATTTGTAGCATGCATAGCACACTTCATTATTTAGAGATATAGAGAATTTTAGAGTTTTTTTAATTTTATTTGTTTATAAAATGAGACTAGTGCCTCCGACTGGTATGACAGATGCAATGCAAGGCCGTGCAATAGGAAGCAAATCTGTTCTCTTTTGACGATACTCCTGAATAGCCGGGCCTGACAGATTTGGTGGTTGAACGGGTCCGTCGGCCGTCGCCGTGCGACTGTACGACAAAGAACGGCATCGATCGACCATAGTATTTTATTCTCTGGAGTCCGGTCCGGGGTGCAATGCAACGCAATGACAATTGACAATGCATTGCTAGGTCAAAATATGGTCATTTCTATGGACTTCGTGACTAAACATTTTATTTTAACTTTTTATGAAATGAAAAACTTAGAAAATAGTTAGAAAATTATAGAAAATCCGTACTAGTTGAACTTGTGGACCGTGTTCAGCTCGGCGAGCATGTTCTCTGCTGAGCGGTAACGGACATCAAGGAGGAGCTTTGATTTTACGAGGGAGAGCGGCAACGGTCGTGGAAGACCGTGTTCCCTTCCTCGTAGAATCGAAGCTCTTCCTTGACCAAGTACGGTGCCGTCCGGTGGAGAAATACTCGCCGAGATGATCACGTAAGCAAGGTCAACTAGTACGGATGGTTATTTATTGAAACATGTTTTTGAGCTATAAATCCTGCTAGCTATCTTCTTCCTCCCCGAGCCCGCCCGAGAGCTTAAGTTCAAATTTAAGTAGTGTTCTTGCTCTTTCTCCATCCATTCTTCGATTCCTCCATCGATTCTTCGGTTCTAAAGGTTACCAACTTCATACTCTCATGTTTCACCATTGTCTTATCTCATTTTGTTCACTATATATATATATATGGTTCCTTATTGTGGTTTTTTTCATTTGTAAGCAATTTGAGCTCAAAATCACTTCAAGCTTGCATATTTACATGAAGGAAGGTTAAAGTAGCTATTAAAAACTAGTATTCACCATTCATTTGTAGCATGCATAGCACACTTCATTGTTTAGAGATATAGAGAATTTTAGAGTTTTTTTAATTTTATTTGTTTATAAAATGAGAAATTTATAGTGTATTAAAAAATGAGTATAGAGAGTAGATGGCAACTGCTTCCGGGTCCTCGGCCTCTCATGGGTTTCCAAAGCGACTTAGGCCGGGCCTCCCACTCATTGCATGCGGCAAGTGTTGTGATGAGACGAAGATTGTGATGGAGGACCGAGTGAAGAAGGAGGGTCCCAACAAGGGTCGCATTTTCTACAAGTGTCCAGATCGCAATGTGAGTTATTTTATCGTATTTAATGACTATGGTTAGTTTATACCTATTTTCATGATGGTTGTGATTAAAGTTCTAATTTTCTATTTTAATTTCAGTGGGATGTCACTAGATGTTTAGGCTTCTACTGGGAGGAAGAGTATGTTGAACTCGTGCAAAAATATCTTGCACAATAGACAGATATGGCGGCTAATGAGACAGTGATCCAGCCGAAGAAGCCCAAAGATGTTGAACAAACGGGGGATCTGTCTGTTTTAGTTGGGATTGGTCGTGAAATCCTTGTGCTGCTGAAGTGCATTTTAGCTTTAGTGTTTTTAGTGGTAGTTGGGATTGTCTACATTGTAGCGAGGCTTTCTTAAATTTATAGCTTTTGTGGTGGTATGCATGTTGTATAATTAACTAATTATGTTCTAGGTTTTAATATGGTATTTATGTCATGTAATGCAGATGAGTCGGCATTGGATGTACAATGCTGATCGTCGCTCCCAAGAGTTCATGGACGGCGTGTATTCTTTGTTACGTGCGGCTGAGGTAAACAAACGCGATGGTTTCATGTGCTGCCCATGTGCTGTATGTAAGAATACGATGGAATATGCTAACTCAAAGACTCTTCATTCACACTTGTTCAAGTCAGGTTTCATGCCAAACTATATTTGTTGGACGAAGCACGGAGAAAGTGGAGTTGTAATGGAAGAAGGTGAAGAAGAACAATGGGGCGATGATGACATTTTTGCTGAATATGGTGCCTTCAATGATACTACAATGGGGGAAGCTGAAGAAGAGGTGGGGGCAAAGGAGAAGCCCGCTGAAGAAGAGGTGGGGGCAGAGGAGAAGCCCGCTGAAGATGAGGTAGGGGCAGAGGAGGAGCCCACTGACGATCTTGGTCAGGCCATTCATGATGCACAAAGAGAATGCGAAAGTGAAAAGGAGAAGATCAAGTTCGACCGCATGCTAGAGGATCACAAGAAATTGCTATACCCAACTTGTGATGCGGGGCAGAAAAAGTTAGGTACCACATTGGAATTGCTGCAATGGAAGGCAAAGAATGGTGTATCTGACAAGGGATTCACGGAGTTAATAAAAATCCAAAAGAAGATGCTTCCGAAGGATAACGAATTGCCCAGCACAACGTACGAAGCAAAATAGGTAGTCTTCCCTTTAGGATTAGAAATCCAGAAGATACATGCATGTCCTAATGACTGCATCCTCTACTGTGGCACGGAGTACGAGAAGTTGGATGCATGCCCTGTATGTCACGCATCGCGGTATAAGATCAGGCGAGATGACCCTGGTGATGTTGAGGGCGAACGTCCCAAGAAGAAAATCCCTACCAAGGTTATGTGGTATGCTCCTATAATACCACGCTTGAAATGTCTTTTTAGAAACAGAGACCATGCAAAGTTGTTGCGATGGCACAAAGAGGACCGTGAGGTAGACAATATGTTGAGACACCCTGCTGATGGGTCCCAGTGGAGAGCAATCGATAGAGAATTCCCCGAGTTTGTAAGTGACGCAAGAAACTTAAGGTTTGCTTTAAGTATGGATGGTATGAATCCTTTCGGGGAGCAGAGCAGTAGTCATAGCACTTGGCCTGTTACTCTATGTATCTACAACCTTCCTCCCTGGTTATGCATGAAGTGTAAGTTTATTATGATGCCGGTGCTCATCCAAGGCCCAAAGCAACCTGGCAACGACATCGATGTGTACCTGAGGCCACTAGTTGAAGAACTTCTACTTTTGTGGAACAAGCTAGGTGTACGTGTGTGGGATGAGCACAAGCAGGAGCACTTTGACCTGCAAGCATTGTTGTTCGTAACAATCAATGATTGGCCAGCTCTAAGTAATCTTTCAGGACAATCAAACAAGGGATATAATGCATGCATGCACTGTTTCGGTGACATGAAAGGTATATTCTTGAAAAAGTGTCGCAAGGTCATGTACCTTGGGCATCAATGATTTCTTCCTGCAAATCACCCCATAAGAAAGAAAGGCAAGCATTTTAAAGGTAAGGCTGACCACCAGACCAAGCCACGCAACCGAACTGGTGAGGACGTCCTCGATATGGTCAATGATGTGAAAGTAATATTTGGAAAGGGACCTGGCAGCCAACCTGTTTCGAAGGACGCCAACGGTCACGCACCCATGTGGAAGAAGAAGTCCATATTTTGGGAGCCACCCTATTGGCAAGTCCTAGAGGTCCGCAGCGCGATTGACGTGATGCACCTGACGAAGAATCTTTGTGTGAACCTACTAGGCTTCATGGGCATGTATGGGAAGCCTAAGGACACAATTGAAGCACGACAAGACCTACGGTGTTTGAAAGAATGAGACAACCGGCATCCAGAGAAGACAGATGATGGACGCCAGTACTTAAGTCCTACCAGCTACACTCTTAGCAAAGAAGAGAAGGACAACTTGTTTGAATGCCTAGATAGCATTAACGTACCGTCTGGATTCTCCTCGAATATAAAGGGTATAATAAATGTGTCAGAGAAGAAATTTGGACACTTAAAGTCCCATGACTGCCACGTGCTCAAGACTCAATTGCTTCCAGTTGCATTAAGAGGAATTCTACCACCAAATGTACGTCTAGCCACCGTGAAGCTATGTGCATTCCTCAATGCAATTTCTCAGAAGGCAATCGATCCAACGGATCTAGCGAAACTACAGAATGATGTGGTTCAATGTCTTGTCAGCTTTGAGTTGGTGTTCCCTCCTTCCTTCTTTGATATCATGACACACCTCCTAGTTCATCTGGTCAAGGAGATTACTATTCTCGGTCCTGTGTTCCTACACAACATGTTCCCCTTTGAGAGGTTTATGGGAATCCTAAAGAAATATGTTCACAACCATGCTCGGCCAGAAGGAAGCATCGCCAAGGGCTACGGAACAGAGGAGGTCATTGAGTTCTATGTTGACTTCATTCCCGATATTAACCCGATTGGTGTTCCTGAATCATGACACGAGGGGAGACTAAGTGGAAAGGGGACACTAGGGAAGAAAACATATATTGGTAAGGGTGATGATTATTTCAATAAAGCACACTACATAGTTCTACAGAACTCCTCCTTGGTAGATCCGTATATCGAGACACACAAGAACCTCCTCCGATCTGAGTTCTCAGGGAAGTCTGAAGCATGGATTACGCGTCAGCACATGGAAACTTTCAGCGACTGGTTGTGAAAAGAATGCCAGGGTGATGAGAGTATTGATGAGGAGCTGTATTTGTTGGCTAGGCAACCATCATGGCATATCCTCACATACAAAGGGTACAAGATAAATGGGAATACATTTTACATAGTAGCACAAGATAAAAGGAGCACCAACCAGAACAGTGGTGTCCGCATAGATGCCACCGACCCTAGTGGGAACAAGCAAACATACTATGGCCGCATAGAGGAGATATGGGAACTAGACTATGCATCTCATTTTAAGGTGCCTTTGTTCAAGTGCCAGTGGGTAAAGACGACTGGAGGCGGCGTAGCAGTCGACAACCAGTATAGAATGACAACAGTGGACCTCAACAATATTGGGTACAAAGGCAAACCGTTTGTCCTTACGAAGGATGTGACTCAGGTGTTCTATGTCAAGGACATGTCTACGAAACTGAAGAGAGGAAAAAACGACAACCACCCAATAAATGATGAGCCAAAGCGCCACATAGTTCTTTCAGGAAAAAGAAACATCGTCGAAATCGAAGACAAGTCAGACATGTCAGAAGATTATGAAAAGGATGACCGAATTTCACCCTTCACAGTGAACAAAGACCCTAGCATCCAACTTAATGATGAGGACACTCCATGGTTATGGCGCGATCATAATCAAGGGACATACGTCAAGAAGAAGTTCATTACTGTGCCCGCTTGATATATATATTGATGTTCAATAGTGTGTATTAGAGATATTATGTAATAATTGTGAATTTATGTTTGATGTTGAATTATGTCACGTTGAAATGATGTGAAAACAAATTTATGTTTGATGTTGGGATTATGTCACATTGAAATGATGTGAAAACAAATTTATGTTTGATGGTGGGATTATGTCACGTTCAAATGATGTGAAAACAAATTTTCAGTCGAAACACAAGAGTTTTTCTGAATTTAATTAAACACTATATTTTTGCATTATCGAAATAGTAATTTAAACACTATATTGTGTTTTAAAACTTGTTAAAAAAATTAAAACTTTAGGTCACATAATTTTCCTGTGTGCAATAAAGCAAAATAGAATCTATATTTTTTAAAAATATTTTTATGTCTTTTATTTAATTTTTTGTGCAATTAACTATCCTTTTATCATTTGTGTAAAAAGAAATATATTAAAATCCTAATGAATTGGCGGGTAGCGAAACTGCAGTTTGGCCGCCCGCCAAAAACCTTTAGTCCCGGGCGCCACCACCAGCCTACCTTTAGTCCCGGGCGCCACCACCAGCCGGGACTAAAGGTGTGACCTTTAGTCCCGGGCGTTAACAGGGCCCAGGACTAAAGGGCCTTTAGTCCCGGCTGGTGGTGGCGCCCGGGACTAAAGGTCCTCTCCCTTATATAGCCTCTGCGCCCGCCCTGGCCCCTCTTCTTCCTCCTCCCCGACGTCGCACGCCCCGACTAAGCGCGCTCACCAACGCGCCGCCCCCGACCACCCTGGCCCGTCCCCGCTCCGCCGCGGCCGTCCCCGCCCCGGCCCCGCTCCACCGCGGCTGGCCCCGCTCTGCCGCGGCCGTCCCCACCCCGGCCCCGCTCCGCCGCGGCCGTCCCCGCTCTACCATGGCCATCCCCGCCACCATACTGGTGCCCTGCCCCCTGAACCGCCGGATTGGAGGAGAGGAGGAGCAGGGTAGTAGAGGAGAGAAGGGAGGTGGAGGAGAGAAGGGAGAAGGAAGAAGGAGAAGGGAGGAGAAGGAGAAGGGAGAAGGAAGAAGGAGAAGGGAGGAGGAAGGAGAAGGGAGGAGGAGGAGCCTCAGCCGCCGGCCACGCCCCTCGCCGCCTCGTCATCACCGCCTCCGGACGCCCATCACCGCCGACCCCTACGTACGTCGATCGTCACCGCCGACCCCTACGTACGTCGATATGTGTTTGTATGTGATATATGCAGAGGAACACCTCGTTGTGTTGTATGCGGAGCAACGCCGTTGTTGTGTTGTATGCGGAGCAACACCGCTTCGTTGTGTTGTATGCGGAGCAACGCCGCGTCGTTGTGTTGTATGCGGCGCAACGCCGCCTCGTTGTGTTGTATGCGGAGCAATGCCGCCTCGTTGTGTTGTATGCGGAGCAACGTCGCCCCGTTGTTGTATATGTGGAGCAACGCCGCCCCGTTGTTGTATATGCGGAGCAACGCTGCCCCGTTGTTGTATACCCTAGCGAGAACGACGATTCACCCTAGCGAGAACGACGATTCACCCTAGCGAGAACGACAATTCGCCCTAGCGAGAATGATGAATTCGCCCTAGCGAGAACGACGAATTCGCCCTAGCGAGAACGACGAATTCGCCCTGTCGTTCTTGCTAGAGCGAATTGTCGTTCTCGCTAGGGCGAATTCGTCGTTCTCGCTAGGGCGAATTCGTCGTTTATATGACTTGTTTACATATATGACTTGTTTATATATATGACTTGTTTATATGACTTGTTTACATATATGACTTGTTTACATATATGACTTGTTGACATATATGATTGTTTACATATATGAATTGTTTATATATATGACTTGTTTGTATGACTTGTTTATATATGTGACTTAGATTTATTTTGTTTATGACTTATTGTACATATATGACTTGTTTACATATATGACTTGTTTATATATATGTGACTTAGATAAATTTGTATATGACTTATTGTATATATATGACTTGTTTATATATGTGACTTAAATTTTGTTAAATTTGTTATACATGGCTGCCCCGGGAGACAACATGGAGGAAGAAATGATGAATATTATTGCCAATGCTGGTGAGCAGGATGTTGATGACGGAAGTCAATACCTAGCTCTTGAAAATGAGCAAGAAAATGTTTTGCAAGAAAATACAGGCGAGGTATATATACTAAATATATATTATATGTGAATATTGTATATATTTCTGTGTACAAAAGATATTTATTTATTATTTTTTATATGTAGCCCTCTGGATCGGCGACCACAATGGCGAAGAGCAAAAATGTTCGAGGACCGAAGAAACAACTGGAGGGCCGGTACATAATATCGGAATTCAACATCGAGATAGGCGAACCACTTGGTCCACATAAAAGGAAATTCATGGAACACTGTGGGTACCTTGTAAGGGACAAAATTCCGATCAGTATCCGTGAATGGAAGAAAAAGATCAACGAGCCTGATGTTAGTTTTGTCTCTGATGTTGACAAGAATTTGCTCTGGAATGATATCCTTGCCCATTTCACGTTGCAAGCGGATGATTATGATGATATCAACGATGATGAATTGAAGGAGCTAGTTCGATCGTGGGCTATGAAGAAGATGGCCACACAATTCCAGACTTGGAAGAAACACCTATACAACACATACATCAAGAAGAACGAAACGCCGAATTTCAATACTGCTACGGGCCCGATCTTGAAACAGAGGCCCTATTGGAATGATTTCATAGAGTACAAGACATCAGCAGAGGGTGAGGCACGGGTGAGAAGGTACCAAGAGAATGCCCAAAACAAGGTATACCACGATGACATGGGATCAGGTGGCTACGATACCGCCATTCCGAAGTGGCAAAAACTGAAAGCGGACATTTTTGCCTAGGGGATCGAACCAGAATCAGCCAAGTGGCCCCCACGCTCGAAGAATTGGTTTTTCGGTCATGGGGGAAGACTCGACCCACAGACCAGTCTGGCAGTGTATGGGCAAAAACTCGAAACAGCAGCACGCCGATTGGCTTTTGCTATAGAAGCTAAAGAGATTGGTGTATTCAAGCCCAATAGAGAGAAGGATGAGCTGACGTATGCCATCGGGACTGCTGAACACACTGGCCGAACTAGAGGCTTAGGACGCAACACTCCATGGGTTCATGGTTTCCCTAATGACAGGGAAACCTACTAAAGCCGCCAGAGATGCAAGGAGGAGCAAGCAGCACGGGTGACAATGTTGGAGGAAATGGTGCTTGAAGCAAAGGAGCGAGAAAAAGCAATGGAAGCAAGAATGCAGGAAGAAATCAGAAAGCAAGTGCATATAGCAATGAGTGCCCAGAGGCAGGCATCAGAGCCAGGAATGAATGTTAATATTAGCCCCCCTAGTCAGTTGAAAAGCAGCTGCGCTTCCACTGAGCTGCCAAAGCAAGATGACGCAGCGCTGTGCTTCCCCGTGGATGATGTCACTACTCCAATGACATCAATTGAGCTACATGTTCCAAGGGGGAATGACACAATCAAAGTCGTTGTCGGTGTTTTTACTCCTCCAGACCCTACCAAGACACCAAGAATCCATGGGGCACCAATACAACCTGGATATGCTAGGGTCGCAGTGGATAAAGTGAGCAAAGGTTATGAGGATCTAGCTCTTGACATTCCTGGAGGTGATGGAGAGAAGACTCTAGGAGAAGCAGAGAAGGCATATATACTATGGCGCAAGTGCTACATCATTATCCCTGGGGCGTCTGCTCCACCGCTAGTAGACATTAGGTGCGGACAAAAGTTAACAAAACAATTTTTTGATAATTTTCTATGGGCATGACTAATAATAAGCATTTACTTATATCTCATTATTTTTTGTACTCACAAAGCAGGGCCTCCGCCAACCAAAGTCCAGCTGTTGCTTCTCCCGACCATCATAGTGCTCAGGGCAATGATGACGCCTTCGAAGGCACTGCTGCATCCCCACCATCTCCAACTCCTCCGCCGCCTCCAAGGAAGTCCACAACTCCTCCGCCGAGGTCTCTAACACCTCCGCCGCCTCCAAAGTCTACACTGCCTCCAAGGCGGTCTCCAATGCCTCCCCCGCCTCCAAGGAAGCCAGCCCTTAAGAGGCCCGCCCCGCAAACGAAGCCGTTGCCCTGCCCACTGGCAAAGAAGCAGAAAGCAAATACTCATCCAGTTATTCCCCAAAAACTATCTTATGAGAAAAGTGAATAGGAATTAAAGGATGCAGTACAAAATGAAGTGACAGATTTCTTTGAAGGTGCAAAATAGGCATGACGAGCGAGGGAGAACCCGGAGCCATCATACTTCTTCCTACCTCCAGATCAGCTAAGAAAGAAGTTGGAACAAAAAAACGGGATTCTCTTAAGAACGCCGCGAAACAACCGATATCGGACTATGACCGCTCTCTCACCAAGTCATATGAGGCGGCGAAAAAAAAGAAGAGAGTAGGTAAAGGTGTTGCACAACTCGGACAACAATCGCAACAATCAATCCCCCCCTTGTCGTTCCTAACGAATATGGTTCAAACTTAAACTTAGTGGAGGAGGTAGGCGGCTATGAGTCGTTTCTTCGGTTTTATGAGGACACTGGTTTGAACCTTGCTAAAGTGCTCGCTGAAGGACCATCTGCTCTAGAAGTGGATCCTTACAAGAAATTTGTACCCGGCCAGAGTCTATACAACCCAGAGAAATTAGGTGAACTGGGTACGCAAATATATCTGCTAAACGAGTGGTACATGTCGGCGTATGATGTGGGACAAATCTATCTTTCTGTCGGAATTAGAAACCACCATTACTTCCGTGGCAATGACATTATCTATGTCAAGCTTGCAGAATTACACCAACTATGCCACCTGGACTCTCTCGACAAAAGTCTCATTAGCTGCTATTGTCTGTAAGTGTGATTATTTTCTACTATATTCACAATTTCTTTATTATATATTCACAATATATATATTCACAATTTTCATGTATGCAGATATGAGACGATAGAACTTAGAAAGAGAAAGGATAATGATGTTGGGTTCGTTGATCCGTATGTCGTATACAAACACCCTAACCCCCGAAGGATTATAAGCCTCAACCTGAGAGAAATCTCATGAATTTCTTAGTGAACCAACGTGACAAGAAGGAGATACTCTTCCCCTACAACTTCAAGTGAGTGTTATTATAAGTAATTAATGTCGATCATATATATGGGACATCAATATTTCCTTACTAGCTAGTTACCTCTCTCTCTCTCTCTCACACACACACACACACACATATACATATATATATATATATATATATATATATATATATATATGTTTATGCAGCAATCACTGGATATTGATGGTCATCGATATGGCCAATAGTAGATTGAAAATCTTAGACTCGTTGAGAAAACCGCAAACGGAGTATCAATATTTTTTTTATTTTATTGGGAGCAGGGTTTGGAAAAGGTTCATTGAGGAACAAAAAATGAAACATTGCAAAGCGCCACTGGGTGTAATCGCACACAAAGTAAGTACTATAACTACACATTTATATTCAATTAACACCATATGATGATTTTAATTCACCCTAATTGATTTTTTTGTCGTAAAAGTGGGTTCTAAGGCAGGAGCAGGGTAACAACTACTGCGGATACTATGTTTGCGAGTTCATCATGGCGTACTCAAAGAGAACTCTTGAAGAGCAACTCAAAGTACGTATATAAATACTTTTTCCTTTATATTATATTTATAATTTCTTTATTGCTCTCATTTGTATAAGTAATTATATGAGCAATACACATACATATATATATATATTAATACTTTTTCCTTTAACTTTTATTGAAGACTGAATGGTTGAGGAAAAGAGTCATACGACTTGACCAACTTAAATCAATTCGAGAGACTATAGCAGGATTTCTAAATGACCAGGTCATCAACCCCAACGGCGAGTTCTACAATGACCCGAACGAAACGTGGATGCCAAATCTGGAGGAGTGAATTGCTAAGGACATAAACAATTTATATATCAAACCTTTGTAATATATATATATATATGCACATATTATATGTACATAAAATAACGTGTGTATATATATTATCATCATATATATATGCATGTACGCGTATATTCGTTTGTTATTTATGTACAAAGTTCCAACGAAAACTTACGTGTGCGAAGTACACATATATATTACTATTAGCAGCGTATTCGAAAATGTATTTTAATATCAAAACTAATCATTAAATGAAAAAAGAAACCAAAAATAGAAACCAGAAAAAGGAAAAAAAAGAGAGGGACATTTAGTCCCGGTTGGTGTTTCCAACCGGGACTAAAGGTCCTGCACCGTGGCGGTCCCTGGCCAGGCCTGGAGGCCCCCTTTACTCCCGGTTGGTGTTTCCAACCGGGACTAAAGGTCCCCCTTTAGTCCCGGGCGTCAAGCCGGGACTAAAGGAGGGTACCTTTAGTTCCGGATTGGTGCTCTCGGTTGGGAAACCGGGACTAAAGGGGTTTCCCAACTGGGAGCAAAAAGCCTTGCTGCACCAGTGTTATTAGAACGACTGGGGAAAAGCTTCGTAGTGTACCCTGCCTGCTCACCTTGGAAGTGTTTTGGGAGTTGCAAACCTGGGCATATGGGTAACACGACTCATGGTGAAAGTGTACAACCTCTGCAGTGTGTAAAACTGGTATATCAGCTGTCCTCACGGTCACGAGCGGCCTGGACCCTTACTGAATAGTCAGTCATTCGGGTGGTTTGGGTTATGAATAAAATTGCTGATATCTCTAATTATTCATATTTGAGAGCCTAAGCATAACTTAGCAACTTATGATTAATAATAAAATATGATCAACTAAAAGTGCTTACCGTAGTTCAGCCATGTCAAGCCTTTTGAGCCTGCATCCCCTCATGTTATGCTTGCTAAGCGGTAGTAGCTTACGCTTGTTTTATTTCAATACTATGTCTTTTGTAACAACTACTTATGTGCTATGTAATAAAGGCATTGTCTTTGATATTACCCCTTCATTTGTAACTGTATGTGTGAATTGAATTCCTAGGCACACATATGGTGTGTATCTAGTTTTGTCCTTAAAACCAGGTGCTACAAAGTGGTATCAAAGCTATGTCGACTGTAGGACGCAAGCCTAGTTGGAAAATGGTCATCTTAAGGTTCCGAATTTGCTCTAAAATCCTTGGTCTATAAACCTTGCTATTTTCTCCTATACTATATTCTTGTCTTTGTTGTTCATCTCCTCCTTGTTGCTATAAATTTTGTCCCTATCCTCACCCTTGTTTTGAATTGCTTTTAGAGCTATCACTTACCACATTCTTGCGCAACATGAAGGTGAAGCTATAGAGTTTTGAGCCCTTGATACAACAAGAACGCTAGTAACATGAGTAGAGTCACTGAGTCCTAATGCTTGAATTGTGAACCTTTAATGTTTCAATGGTTATCTTGATGTTCATGCTTGATTTGGATCTATGTAATGATTGCAATGATTTTGTGGGTCATACTCACAATTTCATTTAGTTTACATGATAAGGCTTAAGGACCAGTGATTAGATAGTGGGGTAGGTTTTTCTTGTCTCTGTGCGTGCTGTTTCCTGAGCAGTCAGTGTTCATCAGGTTATATCTCCTCAGTTAGATGCCCAAAAGTCATGGATTACAACCAATAATTGTGCTAAATGTTGCAAACAGATGGTTTCTACTAGGAGTAGTGCTTCACGTGATGCTAGAAGGAATGCCCCTAATGGTAATCCACCACCACCATATCCTCCAACTATAGAGCGATCTATGATGATGCAGACTCAATTGTTACAGACCTTTGTTCAGAATATATGCCCCAATCCACATCAAGCACCACCAAGGGACAAGCGTGGTGAATTTATGAAGGGACATCAACCAACATTCTCTCATGCAAACGACCCACTAGAAACTAATGACTGGCTTAGAGTCGTGGAGCGACAACTTAACATAGCTTAGTGTAATGACCATCAGAAAGTGCTTTATGCATCTGGTCAACTTCAAGGCGCAGCTTCAGACTGGTGGGAATTATTTTATTTTCGGAAATATGTAAATCAGATTTGTTGGGAAGATTTCAAGACTGCCTTTAGATCTTATCATGTTCTAGAAGCTTTGGTGGAGATCAAGGAGGAGGAGTTCCTCAACTTGAAACAAGGTTCCATGATAGTGTGTGAGTATGGTAACAAATTCACTCAGCTATCACGTTATGCTCCAGGACAGGTGATTAATGATGCTAAGAAATAGAAATGCTTCTTGAAAGGATTAAATGATGGAGTTCAACTGCAGTTGATGACTGTTGAGTATCCTGATTTCCAAACTGTGGTGAATAGAGCCATTTTGATTGAGAACAAGCGTTGGGAAATAGAAGAGAAGAAAAGGAGAATTCAAAGCCAATCTATAGGTAGCAACACATGCCCCCACTACACTCCCCAGCAAGAATTTTAGTAGAGATACCAGGAATCAACTAGTCAGTGGAATTTTGATCCTCCTCAACAACTCCCTCAACACCAGCAAGAGCAACAGTATGTGAACCAGAGTCCACCCCAAGAACCACTAATGAACTCCCCAATGAAGGATAGTGTGCCCAACACCCCCTCTTCAGGCAAGAAGTGCTACCGCTGTGGTGAGCCCAATCATTATGCAAGTCAATGCCCGAAGAAGCCAAACAAGCGACAGCCCCAGAACAGAAACCATAAACAGCGGAATCATGTGCAAGGCATAGTCAATTATGTGACAATAGAATCTGCACAAGAAGCCCTAGATGTTGTGCTTGGCACGTGTCATATCAACTCTAGCCCTGTGTCAGTTTTGTTTGATTCTAGAGCTTCACATTCCTTGATTGCACATCGTTTTGTTAAGGAGCACAATATACCAAAGTGTCCTATGAAGAAATAGATGTTAGTTGACTCACCTTGTGGGGATATGCAAGCTACTCTAATGTGTCCAAGTGTAAGAGTTGAAATAAGGGGGTAGAGTTTTTGGCAAATCTGATTGTGCTGAAGTCTTCAAGCATAGATGTAATTCTTGGAATGGATTGGCTAAATCCACGAAAGGCTATTATCTAATGTGAGAATGGTACAGTACACTTGACATCCAGGTCAGGAGAAGAAGTTATTTGCAAGGCAACTACAATGACAAGAGAGGTGTGCAGTGTTAATCAGATGGAAGGTGCAACCATAGATAAGACCAAGGTTGTTAATGAGTTTCTAGATGTTTTTCCTGATGATTTGCTGGGTATGCCGCCAGATCGTGATATTGAGTTTATTATTGAGCTTTTGCCTAGAACTGCACCTATAGCCAAGAGACCATATCGGATGGGAGTTAATGAGCTAGAGGAACTTAAGAAATAGTTAAAGGAGCTATAGGATAAAGGTTTTATACGTCCTAGTTCTTCACCATGGGGAGCCCTAGTTATATTTGTTGAGAAGAAAGATGGTACACAGAGGATGTGTGTGGATTATCGCTCTCTTAATGAGGTAACCATCGAGAACAAGTATGCTTTGCCTAGAATTGATGATTTGTTTGATCAATTACGAGGTGCTTGTGTGTTCTCCAAGATTGATCTTCGCTCTGGTTATCATCAGTTGAGGATTTGGTCATCGGACATTCCCAAGACTGCCTTTACCACTCGGTATGGATTATATGAGTATACAGTTATGTCTTTTGGATTGACTAATGCCCCTGCATACTTCATGTATATGATGAGTAAGGTGTTTATGGAATATGTCGACAAGTTTGTTGTGGTCTTCATTGATGATATTCTAGTCTTCTCCAAAACAGAAGCAGAACATGAAAAGCATCTGAGATTAGTTCTACAGAAACTTAGAGAACATCAACTGTATGCTAAGTTAAGCAAGTGCGAGTTCTGGCTGAAGGAAGTCTCTTTTCTTGGGCATGTTATCTCTAATGGTGGAGTAGTTGTGGATCCCAAGAAGGTTAGTGATGTGTTGAGTTGGAATCCACCTCAAGATGTAAGTGAAGTCCAGAGATTTCTAGGATTGGCCAGATATTATCAGAGGTTCATTGAAGATTTTTCTAAGATTGCCAAGCCTATGACATCGCTACTTGAGAAGAATGCTAAGTTTGTATGGACTGAGCAATGCCAAGCTAGTTTTAAAGAGTTGAAGAAAAGGTTGGCTACAGCTCCGGTGCTGGTACTACCAGATCTGAACAAGAGTTTCTCCATCTACTGTGATGCATCTCGACTTGGTCTTGGTTGTGTTCTTATGCAAGAAGGACAAGTAGTGGCTTATGCATCCAGGCAACTAAAGAAGCATGAACTAAATTATCACACCCATGATTTGGAGTTAGCAGTTGTGGTTCATGCATTGAATATTTGGAGACATTATCTTGTTGGACATAAGTCTGACATTTATACAGATCACAAGAGTTTGAAGTACATTTTCACTCAATCAGATTTGAACTTGAGGCAATGTTGTTGGTTAGAGCTAATCAAGGACTATGGTTTGGATGTACACTATCACCCTGGCAAGGCAAATGTTGTAGCTGATGCTTTGAGCCGAAGGAGCTATGTTAATGCAGCTCTAGTGACACAGTTACCTAAGGAGTTATGTGCTGAATTCGAGCATCTTAATTTGGGAATAGTTGCTAATGCGATGGAATTGGAAGTGATACCCACACTTGAACAAGAGATCCATAAGGGTCAGTTGGAAGATGAGAAAATCAAGGAGATAGCAGAGCTAATCACAATTGGCAAACCACTGGGTTTTTGATTAGATGATCAAGGAATAGTGTGGTTCAGAAAGAGAATATGTGTGCCAGCGATAAAGTCCATTCGAGGGACGATTCTAAGAGAAGCCCATGACTCAGCATACTCTATCCAAGGGGGCTAGAGCATTGGGCCTATTCTTAGGGTGCTCTAGTTTCTCTCCATAAGGACTCATCTTTAAGTGACAACCCAGGACTTACAGTACAACCATGAGGACTACATGGCTTTGGTCTTAGTCTAGTACCTAGCTCTTTCTAGTTTGTAGCAGTTTACTAAAAAGGGCAAGAGGGGCATACCGGGCTGGGTATGGGCCTCATCCCCAGGGTGTGTACTATGCTACGTGTATCAGTGCCACTTTTGGAGATGACTCCATGACACTTAGGAGATGGAATCCTTAGCGACTGCTCCTTACACTAGCAGAGAACAGACCTTTGATCCAAGGGCCAAACCAGGCTCTAGTCCTGGGAAATATTGCGCCCGAGACTAGAGAGACCTTTAGTCCTAGTTGGTGGCTCCAACCGGGACTAAAGGTCCCTGCCCAATGGCTCTTGCGCTAGGCCGTTGTGGTAGGGGACCTTTAGTCCCGGTTGGAGCCACCAACCGGGACTAAAGGTCGACCTTTACTCCTGGTTGGTGGCTCCGACTGGGAGTAAAGCTCTTGTCCCAGCTAGTGGCGTGGCCCGGGACTGGAAAGTGACCTTTAGTCCCAGTTGGATCCACCAACCGGTTCTAAAGGTCCCCCCTACAAATCCCGCTGGCCGTCTTCTTCCTCCCCGAGCCCGCCCGAGAGCTTCAGTTCAAATTTAAGCAGTGTTCTTGCTCTTTCTCCATCCATTCTTTGATTCCTTCATCGGTTTCTTCGATTCCTCCATCGATTCTTCGGTTCTAAAGGTTACCAACTTCATACTCTCATGTTTCACCATTGTCTTATCTCATTTTGTTCACTATATATATATGGTTCTTTATTGTGGTTTTTTCATTTGTAAGCAATTTGAGCTCAAAATCACTTCAAGCTTGCATATTTATATGAAGGAAGGTTAAAGTAGCTATTAAAAACTAGTATTCACCATTCATTTGTAGCATGCATAGCACACTTCATTGTTTAGAGATATAGAGAATTTTAGAGTTTTTTTAATTTTATTTGTTTATAAAATGAGAAATTTATAGTGTATTAAAAAATGAGTATAGAGAGTAGATGGCAACTGCTTCTGGGTCCTCGGCCTCTCATGGGTTTCCAAAGCGACTTAGGCCGAGCCTCCCACTCATTGCATGCGGCAAGTGTTGTGATGAGACAAAGATTGTGATGGAGTACCGAGTGAAGGAGGGTCCCAACAAGGGTCGCATTTTCTACAAGTGTCCGGATCGCAATGTGAGTTATTTTATCGTATTTAATGACTATGGTTAGTTTATACCTATTTTCATGATGGTTGTGATTAAAGTTCTAATTTTCTGTTTTAATTTCAATGGGATGGCACTGGATGTTCAGGCTTCTACTGGGAAGAAGAGTATGTTGAACTCGTGCAAAAATATCTTGCACAACAGACAGATATGGCGGCTAATGAGGCAGTGATCCAGCCGAAGAAGCCCAAAGATGTTGAACAAATGGGGGATCTGTCTGTTTTAGTTGGGATTGGTCGCGAAATCCTTGTGCTGCTAAAGTGCATTTTAGCTTTAGTGTTTTTAGTGGTAGTTGGGATTGTATATATTGTAGCAAGCATTTCTAAAATTTATAGCTTTTGTGGTGGTATGCATGTTGTATAATTAACTAATTATGTTCAAGGTTTTAATACGGTATTTATGTCATGTAATGCAGATGAGTCGGCATTGGATGTACAATGCTGATCGTCGCTCCCAAGAGTTCATGGACGACGTGCATTCTTTGTTACGTGCGGCTGAGGTAAACAAACGCTATGGTTTCATGTGCTGCCCATGTGCTGTATGTAAGAATACGATGGAATATGCTAACTCAAAGACTCTTCATTCACACTTGTTCAAGTCGGGTTTCATGCCAAACTATATTTGTTGGACGAAGCACGGAGAAACCGGAGTTGTAATAGAAGAAGGTGGAGAAGAACAATGGGGCGATGATGACATTTTTGCTGAATATGGTGCCTTCAATGATACTGCAATGGGGGAAGCTGAAGAAGAGGTGGGGGCAAAGGAGAAGCCCGCTGAAGAAGAGGTGGGGGCAGAGGAGAAGCCCGCTGAAGAAGAGGTAGGGGCAGAGGAGGAGCCCGCTGACGATCTTGGTCAGGCCATTCGTGACGCACAAAGAGAATGCAAAAGTGAAAAGGAGAAGATCAAGTTCGACCGCATGCTAGAGGATCACAAGAAATTGCTATACCCAACTTGTGATGTGGGGCAGAAAAAGTTAGGTACCACATTGGAATTGCTGCAATGGAAGGCAAAGAATGGTGTATCTGACAAGGGATTCGTGGAGTTACTAAAAATCCAAAAGAAGATGCTTCCGAAGGATAACGAATTGCCCAACACTACGTACAAAGCAAAACAGGTAGTCTGCCCTTTAGGATTAGAAATCTAGAAGATACATGCATGTCCTAATGACTGCATCCTCTACCGTGGCACAGAGTATGAGAAGTTGGATGCACGCCCTATATGTCACGCATCGCGGTATAAGATCAGGCGAGATGACCCTGGTGATGTTGAGGGCGAACGTCCCAAGAAGAAAATCCCTGCCAAGGTTATGTGGTATGCTCCTATAATACCACGCTTGAAACGTCTTTTTAGAAATAGAGACCATGCAAAGTTGTTGCGATGGCACAAAGAAGACCGTGAGGCAGACAATATGTTGTGACACCCTGCTGATGGGTCCCAGTGGAGAGCAATCAATAGAGAATTCCCTGAGTTTGCAAGTGACGCAAGAAACTTAAGGTTTGCTTTAAGTACGGATGGCATGAATCCTTTCGGGGAGCAGAGCAGTAGTCATAGCACTTGGCCTGTTACTCTATGTATCTACAACCTTCCTCCCTGGTTATGCATGAAGCGTAAGTTTATTATGATGCCGGTGCTCATCCAAGGCCCAAAGCAACCTGGCAATGACATCGATGTGTACCTGAGGTCACTAGTTGAAGAACTTGTACTTTTGTGGAACAATCCAGGTGTACGCGTGTGGGATGAGCACAAGCAGGAGCACTTTGAGCTGCGAGCATTGTTGTTCATAACAATCAGTGATTGGCCAGCTCTAAGTAATCTTTCAGGACAATCAAACAAGGGATATAATACATGCACGCACTGTTTCGGTGACATGAAAGGTATATTCTTGAAAAAGTGTCGCAAGGTCATGTACCTTGGGTATCAACGATTTCTTCCTGCAAATCACCCCGCAAGAAAGAAAGGCAAGCATTTTAAAGGTAAGGTAGACCACCAGACCAAGCCTCGCAACCGAACTGGTGAGGACGTCCTCGATATGGTGAATGATGTGAAAGTAATATTTGGAAAGGGACCTGGCAGCCAACCTATTTTGAAGGACGCCAACGGTCACGCACCCATGTGGAAGAAGAAGTCCATATTTTGGGAGCTACCCTGTTGGCAAGTCCTAGAGGTCCGTAGCGCGATCGACGTGATGCACCTGACGAAGAATCTTTGTGTGAACCTGCCAGGCTTCATGGGTGTGTATGGGAAGCCTAAGGACACAATTGAAGCACAATAGGACCTACGGTGTTTGAAAGAACGAGACAACCTGCATCCAGATAAGACAGATGATGGACGCCAGTACTTAAGTCCTGCCAGCTACAGTCTTAGCAAAGAAGAGGAGGACAGCTTGTTTGAATGCCTAGATAGCATTAAGGTACCGTCTAGATTCTCCTCGAATATAAAGGGTATAATAAATGTGCCAGAGAAGAAATTTGGACACTTAAAGTCCCATGACTGCCACGTGCTCATGACTCAATTGCTTCCAGTTGCATTAAGAGGAATTCTACCGCCAAATGTACGTCTAGCCACCGTGAAGCTATGTGCATTCCTCAATGCAATTTCTCAGAAGGCAATCGATCCAACGGATCTAGCGAAACTATAGAATGATGTGGTTCAATGTCTTGTCAGCTTTGAGTTGGTGTTCCCTCCTTCCTTCTTTGATATCATGACACACCTCCTAGTTCATCTAGTCAAGGAGATTACTATTCTTGGTCCTGTGTTCCTACACAACATGTTCCCCTTTGAGAGGTTTATGGGAATCCTAAAGAAATATGTTCACAACCATGCTCGGCCAAAAGGAAGCATCACCAAGGGCTACGAAACAGAGGAGGTCATTGAGTTCTGTGTTGACTTCATTCCCGATATTAACCCGATTGGTGTTCCTGAATCGCGACACGAGGGGAGACTAAGTGGAAAGGGGACACTAGGGAAGAAAACATATATTGGTAAGGGTGATGATTATTTCAATAAAGCACACTACACAGTTCTACAGAACTCCTCCTTGGTAGATCCGTATATCGAGACACACAAGAACCTCCTTCGATCTGAGTTCTCAGGAAGTCTGAAGCATGGATCACGCGTCAGCACATGGAAACTTTCAGCGACTGGTTGCGAAAAGAATGTCAGGGTGATGAGAGTATTGATGAGGAGCTGTATTTGTTGGCTAGGCAGCCATCGTGGCATATCCTCACATACAAAGGATATGAGATAAATGGGAATACATTTTACACAGTAGCACAAGATAAAAGGAGCACCAACCAGAACAGTGGTGTCCGCATAGATGCCACCGACCCTAGTGGGAACAAGCAAACATACTATGGCCGCATAGAGGAGATATGGGAACTAGACTATGCATCTCATTTTAAGGTACCTTTGTTCAAGTGCCAGTGGGTAAAGACGACTAGAGGCGGCGTAGCAGTCGACAAAAAGTATGGAATGACAACAGTGGACCTCAACAATATTGGGTACAAAGGCGAACTATTTGTCCTTGCGAAGGATGTGACTCAGGTGTTCTATGTCAAGGACATGTCTACAAAACTGAAGAGAGGAAAAAACGACAACCACCCAATCAATGATGAGCCAAAGCGCCACATAGTTCTTTCAGGAAAAAGAAACATCGTCGGAATCGAAGACAAGTCAGACATGTCAGAAGATTATGAAAAGGATGACCGAACTTCACCCTTCATAGTGAACAAAGACCCTAGCATCCAGCTAAATGATGAGGACACTCCATGGTTACGGCGCGATCATAACCAAGGGACATACGTCAAGAAGAAGTTCATTACTGTGCCCGCTTGATATATATATTGATGTTCAATAGTGTGTATTAGAGATATTATGTAATAATTGTGAATTTATGTTTGATGTTGAATTATGTCACGTTGAAATGATGTGACAACAAATTTATGTTTGATGTTGGGATTATGTCACGTTGAAATGATGTGAAAACAAATTTATGTTTGATGGTTGGATTATGTCACGTTCAAATGATGTGAAAACAAATTTCCAGTCGAAACACAAGAGTTTTTCTGAATTTAATTAAACACTATATTTTTGCATTATCAAAATAGTAATTTAAACAATATATTGTGTTTTAAAACTTGTTAAAAAATTAAAACTTTAGGTCACATAATTTTCCTGTGTGCAATAAAGCAAAATAGAATCTATATTTTTTTTAAAATATTTTTATGTCTTTTATTTAATTTTCTATGCAATTAACTATGCTTTTATCATTTGTGTAAAAAGAAATATATTAAAATCCTAATGAATTGGCGGCAGCGAAACTACAGTTTGGCCGCCCGCCAAAAACCTTTAGTCTCGGGCGCCACCACCAGCCGGGTGTGACCTTTAGTCCCGGGCGTTATTAGGGCCCGGGACTAAAGGGCCTTTAGTCCCGGCTGGTGGTGGTGCCCGGGACTAAAGGTCCTCTCCCTTATATAGCCTCTGCGCCCGACCCGGCCCCTCTTCTTCCTCCTCCCCGACGTCGCACGCCCCGACTAAGCGCGCTCGCCGACGCGCCGCCCCCCGACCACCCCGGCCCATCCCCGCTCCGCCGCGGCCATCCCCACCGCCATACTGGTGCCCTGCCCCCTGAACCGCCGGATTGGAGGAGAGGAGGAGCAGGGCAGTAGAGGAGAGAAGGGACGTGGAGGAGAGAAGGGAGAAGGAAGAAGGAGAAGGGAGGAGAAGGAGAAGGGAGAAGGAAGAAGGAGAAGGGAGGAGGAAGGAGAAGGGAGGAGGAGGAGCCTCGGCCACCGGCCACGCCCCTCGCCGCCTCGTCATCACCGCCTCCGGACGCCCATCACCGCTGACCCCTACGTACGTCGATATGTGTTTGTATGTGATATATGCAGAGGAACGCCTCGTTGTGTTGTATGCGGAGCAACACCGTCGTTGTGTTGTATGCGGAGCAACACCGCTTCGTTGTGTTGTATGCGGAGCAACGCCACCTCGTTGTGTTGTATGCGGAGCAACGCCGCCTTGTTGTGTTGTATGCGGAGCAACGCCACCTCGTTGTGTTGTATCCGGAGCAACGTCGCCCCGTTGTTGTATATGCGGAGCAATGCCGCCCCGTTGTTGTATATGCAGAGCAACGCCGCCCCATTGTTGTATACCCTAGAGAGAACGACGATTCGCCCTAGCGAGAACGACGATTCGCCCTAGTGAGAACGATGATTCGCCCTAGCGAGAACGATGAATTCACCCTAGAGAGAGCGACGAATTCGCCCTGTCATTCTCGCTATAGCGAATTGTCGTTCTCGCTAGGGCAAATTCGTCGTTCTCGCTAGGGCGAATTCGTCGTTTATATGACTTGTTTACATATATGACTTGTTTATATATATGACTTGTTTATATGACTTGTTTACATATATGACTTGTTTACATATATGACTTGTTGACATATATGATTGTTTACATATATGAATTGTTTATATATATGACTTGTTTATATGACTTGTTTATATATGTGACTTAGATTTATTTTGTTTATGACTTATTGTACATATATGACTTGTTTACATATATGACTTGTTTATATATATGTGACTTAGATAAATTTGTATATGACTTATTGTATATATATGACTTGTTTATATATGTGACTTAAATTTTGTTAAATTTGTTAGATATGGCTGCCCCGAGAGACAACATGGAGGAAGAAATGATGAATATTATTGCCAATGCTAGTGAGCAGGATGTTGATGACGGAAGTCAATACCTAGCTCTTGAAAATGAGCAAGAAAATGTTTTGCAAGAAAATACAGGCGAGGTATATATACTAAATATATATTATATGTGAATATTGTATATATTTCTGTGTACAAAAGATATTTATTTATTATTTTTTTATATGTAGCCCTCTGGATTGGCGACCACAACGGCAAAGAGCAAAAATGTTCGAGGACCGAAGAAACCACTAGAGGGCCGGTACATAATATCGGAATTCAACATCGAGACAGGTGAACCACTTGGTCCACATAAAAGGAAATTTGTGGAACACTGCGGGTACCTTGTAAGGGATAGAATTCCGATCAGTATCTGTGAATGGAAGAAAAAGATCAATGAGCCTGATGTTAGTTTTGTCTCTGATGTTGACAAGGATTTGCTCTGGAATGATATCCTTGCCCATTTCATGTTGCAAGCGGATGATTATGATGATATCAACGATGATGAATTGAAGGAGCTAGTTCGATCATGGGCTATGAAGAAGATGGCCACACAATTCCAAACATGGAAGAAACACCTATACAACACATACATCAAGAAGAACGAAACGCCGAATTTCAATACCGCTACGGGCCCGATCTCGAAACAGAGGCCCTATTGGAATGATTTCGTAGAGTACAAGACATCAGCAGAGGGTGAGGCACGGGTGAGAAGGAACCAAGAGAATGCCCGAAAAAAGGTATACCACCATGACATGGGATCAGGTGGCTACGATACTGCCATTCCGAAGTGGCAAAAAATGGAAGCGGACATTATTGCCAAGGGGATCGAACCAGAATTAGCCAAGTGGCCCCCACGCTCGAAGAATTGGTTTTTCGGTCATGGGGGAAGACTCGACCCACAAACCGGTCTGGCAGTGTATGGGCAAAAACTCGAAACAGCAGCACGTCGATTGGCTTTTGCTATGGAAGCTAAAGAGATTGGTGTGTTCAAGCCCAATAGAGAGAAGGATGAGCTGACGTATGCCATCGGGACTGCTGAACACACTGGCCGAACCAGAGGCTTAGGACGCAACACTCCATGGGTTCATGGTTTCCCTAATGACAGGGAAACCTACCGAAGCAGCCAGAGAAGCAAGGAGGAGCAAGCAGCGCGGGTGACAATGTTTTAGGAAATGGTGCTTGAAGCAAAGGAGCGAGAAAAAGCAATGGAAGCAAGAATGCAGGAAGAAATCAGAAAGCAAGTGCAGATAGCAATGAGTGCCCAGAGGCAGGCATCAGAGCCAGGAATGAATGTTAATATTAGCCCCCCTGGTTAGTTGAAAAGCAACTACGCTTCCACTGAGCTGCCAAAGCAAGATGATGTAGTGCTGCGCTTCCCCGTGGATGATGTCACTACTCCAATGACATCAATTGAGCTACATGTTCCAAGGGGGAATGACACAATCAAGGTCGCTGTCGGTGTTTTTACTCCTCAAACCCTACCAAGACACCAAGAATCCATGGGGCACCAATACAACCTGGATATGCTAGGGTCGTAGTGGATAAAGTGAGCAAAGGTTATGAGCATCTAGCTCTTGACATTCCTAGAGGTGATGAGAGAAGACACTAGGAGAAGCAGAGAAGGCATATATACTATGGCGCAAGCGCTACATCATTATCCTTGGGGCGTCTGCTCCACCGCTAGCAGACATTAGGTGCGGACAAAAGTAAACAAAACAATTTTTTGATAATTTTCTATGGGCATGACTAATAATAAGCATTTACTTATATCTCATTATTTTTTGTACTCACAAAGTAGGGCCTCCGCCAACCAAAGTCCAGTTGTTGCTTCTCCTGACCATCATAGTGCTCAGGGCAATGATGACGCCTTCGAAGGCACTGCTGCATCCCCACCATCTCCAACTCCTCCGCCACCTCCAAGAAAGTCCACAACTCCTCCGCCGAGGTCTCCAATGCCTCCGCCGCCTCCAAAGTCTGCACTGCCTCCAAGGCGGTCTCCAATGCCTCCCCGCCTCTAAGGAAGCCAGCCCCTAAGAGGTCCGCCCCGCAAACGAAGCCGTTGCCCTGCCCGCCGACAAAGAAGCAGAAAGCAAATACTCATCCAGTTATTCCCCAAAAACTATCTTATGAGAAAAGTGAATAGGAATTAAAGGATATAGTACAAAAAGAAGTGACAGATTTCTTTGAAGGTGCAAAACAGGCACGACGAGCGATGGAGAACCTGGAGCCATCATACTTCTTCCTACCTCCAGATCAGCTAAGAAAGAAGTTGGAACAAAAAAACGGGATTCTCTTAAGAGCGCCGCGAAACAACCGATATCGGACTATGACCGCTCTCTCACCAAGTCATATGAGGCGGCGCAAAAAAAGAAGAGAGTAGGGAAATGTGTTGCACAACTCAGACAACAATCGCAACAATCAATGCCCCCTTGTCATTCCTAACGAATATGGTTCAAACTTACACTTAGTGGAGGAGGTAGGCGGCTATGAGTCGTTTCTTCGGTTTTATGAGGACACTGGTTTGAACCTTGCCGAAGTGCTCGCTGAAGGACCATCTGCTCCGGAAGTGGATCCTTACAAGAAATTTGTACCAGGCCAGAGTCTATACAACCCAGAGAAATTAGGTGAACTGGGTATGCAAATGTACCTGCTAAACGGGTGGTACATGTCGGCGTCTAATGTGGGACAAATCTATCTTTCTGTCGGAATTAGAAACCACCATTACTTCCGTAGCAATGACATTATCTATGTCGAGCTTGCAGAATTACACCAACTATGCCACCTGGACTCTCTCGACAAAAGTCTCATTAGCTGCTATTGTCTGTAAGTGTGATTATTTTCTACTATATTCACAATTTCTTTATTATATATTCACAATATATATATTCACAATTTTCATGTATGCAGATATGAGATGATAGAACTTAGAAAGAGAAAGGATAATGATGTTGGGTTCGTTGATCCGTATGTCATATACAAACACCCTAACCCCCCGAAGGATTATAAGCCTCAACCTGAGAGAAATCTCATGAATTTCTTAGTGAACCAACACGACAAGAAGGAGATACTCTTCCCCTACAACTTCAAGTGAGTGTTATTATAAGTAATTAATGTCAATCATATATATGGGACATCAATATTTCCTTACTAGCTTGTTACTTCTCTCTCTCTCTCTCTCTCACACACACACACACACACACACACACACACACACACACACACACACATATATATATATATATATATATGTTTATGCAGCAATCACTAGATATTGATGGTCATCGATATGGCCAATAGTAGATTGAAAATCTTAGACTCGTTGAGAAAACCGCAAACAGAGTATCAAGACATGATAGATATTATACAAGGGTAATTAAATTAGTTTCTCTATAACAACATATATATATAATGGCGCCGCAAACGGAGTATCAATATTTTTTTTATTTTATTGGAAGCAGGGTTTAAAAAAGGTTCATTGAGGAACAAAAAATGAAACATTGCAAAGCGCCACTGGGTGTAATCGCACACAAAGTAAGTACTATAACTACACATTTATATTCAATTAACACCATATGATGATTTTAATTCACCCTAATTGATTTTTTTGTCGTAAAAGTGGGTTCTAAGGCAGGAGCAGGGTAACAACTACTGCGGATACTATATTTGCGAGTTCATCATGGTGTACTCAAAGAGAACTCCTGAAGAGCAACTCAAAATACGTATATAAATACTTTTTCCTTTATATTATTTCGATCGTATATTTATAATTTCTTTATTGCTCTCATTTGTATAAGTAATTACATGAGCAATACACACACACACACACACATATATATATATATATATATTAATACTTTTTCCTTTAACTTTTATTGAAGACTGAATGGTTGAGGAAAAGAGTCATACGACTTGACCAACTTAAAGCAATTCGAGAGACTATAGCAGGATTTCTAAATGACCAGGTCATCAACCCCAACGGCGAGTTCTACAATGACCCAAACGAAACGTGGATGCCAAATCTGGAGGAGTGAATTGCTAAGGACATAAACAATTTATATATCAAACCTTTGTAATATATATATATATATATGTATGCATATATTATATGTACATAAAATAACGTGTGTATATATATGATCATCATATATATATGCATGTACGCGTATATTCGTTTGTTATTTATGTACAAAGTTCGAACGAAAACTTACGCGTGCGAAGTACACATATATATTACTATTAGCAACGTATTCAAAAATGTATTTTAATATCAAAACTAATCATTAAATGAAAAAAGAAACCCAAAATAGATACCAGAAAAAGGAAAAAAAAGAGAGGGACATTTAGTCCCGGTTGGTGTTTCCAACCGGGACTAAAGGTCCTGCCCCGTGGCGGTCCCTGGCCAGGCCTGGAGGCCCCCTTTACTCCCGGTTGGTGTTTCCAACTGGGACTAAAGGTCCCCCTTTAGTCCCGGGCGTCAAGCCGGGACTAAAGGAGGGTACCTTTAATCCCGGATTGGTGCTCCCGGTTGGAAAACCAGGACTAAAGGGGTTTCCCAACCGGGAGCAAAAAGCCTTGCTGCACCAGTGTTATTAGAACGACTGGGGAAAAGCTTCGTAGTGTACCCTGCCTGCTCACCTTGGAAGTGTTTTGGGAGTTGCAAACCTAGGCATATGGGTAACACGACTCATGGTGAAAGTGTACAACCTCTGCAGAGTGTAAAACTGGTATATCAGCCGTGCTCATGGGCACGAGCGGCCTGGACCCTTACTGAATAGTCAGTCATTCGGGTGGTTTGGGTTATGAATAAAATTGCTGATATCTCTAATTATTCATACTTGAGAGCCTAAGCATAACTTAGCAACTTACGATTAATAATAAAATATGATCAACTAAAAGTGCTTACCGTAGTTCAGCCATGTCAAGCCTTTTGAGCCTGCATCCCCTCATGTTATGCTTGCTAAGCGGTAGTAGCTTACGCTTGTTTTATTTCAATACTTTGGCAAAATCCCGGATGGGTACTAGATGGAGGTTCTTCAGTGGAGTATTCCAAGAGGTGTTAGGCTTGTGATCAACCAGTTGATGGTTCCTGTGGTGTTGGAGGCTTCGCTAGAAGAATAGAGTTATAGTATATACTGTAAAGTAAGACTATGTCTTTTGTAACAACTACTTATGTGCTATGTAATAAAGGCATTGTCTTTGATATTACCCCTTCATTTGTAACTGTATGTGTGAATTGAATTCCTAGGCACACATATGGTGTGTATCTGGTTTTGTCCTTAAAACCAGGTGCTACAAAGTGGTATCAAAGCTATGTCGACTGTAGGACGCAAGCCTAGTTAGAAAATGGTCATCTTAAGGTTCCAAATTTGCTCTAAAATCCTTGGTCTATAAACCTTGCTATTTTCTCCTATACTATATTCTTGTCTTTGTTGTTCATATCCTCCTTGTTGCTATAAATTTTGTCCCTATCCTCACCCTTGTTTTGAATTGCTTTTAGAGCTATCACTTACCACATTCTTGCGCAACATGAAGGTGAAGCTATAGAGTTTTGAGCCCTTGATACAACAAGAACGCTAGTAACGTGAGTAGAGTCACTGAGTCCTAATGCTTGAATTGTGAACCTTTAATGTTTGAATGGTTGTCTTGATGTTCATGCTTGATTTGGATCTTTGTAATGATTGCAATGATTTTGTGGGTCATACTCACAATTCCATTTAGTTTACATGATAAGGCTTAAGGACCAGTGATTAGATAGTGGGGTAGGTTTTTCTCATCTCTGTGCGTGCTGTTTCCTAAGCAGTCAGTGTTCATCAGGTTATATCTCCTCAGTTAGATGCCCAAAAGTCATGGATTACAACCAATAATTGTGCTAAATGTTGCAAACAGATGGTTTCTACTAGGAGTAGTGCTTCACATGATGCCAGAAGGAATGCCCCGAATGGTAATCCACCACCACCAAATCCTCCAACTATAGAGCGATCTATGATGATGCAGACTCAATTGTTACAGACCTTTGTTCAGAATATATGCCCCAATCCACATCAAGCACTACCAAGGGACAAGCGTGGTGAATTTATGAAGGGACATCAGCCAACATTCTCTCATGCAAACGACCCACTAGAAGCTAATGACTGGCTTAGAGCCGTGGAGAGACAACTTAACATAGCTCAGTGTAATGACCATCAGAAAGTGCTTTATGCATCTGATCAACTTCAAGGGGCAGCTTCAGACTGGTGGGAATTATTTCATTTTGGGAAATATGTAAATCAGATTTGTTGGGAAGATTTCAAGACTGCCTTTAGATCTTATCATGTTCTAGAAGCTTTGGTGGAGATCAAGGAGGAGGAGTTCCTCAACTTGAAACAAGGTTCCATGATAGTGTGTGAGTATCGTAACAAATTCACTCAGCTATCACGTTATGCTCCAGGACAGGTGATTAATGATGCTAAGAAATAGAAACGCTTCTTGAAAGGATTAAATGATGGAGTTCAACTGCAGTTGATGACTGTTGAGTATCCTGATTTCCAAACTGTGGTGAATAGAGCCATTTTGATTGAGAACAAGCGTCGGGAAATAGAAGAGAAGAAAAGGAGAATTCAAAGCCAATCTATAGGTAGCAACACACGCCCTTGCTACACTCCCCAGCAAGAATTTCAGCAGAGATACCAGGAATCAACTAGTCAGTGGAATTTTGATCCTCCTCAACAACTCCCTCAACACCAGTAAGAGCAATAGTATGTGAACCAGAGTCCACCCCAAGAACCACTCATCTACTCCCCAATGAAGGATAGTGTGCCCAACACCCCCTCTTTAGGCAAGAAGTGCTACCGCTGTGGTGAGCCCAATCATTATGCAAGTCAATGCCCGAAGAAGCCGAACAAGCGACAGCCCCAAAACAGAAACCATAAACAGCGGAATCATGTGCAAGGCATAGTCAATTATGTGACAATAGAATCTGCACAAGAAGCCCGAGATGTTGTGTTTGGCACGTGTCATATCAACTCTAGCCCTGTGTCGGTTTTGTTTGATTCTAGAGCTTCACATTCCTTGATTGCACATCGTTTTGTTAAGGAGCACAATATACCAAAGTGTCCTGTGAAGAAACAGATGTTAGTTGACTCACCTTGTGGGGATAAGCAAGCTACTCTAATGTGTCCAAGTGTAAGAGTTGAAATAAGGGGGTAGAGTTTTTGGCAAATCCGATTGTGCTGAAGTCTTCAAGCATAGATGTAATTCTTGGAATGGATTGGCTAAATCCACGAAAGGCTATTATCTAATGTGAGAATGGTATAGTACACTTGACATCCACGTCAGGAGAAGAAGTTATTTGCAAGGCAACTACAATGACAAGAGAGGTGTGTAGTGTTAATCAGATGGAAGGTGCAACCATAGATAAGACCAAGGTTGTTAATGAGTTTCTAGATGTTTTTCCTGATGATTTGCCGGGTATGCCGCCAGATCGTGATATTGAGTTTATTATTTAGCTTTTGCCTAGAACTGCACCTATAGCCAAGAGACCATATCGGATGGGAGTTAATGAGCTAGAGGAACTTAAGAAACAGTTAAAGGAGCTATAGGATAAAGGTTTTATACGTCCTAATTCTTCACCATGGGGAGCCCCAGTTATATTTGTTGAGAAGAAAGATGGTACGCAGAGGATGTGTGTGGATTATCGCTCTCTTAATGAGGTAACCATCGAGAACAAGTATCCTTTGCCTAGAATTGATGATTTGTTTGATCAATTACGAGGTGCTTGTGTGTTCTCCAAGATTGATCTTCGCTCTGGTTATCATCAGTTGAGGATTTGGTCATCGGACATTCCCAAGACTGCCTTTACCACTCGGTATGGATTATATGAGTATATGGTTATGTCTTTTGGATTGACTAATGCCCCTACATACTTCATCTATATGATGAGTAAGGTGTTTATGGAATATCTCGACAAGTTTGTTGTGGTCTTCATTGATGATATTCTAGTCTTCTCCAAAACAGAAGTAGAACATGAAAAGCATCTGAGATTAGTTCTACAGAAACTTAGAGAACATCAACTGTATGCTAAGTTAAGCAAGTGCGAGTTCTGGCTGAAGGAAGTCTCTTTTCTTGGGCATGTTATCTCTAATGGTGGAGTAGTTGTGGATCCCAAGAAGGTTAGTGATGTGTTGAGTTGGAATCCACCTCAAGATGTAAGTGAAGTCCGGAGATTCCTAGGAATGGCCGGATATTATCAGAGGTTCATTGAAGATTTTTCTAAGATTGCCAAGCCTATGACGTCGCTACTTGAGAAGAATGCTAAGTTTGTATGGACTGAGCAATGCCAAGCTAGTTTTGAAGAGTTGAAGAAAGGGTTGGCTATAGCTCCGGTGCTGGTACTACCAGATCTGAACAAGAGTTTCTCCATCTACTGTGATGCATCTCAACTTGGTCTTGGTTGTTTTCTTATGCAAGAAGGACGAGTAGTGGCTTATGCATCTAGGCAACTGAAGAATCATGAACTAAATTATCACACCCATGATTTGGAGTTAGCAGCTGTGGTTAATGCATTGAATATTTGGAGACATTATCTTGTTGGACATAAGTCTGACATTTATACATATCACAAGAGTTTGAAGTACATTTTCACTTAGTCAGATTTGAACTTGAGGCAATGTTGTTGGTTAGAGCGAATCAAGGACTATGATTTGGAGGTACACTATCACCCTGGCAAGGCAAATGTTGTAGCTGATGCTTTGAGCCGAAGGAGCTATGTTAATGCAGCTCTAGTGACACAGTTACCTAAGGAGTTATGTGCTAAATTCGAGCATCTTAATTTGGGAATAGTTGCTAATGCAATGGAATTGGAAGTGAAACCCACACTTGAACAAGAGATCCATAAGGGTCTGTTGGAAGATGAGAAAATCAAGGAGATAGCAGAGCTGATCGCAATTGGCAAAGCACCGGGTTTTCAATTAGATGATCAGGGAATAGTGTGGTTCAGAAAGAGAATATGTGTGCCAGCGATAAAGTCCATTCGAGGGATGATTCTAAGAGAAGCCCATGACTCAGCATACTCTATCCATCCAGGTAGTACTAAGATGTACCTAGATCTGAAGGAAAAGTACTGGTGGTATGTTTTGAAAAGAGATGTGTCCGAGTATGTAGCAATATGTGACACATGTCAACGAGTCAAGGCAGAGCATCAAAGGCCAGTAGGTTTACTTTAACCTATGAAGAAACCTAAGTGGAAGTGGGAAGAAGTTGGTATGGATTTCATTGTTGGATTACCACGCACTCAAAGTGGCTATGACTCAATTTGGGTAATAGTAGATCGGTTGACTAAGGTTGCTCACTTCATACAGGTCAAGACTATATATACGGGTGCAAAGTTGGCAGAATTATACATGCAACGGATAGTATGTTTGCATGGAGTTCCTAAGAAGATCATGTCAGATAGAGGTACTTAGTTTACATCACACTTTTGGAAGAAATTACATGAGTCTATGGACACTAAGTTGAACTTCAGCTCAGCTTACCATCCACAAACTGATGGACAAACAGAGAGAACCAATCAGATCTTAGAGGATATGTTGAGAGCTTGTGCTTTGCAATATGGTACAAGTTGGGATAAGAGTTTGTGTTACGCTGAGTTCTCCTACAACAATAGTTACCAGAAGAGTCTCAAGATGGCACCATTCGAGGCACTATATGGTAGAAAGTGTAGAACTCCATTGTTCTGGAATCAGATAGGGAAAAGCCAAGTGTTTGGACCTGAGATCCTCAAGGATGCTGAAAGGCAAGTGCAGACTATCAGGGAAAACTTAAGAGTGGCACAGTCAAGACAGAAGAGTTATGCTGACACTCGGAGATAGGAATTGGTTTTTGAAATACGGGATTATGTTTACCTAAAGGTGTCACCTATGAGAAATGTGAGAAGGTTTAATATGAAAGGAAAATTAGCACCAAGGTATATTGGACCATTCAAGATTTTGGAGAGATGTGGAAAAGTAGCTTATTAGTTGGAATTACCTGAGAGTTTGTCAGGTGTACATGATGTGTTCCATGTGTCTCAACTAAAGAAGTGTTTGCATGTACCCGAGGAGCAGATACCGTTAGAAGAGCTTACAGTTAAGGAAGATCTTACTTATGAGGAGTTTCCAGTAAGGATTTTGGAGACGGTAGAAAGAGTTACAAGGAGCCGAGTTATAAAGATGTGTAAGGTACAGTAGAATCGGTATATGGAAGATAAGGCTACATGGGAAAGAGAAGAGGATCTAAGGAAAACATACCCGTAGCTTTTTGAGTAAGCATCGTCCGAATCTCGAGGACGAGATTCATTTTAAGGGGGGTAGAATTGTAACACCCTAAAATTTGCAATATTTTAAAATAATGTAAATTGATTTGTTATGCATTTTTGTGGGCATTTGAGTTTAGGAAAATAATAATTTTATTAAATTAAAATCAAATATAGGTCAATGACCATGAGTGTGCATTCATGCTGTTGCATAAAATTTTGTATTGTTTGGTTTGAAGTCGGATTTCAAATTGTGTTGAAATTGCATTTTGAATTGCTTTGGAAAAAAATTGAAAGGAAATAAATTTCTCCTCTTTTTCCTTTTCCCCGTTTTCGGCCTGTAGGCCTGCTTCTTCGCCGTGGCCCAGCATTTCATCCCACGGCCCACTTTTTCCTCCGCTCGGGCCGAAGCCCGGCACGGCCTCAATCCTTTCTGCGCCTCCCTTCCTGCGCGGCCCAGCTAGCAGCGCTGGCCCAGCCGAGGGCCAGGTCTAGCCACGCCCATGTCCATTCATCCCTCCATCCCACCGACAACACTGGCCCGCCTGTCAGGCGTTCTTCTTCCTTGCGTCGTAACCTAGCTGTCGGCCGAGTCCGCTGTCGCCCCGTTTCCCCTCCGTCTTGCGTGCGCTCCAAGCTAGCGCGGCCCCATAAATAGCAGGCCCAGGTGCCGTCCCTCTTTCCCCGCACCGCCGTGCCCCAGAGCTTCCTTGCCGCCGCCTAGCCCTAGCGTCGCCGCCGCCATCGGGTCCAAGCTGCCGCAGTGCATCACCGTCGATTCCTAGCTCTAGATTTTGGTCTCGGTGAGTTCGCTTTGAGTTTCTCTCTCTCTCCCCGTGTTTCCCGTTCGTCGAATCATGCACCGTAGGCCCTAAACCAACGTTGCCGGCGAGCTCCCTTTGTCCAGCCATGGCAGCCACCGCACCGGAGTCCTGTTCCGGCAGCGAGTCCTATCTCTTACCTGGCCGATCAAATCTGCGTCGTTTATTTGAGATCCAATGGTCCAGATGCAACCATACCTTTTTATTGTACTTTTGCATATAGGCCATTACAACTAATCGGGTCTCAACCTGCAGTGCTTGCTTCTTTCAAGCTGACCCCTGCCTTTTCTGTAAATCATGGCCGCAGTCCTCGGTTAGATTTAAAACTCAGGTTTTATTTATTTTAATTCAAAAATCAAGATCCACTTATTTACAGGATTGCCACAATCTTCTATAGGCCATGAAATCTCCGTTTTAACTCCGATTTGATCCGTTCAAGTTGCGTTAGGTTCATAATTAAGTAATCTACATGTTTATACTACTGTTAAGTAGGTTTTCAACTTTTAAAATTCATGGTTAGATTTAATCTATTATTTTACTATAGGAAATCTTGTTTAATTCATAACTTCTTTGTTTTAGCTCCAAATTTTGTGATCTTCGTGTCTGTGTGATCGTAGCGAGACGTAGATTCATTTTACAAACTTTTCATCTTAATTTTATGCTGATTGGTGTACTGTTCTAATCTATAGTTTTCATTTGCTATGCATGATTGTATGGATGCCTGTGTGGTGCTGATTGATATCGAGTAGACAGTGAGTTTTGTGTTGGTGATTTAGAGCAACTTTGAAGATCAAGACCAGCAACCATACTTTGAATTAAGGCAAGTATAATATGAGGCTCCTTGTTACCTATTCACTTTAATGCAATCTCAATTCATATGCATGTGTTAATGAACTGCTTGGAGTCTACCTACCTTGATATTGATTATCCTGTCCTTGATATACCTATGGGTTTTGCATGTGGGTAGTATGCTCAGTTTGCTCCAACTAATATTGATTGAAGAATACAATTAAAGATACATGCAACATGGTATTAAAAGATGCTTTTTAGTAACGTGGAACCAAGGGGGCAAGAGCATTAGGCCTATTCTTAGGGTGCTCTAGTTTCTCTCCATAAGGACTCATCTTTAAGTGACCACCCAGGACTTACAGTACAACCATGAGGACTACATGGCTCTGGTCTTAGTCTAGTACCTTGCTCTTTCTAGTTTGTAGCAGTTTACTGAAAAGGGCAAGAGGGGCATACCGGGCTGGTTATGGGCCTCATCCCCAGGGTGTGTACTATGCTGCGTGTATCAGTGCAACTTTTGGAGATGACTCCATAACACTTGGGAGATGGAATCCTTAGCGACTGCTCCTTATTAGAACGACTGGGGAAAAGCTTCGTAGTGTACCCTGCCTGCTCACCTTGGAAGTGTTTTGGGAGTTGCAAACCTGGGCATATGGGTAACACGACTCATGGTGAAAGTGTACAACCTCTGTAGAGTGTAAAACAGGTATATCAGCCGTGCTCACGGTCACGAGCGGCCTGGACCCTTACTGAATAGTCGGTCACTTGGGTGGTTTGGGTTATGAATAAAATTGCTGATATCTCTAATTATTCATATTTGAGAGCCTAAGCATAACTTAGCAACTTATGATTAATAATAAAATATGATCAACTAAAAGTGCTTACCGCAGTTCAGCCATGTCAAGCCTTTTGAGCCTGCATCCCCTCATGTTATGCTTGCTAAGCGGCAGTAGCTTACGCTTGTTTTATTTCAATACTTTGGCAAAATCCCAGATGGGTACCAGATGGAGGTCCTTCAGTGGAGTATTCCAAGAGGTGTTAGGCTTATGATCAACCAGTTGATGGTTCTGTGGTGTTGGAGGCTTTGCCCGAAGAATAAAGTTATAGTATATACTATAAAGTAAGACTATGTCTTTTGTAACAACTACTTATGCGCTATGTAATAAAGGCATTGTCTTTGATATTACCCCTTCATTTGTAACTGTGTGTGTGAATTGAATTCCTAGGCACACATATGTTGTGTATCTGGTTTTGTCCTTAAAACCAGGTGCTACAACACCCCCTTAAGATGAATCTCGTCCCCGAGATTCGGAAGACGTTGACTAGGAGATAGGGATACTTCGTCTTTGGATTCTTCTTTACTTCCTCATGTAGTTCCATCTTCTTGATAAGGATACTGCTTTGCTTTGGTTACCTGTTAACCTTACTCGAAATAACTCACCAACATGATTCCCAGATTCTAATCGATACTCGAAACAATGGTCAGGTAATTCCAATCACTAGGCCACCTTTCCTTTAATACCAATTCTCTTTCCTAAAATATTTATCTTCCAACAGAGCCTGACGAACCTCTTAGTCTGAAGTTGAATCTACCTCTAATCTTTAAAACATTAATGATTTCGGTCAAGTTGCTCGATCTGGGAATACAATTCTCAGTCCTTGGTGTCACCCGAACCTTCTTAGCACAATTCTCCGTTGCTAAGGGCCTCGGCTGTGACTTTGCTCCTTGAAGTAATAGCACTTTTCCAAGTCATAACCAATTTCATTCCAACGAGGATAACACAAGCTCAAGACCAACTTAGTAAAGATGTCCTATAGATTCTTGTTATCCACCTAGATGACACTTTTACTTCCAAGAAGATATTACTTCCATGCTCCATAATGGATAACTCCAGATAACATGTTAGGTAGTTTAACTCATGCTTCCTTAATTGACTTAATGAACAAGCCACTACCTTTCCTCTCGTATAGTGACACATCCCACACCTTGGCAAGGTGCATCATTGTAGATATGAAGCTCTCGTCCGGATCTGACAAAGCTAATACTTAGGCTTTACTTCAACCTCTTCTTGGACTCCTTCAAACATTTACCTGAGGTCTTTTGATCCAAACTAACTTAAACCCCCTTCTAGTAGCATTATCAATATCTTGATGATCTTGGTTAAATCTTCCTTAAACCTCTAACCAAACCTCATTGAGACTCTGAGTTTCTCTCACATCTTTGGGTACCACCACGCTTCCGCTGCGCAAACTAGAACGTATGATTCTTCATCTTACAAATTCTTCAACTTGGCTACCCCATTAAGAAAAGATAAACTAGGGGACACCAAAGTATAGCTTGCATCTCCTTCTAGATAAGCTAACTAATATCAAGACGTTCTGTCATGCCAATGATACTCTCGTGTAAGGCGAGAACAAGAAATCTGAAATTCCTCGCGAGTAGAAAAATAGCAGCACAGTATAACAGCTGTAATTCTCATTCTGTTAATCCAATGATATTGTAGATTATACCATTCGAAAGCTTATCAAATTCTCCACAACTTCCTTATAGAACACTTTTCCAAATTCTGCAGTTAACTTGGTCAAAAATGGTGCACAACAGAAACTATTCCAGGTTCCAAACAGCACAGACTCATCACATTGTGATTTTCGTATCTCCATAACCAAAATAGCTATCAAGCTGATTCTTACGCTCAGAGAAAGATATTGAAGTCTACTATTGTCCAGAATTTTCTCATGATTTATGATAGTTCAAAATCAGAGATACAAGCCAAAGAGTGCAGGATGCTTTGAAAAGACAGTATAGGGAAAACAGAGGAAAACAATAACCCAACTATTTATTTCACTAATCCTTATACCTTAGGCCTATAAACTAAATGAAATTGTGGGAACACTCAACAAGATTATTGCAATCATTACAAAGATTCAAAACAATCATAAGCATAATGACAATTCAACAAGCAATAAAGATGCACAACTCAATCATTGACTCAACTTGCGATACTATCGTTTTTATTACATAAAGGGCACAAACTCCTATTCCTTAACTAAGGTGTGGTTGCATGAGCATCTAGGGTAGCATCTCTTGCATGGGAGTCAGAGTGACACAACATCCACTTCATCAATTTCATCATGGGCTTCCTTCGTGTTGCGTATCACTTATCACTTGCTTGTGGCAGTCCGGTAGCGATCTGACTCTGGCTATTTCCATGGTGTAACTGTTGATTCTTCTGTGGACAAGATTTAATATAATGTCCTTCCTGTTGGCAATGATAACACTTTCTCTTAGCTGGATCCTTTGTGATGTCATACTCCACAGAATTGTTGCTTAGTGTGTTGTCAGCTTGCTGACTCTGAAGGTTCATCTTTGTTAGACATGACCGCTTTCTAGCTCATTTGATCTTTCAGTGTTGAAACTCCTTATAGGTGATCGTCGACCCATCTATGCATACCTCCTGTGGAAAGAGTGGAGTAATCTTAGCTTGAGAAACTTCTGACTCTTTAGAGTCTAAGCTTATCTGACTAGGGATTAGAGCTAGTTGTGGCAATGTAGTAGAACTCGAATGTTGATTGCTTCCCAATTCTGGCTCTGATGAGACTACCTTCCTCTTCTTATCCACATTAGCTTCACAACTCGGGTTCACCTTGACTTCCCTCTTATTAGACTTGTTCTGAAGATAGGAAAAACCATAATGCTTACAGCATTGACATTGATACTGAACTCCGAGCGTATTACTACCAGCACCTTCATTGGACTTCACTTTCTTCCAAGCTTCTGCCACTTGTCTCTTCACTGGTCCCTTTGGTATGTTGGTTTGACCTTGTGGCAGGCACTGTGGAGAACTCCCATATTGAGTCATTCCTTCTAATACTTGTTGTTTCATAGCTAAGAGCTTCTCCTTGTCGAATGCAGTCAAGGACAACATAGCTTGGTCCTCCTGATCTCTGATGCTAGTAGTCTCCTCATTATGACCCATCTATATAGATGAAGAGAGAGGATTGAGAATAGAGACAAAGTTTTCAAAATAGAACAGAGGCTAAAGTGAGCATAACTTTTAGAAAATAACAAGGTTAGAGAGAAAGCAAGAACTAAGCAAAGATGAAAGCAAGCTAAAACGTCCAGTTCTATCTACGCTTGTGTCCTATAATCAGCATTGCTCCGATACCACTTTGTAGCACCCGGTTTTAAAGAACAAAACCAGATACACACCATATGCGAGCCTAGAAAGTCAAATCTCACATATTGCTACAAATAAAGTTAATATCAATAGACAATGCTTAATATATAATGTACTTCGTATAGAGAATATAACTTTAAACAGCAAACAGCGGAAAGACAACTCCGATCTTCGGGTGAAGACTCAAATTCCATAGGGACAACTGACTGGTTGATCACAAGCCTAATTCCTCCAAACTCTAGCAACCTGGTACCCATCCGGGATTTTTATCCAAAGATTTAAAAAGTAAAGCAAGCGTAAGTACATGTCGTACTCAACAAATATAACATGGGGTTCATGAGGCTCAAAAGGCTGAGACTGGTTTAACTGCGATTAGCTTTTAATTGTCAAAATTTTAGCAAAGGAGTAGCAACAAGTTTATCATAAGCCTATAAACACATGATTGTTAAACATGAATAATGAATAGGATAAATAGTAATCATTAATGAGCATCTTTATCGTCAGTATCAGTAATGTTCATCATCTATTCCATAAATGTTCCAAGGCCGCTCATGACCATAAGCACGGCTGATATACCAGTTTTACACTCGGCAGAGGTTGTACACTTTCACTGTGAGTCGTGATTTACCCTTTCGCCTGAGGCGGCCAACCTGTTGACCCACTACCAAGGAAGGTCGGCAGGGTTCACTATGAAACCTTTCAAAGGTTCATCTAACAAGTTAGGGCCATTAGATTCATTCGACAAATAGATATAGATCCCCCCTTCCCGATGGCACAATGACGCGCAGCCTATACTCAAAGGGATAGAGGCCGCACTATACCCGATGCGTCAAGCCATTCTTACGCCAATAAAGGTAACCACTAACAAGCTAGAAAAGGTCCTCATACTGAGCTAAAGCCAGAGCCATGTAGCCCTCATAGCTGTACTATAAGTCCCGGATGATCACTTACAGATAAGTCCTTAGGGAGAGGAATCTAGAGCACCATAAAATAGCCTAATGCTCTAGCCCCCTTGTTCCATGTTGCTAAAAACATCTTTTAGTGTTTATTGCATATACCATTAGTCAAGTTACAAGATCATGGTTGTAGTTGAGCGCTAGCATCATACTACCCAATGCAACACCCCATAGATATCAAGGTACAAGGTACAAAGTACTAGGAAATCATTAGTGGTAGTCAAGGTAGACACATGCAGTATGAATTAAATGATTAATGGTGTATAGGACAACAAGGAAGATCCCATGCTATACTTGCCTTAAACACCGATCCTTCGGTAAGCTTTAATCTTCAACGTTCTTATTCTTCTTCTTCTTGATCACCACGTATATCTCACCGACTGAACGAAATCATAAAGCACGACACAAGCATCCATACAATCATACACGAAGCAAACAATAGAACTAAATTAGAATATTACACCAATCATATAAAAATAAGTGAAAGAGCTTGAAATACGATTCTACGCATCGCTACAAACACACGGACACGTGAGGCACGCTAATCGGAGCTATAGTGAAAAAGATACATCTACCGATAGATTTGCTTTATACGTGGAAAAGAAAACTATAGGCTTCATTTATTTTAGCTTTATAAATTCATATATATAAGATATTTTATAAATTAAATTAAGTCAAATTCAGATTTGATTTATAAACTAAGGTAAAATAATTCATATTCTATTTATAAAATCCAGTTGCATAAGTATTAATCAAGATATGATTTAAACCATGAAATCCTAGAAATAGTGACATGATAAACATTGTTACTAACGCGTAGATCTCGTCACTATGAATCTAACGCAACTTGAATGGGCTAAAACGGAGTTAAAACGTAGAAGATATGATTTAAACAAGATTTCCTTTATTCAAATAATAGATTAAATCTAACCTCAAATTTTAAAAGTTAGAAACATACTTAACAGTAGTATGGACATGCAGATTATGAATTTACGAACCTAATGCAAGTTGAACGGGTCAAATCAGAGTTAAAACGGAGAAGTTATGGCCTAAAGAAAATAGTGGCAAAATTGTAAATAGGTGAAAACGTATTTTGGATCTAAACCGACGAAACTACGCTTTCCATAGAAGAAAACGTAATCAGTGATTACGCTTTGGACCGCGGGTTCTATTATTGAAAAGCATAGGGACTCTTTAGCAAAATCAGCTGACGAAGGGGTATCAGTTGATGGAGGCCGTGGGATCTAGATTGGACGACGGGGATTAGATCACGGGAAAAAGGAGAGAACCGGCCGGCGGCTATAGTGCCCGGCGCGGCGGCCAGCCTTGGGTGGTGGTGAAGAGCTCGCCGGCGTCCACAATTTCGGCAATTACGGCTACCTTTGGATACGGTAAGACCACGAGGAGAGAAAGGGGAATACGGAGAACTCACCGTGGGGGTTCTAGGGGTCCAAGGCGGCGTTGTGGCGGCGGGCTACGTGGCAGGGTTGTTGTGACCTCTGGCGAGACTACGGCTATGCGGCGCAAGTGAACCGAACCAAAATATGGTGAAGCACCGGGCTCGGCGGGTTCGCGCGGGCGTGGCGAAGCTAGACAAAGCAGTCACGGTGATGGTGGAGCAGCGGCGTGGCGAGGCAACTCTCGGCGGTGGCGGCTTAGGGTGCGCGGCGGCGCTGGGGTCCCTGGGACGGCTGCGCCTTGTGCTCGGCTTAGATGGGGAGGCGGAGCAGGCGTAGGGCGATATTTAAGGGCCGGACGGGCTTGCGGGTCACGTCAAATCGGCAGAAGCGGCACGGCAGCAGACTCTCCATGGAGTCCAGCGTGGACACGGGGAAGAAGGAGTGCCTAACGGGACGGTCCCACCTGTCAACGAAAGAAGAGGAGAGAGCGGCTATTAGAGAGAGCGCGGGCGCGGGGAGACGGCACGTCGGTGATGGGCTGTTGCTCACTACTGGGCCGCGCGGGGAAAAGCTGGGCCTGCGCGCCCTGCTGGGCCAAAGGGAAGGGACGGGGATGGGCCAACGGAAGCAAAAGCCGAGAGGGGAAATTGAGAGCGGGAAATAGAACTGGGCCTCAAAGAGAGGCAGGACGAGCAGGCCTTCGGGCCAGGAATGAGAGGAGTTTTCCCAATTTCCAATTTTTTTTCCTATTTTGTTTTCAAAACCAATTTCACATGTAAGCCAAATCAAATTCAAATAGAGTTTTGAATATACTTTTCAACTCAAATAAAAATGAACCATTTTGGTAAGTTTTCCAAAAATAAATTATACAACTTTTTAATTCCTTTTACTTTCAATTTTTCTTTTCTTTTGTTTCAAAGCCATTTTTAATTCCTTTTGCAAAAGCAATTTAAACCACTCAATCAAATACATCAAATGCAAAGGCATGTATGCACAAACATGTTGCTAAACCTTATGATGAATTTTAATTTAATGAAAATTTTTATTTTCCTATGTTTTCATGAGCACAAAAATTAAAAAATAAATCGTTTTAATCCTATTTTCAAAGGAGGCAAATTTTAGGGTGTTACAATTTAGAGGCTCAATATATTGTTTAAAGTTTATGGGTTTTGAAATTTAAAATATTCAAAAAAAACTTGGATGTTGACAGGGTCTACACAAAAGTTGTTCTCAATACAACATAGAACTTTGTAGTTGAAATGCTTTTTTATTTGAAGTCCTTTAGAGTCCCAAATATGTGTGTTAAGTTCCTAAATTTTGAAATTCTAAATTTAGAATTTCTAAACGACCTTTAATGTTCACAAAGTTAATACTAAAGTACTGACCAGATCTATATGTTTGTTGTTGATAATTTTTTAATTTTAAGTTTTTTAATGACGGAAATATTTGTTTTGATCTCATATATTTTGAGTTTTAAAATTTTAAATTTGACAAACAATGTCCGATAGAGATACATCCTTTGCTAAAGTTGTAGTGCTTGACTAGATTTAACAATATGTATTTGAAAGTTTTCTTATTTGGGATCATTTAGTATCCAAATATTCAATACAAGATTATGAAATATTGATATAAAGAATGCTATTACTTTAGTATTAAAACTGGATATAGTGACACTATATATAGTGACTACCACAAATATTGATATACTAAAGTATCCTATATATAATCAATTGAATTTGTGGTGTAGTAGTCGGGAGGCGTTATGGCAGCAATTGGTTTTGGGTACCATTCAAATTCTCAAAGATGCTAAATGTTTGGGCTTTTTGGTAATCATGAAACCATTTACAGTGACCATTTGCCGGCATCTTAAAATCGATTGACCATTTGCTCGCCTAGTAGTGTAGACTAGTTTTATTTTTGTCGAGAAAATAGTGTGTGGACTAGGCAGCCTGTTAAATTAATTTTTGCATATTAAAGCCCATATAGTAGGTGGCCGTTCATGGGCCAAGCCAGTTAGAGGGCATTGGTTTTCGGCCGAGCGCATTCTGTTGTATATGAATTTTCAGCCCATCTTTTTTATCAGACCAATCCACTTCAGTAATCCATACAACACTTTGATCGGCCCAACACATGCAAGATGTTGAGTGGCCAGCTGTTGCCACAATTTGACCATCCCAGATGGAGGGACCTAAAGAAATACTTTAACTGATATACTCCCTCCATCCCAAATTATAAGTCATTCCAAGAATCTTGGAGAGTCAAAGTTTTTTAAGTTTGACCAAATTTATATAACAAAATAATAATATTTATCATACCAAGTAAGTATCATTAGATTCTTCATTAGTTATATTTTCATATTATACCTATTTGATGTCATCAATCTTTGTGTTTCTCTCTATAATTTTAGTCAAACTTGAAAAAGTTTGACTCTCCAAGATTCTTGGAATGACTTACAATTTGGGATGGAGGGAGTACTAATTAATGATAGTTTACCTCAGAAATACAGAAAAAATAACCAAACGAACTAAAATAAACCAGTACTGCTAGAAGATCATATAAAAATAAAGGGCCACAAAAGTTCATCAATTTTGATTTCATTTCCAGTTTTCTTGCCTCCCACAAAAGAGTAATCACTATAGATAGGTGGTGGTGGGGTATTTTCACTTTGTTCTTATGACATTGTGGCAAGCTCTTGGTGTTCTTTTTCACCCCCTTAGAATAAGATCTTGTATCAATGATATAGTGGTCCTATACAATGATGTAGCATGATAAATATGTCGCATACATGTTGTGCTTGTACATCAGTACATGACATACAAATCGGCAAGCAACCACATCAAGTATGTTCTTATTAGGGGTACCAAATACATCCAAATCAACATAGCACAAGGGAAAGCACCGAGAGTGCTCCAGTACATTTCAAAACAGAAGCTACATAGATCTCGAGGCACTAAAGCTTACCAGCCCGGCTGCTCTACAGCCATGAGACTCTGCATAGGAAATGAGGCACCCCATTTATTTTACATTATCCTCACATCACATCATCCAGCAAATACTTAACCACACATTTATTAGCATATTGATCGATATTTATTTAGAGGTGTGCAGCCTTACGGGTAGACTTCGATGACACCCCGAGCTCCTATTTTCTTAACAATTTTATAGTCAGAGAAACCAGCTTTAGTGAAAATCTGGCGCCAGTCATTTTCACCACGCTGCCTGCCTCTGGTATTCACCATCATGACCATGTCCATCAGGAGTTGGGCTTCATACATTATTGGCCCCATATAAGGCCCAAGAAGTATTTCTATGATGATCACTTTCCCTCCCTCTTCTCTGGAAGGAATTGCCTTCCTGCATTGCTCCAGGATCTTCACACAATCCTCGTCGCTCCAAAAGTGCAGTACAAGCTACAGAACACAATGCCATATACAAGTTGAATTAACAATTCATAATATTTGAATCTACCAATTTCAATGTTGTAAATAGTGGGCTAGGACATTTAGTAGTGTCCTCTATCTATACCTAATATTCAAGAGCAAAATTTATCTGTACCTATTTCTTCGTACACCTCCCCTTAACTACCCGGATAGTGGAGAGTTTCTTCCATTCTGTTTTTTTTACTTCACAAATTACACTCTTGCCCTCCATGTCTTTGATGTGACTCGGACTCATGGGCTCATGGCCCATACTCATACAAGTTAGAACAACTCGCATCTAACAATGAAGAATATGGAATCTGCTTCCGTGTTGGGTCATGCCCTATGTATTTCATACGTGACCCGGACTCATGCCCCATGCTTATACGAGTTTGAAAAACTCGCATCTAGCGATGTTCCATTCCTACACGTATCATGTTCTGTTGCAACACAAGGGCTCATTTGCTAGTAAGCTACAAAAACTACAGCAGGCTATAGCGGAGGCTATTTAAGTTAGCAATTTTTAGAGAAAACATGAAATTTCTTAACTAAATATGCATCAAAACATTTAGCTAAAGAAATTTTCCCAAAAACAGATACTCATATACATGTACAGGCTCTAGGAGAGCATGTATCCATATCAATTACTTAATATTCACAAAATCACTCAACATACTTACTATCAACATTCATATTCATTCAACACTCAATATCCAATGATTTAATAATTATTTAATAGTAGTTAAGTAGAAAAGATGATGGTTAGGAATAGATTACACTTCTCTAGCTTCAGGAATCAATATTTGCCTTGGTTACGATTAACCGTGCTAAAATATTTCGTGGATAAGCTAAATAGCGGTGTTTAGAGAAGCTATAAAGCGTCATTAGAGGTAATAGTGGAATAATTGGCAACATCGATGTTCTAAAAAATTAGAGGCGAAAAATCTTTAGCGGAGCATAGGAGACTACAGTGGGGTATTTACAGAAATTATCAATTTGTATGCAAAACATGAGTCTGTAAGCCACAAACAAAACTCTACTTTTAAATTATTTTACTGTGTGAAGCATGCGTGTGAGAGGGAATTCTACGATATTTTTTGTTGCCCAGTTTAATTCATACCTTGAGCATCACAGCCTGAGCAGGCGGGATGGTGTGGAACAAATCAGCCGTGACATTGCTAACAGCATCATCAGCTGGTGCTGCCGCAGGTGTCGTCGTCTCAACAACCCTTGGAAGGTTCAACACGGTGCTTTTGATGTCAGGAAACGCCCTAATGATCGCCTTCGCGCTGGTGTTTCCCTGTCTACCACAGCAATAGGTCAGCGAGTGAAGGCCACTGAAAACATCACTGCACTCCCGTATTAGCGTCCCAATCGCCAGGTTGTCGTGCGCCGCGAGACCTTCTTCCACGATCCTGTCGAGCTCTTCGTCGAGGAGCTTTGTGCTCTCATGGACGAGGGGCACACCGTGTAAATCCTCAAACGGCGACGGCAGCGGCTCAGGCAGATCCTTCCTGAACCAGTCGGCCAGAGACAGGCCGGCCTCAACGTAGTGCCGGGAGACGGTGCCGAGCACGAAGTACTTCTGGTAGGTGTGGTCCTCTGATTCCACACCTTCTACCAGGAGCCAGGAGAGTGGGTTGAGGCGGTACACGGCCTCAGCTCCATAGCCACTGCTGCCGTCGGAAGCGAAGAACCCCGACGTGACCAGCAGCCGCATGATGCGACCGAGGAATGGAAGCTTGGTCTTGGGGAGGGACAGCGCGGTCACCAGGTCCGGCAGCGTGGTCGAGCCTCCAAGGTCATGTATGGCAGTTGGGATGTGGAGCTCGACGGCGCACTTGAGCGCCATGGACGTGAGGTAGTAGAGGCTGTGGCGCCATAGGTCGGCTTGCGCCTGCAGCAGCTCGGCATCGGTGGGAGCTATGGCTTGAGAACGAGCTGCCATTCTTGGTATCTCTCGGTCACTCGCGGTGTATATCTTTCTTGCCGTTTGTGTGTGTTGGTTTGCTGCTCTAAGGTTTGTTTGCGTACTAGGGTTTAAATAGCTGCTGGCTGAGCGATCCATCCAGGTACACTTGCCCTTGGTTAGGTCTTGGTGTAGGTCTAATAAGTAGGTAGTTGAGTGTTATCACAAAAAAATCAGACGCCATTAGTACGTTTAATGATCGCGTGGGCGGAAAGTTTGACTTGGTGATTCAGTGGATTGCAGAAATCAATAAACTATAGAGCGCGTGGATGGCGAGGTGGTATCAGTATTAAATTTATTATTTCCAGGAATGCGAATGCTTATGTGTATCTTTTTGCACAGTAAAGAGTAAAAATTAGGGCGCACGGGGAGCTGCCACCTGCCATGCATTCTACTCCCTTCGCGTCTTAAGTTGCAAAGTCACTTTAGCTTGTTTAGATACATACTAGTTTGTTTTTGTTAAGGACTTAGATATACATATACTGTGTATGGATATATACATAGAAAAAATCTATGTATCTAGAAAAGTTAAAAATGGAGGGAGCAGTGTCGTAACACTTGTTTACTCCCATGGCAAGAGCTTGCAGTGTGCACGGCGCCGCATCCCAGCTATAAGATGCTATACACCAGTAACTAAAAGTAGCATACAAGTACACTAAGATGCTATAAGAAACGAAATTAGTATCATTTGCATGCATGTACGACTTAACCAGTAATAAAAGAGCTGCATACAAGTATACGGCACAGTATACTAGTAAGAAGCTATAAGAAGAACTTTTCGTTTGCAAGTACTACAGATATCAAGCTTTAGATTATGCATCGCATGCCACCTTGAGATCGCCACCCTTGTCGTGGCCTTTTGTTGGCCGCAAGTAAGTTACGTAGCCTTTTCAGTGAAGAGATTCAAAGGTTTGAATTAGCTGTTGTAAAAAATCGGTGAAGTTACTGGTGCTTTAAAGTGTTGGGGAAGACGACACACACAAAGTCAAATGGATCTTATAGATAAATATGGTGAATCACGATCACCAATGGATGGCCAGCGAATCAGCTGTTTGTAGCACACTTATAATCAGATAGGCGATTAAATTGAGCCAATCAGTGATGTTACTGATTTTGAACAAAAAATCTGTAATGTTACTGGTGCTTTAAATTGCTGGGGTAGACAATACACACAAAGATGTAATCAATTCAATAGATAAATATGATGAATGATTTGTGCATGAAAAACTAAATATTGGAATGAACTTAGTTGGCGTTTTTATAATGTTCTACATATCAATAAAAAAGGCGCTATCAAACAAGTCCACACAATTTAATTTTCTGCCTTTTCCCATCTTGTTATACAATGAAGAATAATATGCTCCTCTGAAATCAATATGATGCATCATCGGATGACATCTTCAAATCCATATTTTTCTCTAGTAGACTTAGTTAACAAAATTATGTTATCTTTGGGCCAATGATAATATTAACATGCACAAGGGCATAGTTGGGTTGGCGGCTGCTCAAGTGGCCATAGTGGCTCTACACCTCCGATCCAGCAAGTTGGCAAAGGACCCCTTGCATTCCTCATCAGAATGAAGTGGGGTGTCTCCTAGTAACAAGAGAGTTGTTCGGAGTACCCGTCAAAATCTTGGAATTAGTTAAGCAAGTTACTTTGAGCATGGTTATCGGAGCGGCGCAGCGGAAGCGTGGTGGGCCCACAACCCACAGGTTCCAAGATCGGATTACTCGAGGAAGTGAAGAAGTTTTCAAAGGCAGAGTATCCTTATCTCGTCGATCACCGTCTTCCGAATCTCGAGGACGACATTCATCTTAAGGGGGTAGAATTGTAACACCCTAAAATTTGTAGTTTTGAAAATAGAGTTAAAATGCTTTAATTATGAATTTTTGGTGCTCATGAAACATAGGAAAATAATATTTTTCATTAAATTAAAATTTATCATAAGGTAGCAATATGTTTGAGCATACATGCTTCTGCATTTTGTATAATGTACTGAGTGGTTTTGACTAAAATTCAAAATGAATTCAAATGCTTTTGAAAATGGTTTCAAAATAGGCTTTGAAATAAAAAAAAAGAGAGAAGAGAAACCCTCCCCTCCCTCTAATCTGGCTTAGCCAGCCCGGCCCCTCTTTCTTTCTCCACAGCCCAGCTCGGCTAGGAAGGCCCAAACCCCCTCTCCTACTCCTCCTTGGCGTAGAAGGCCGAGAGGCCCAGCGGCCTAGCCGATCTCCCTTCTCTTTCAGCCCAACCTGGTCGCAGCCCACGCAGACGTGTCCCCGCCTCCCCTCTCTCTCTGTCTGACAACCGGGACCCGCCACTTCAACCACTAACGCTCCGAGCCCGCTTGTCAGCCGCTTCTTCTTCCTCCCGTCTCCAAGCCGGACTCCTCCCCTAAGGAACCCGATCCTGATCTCCGCGGGATTCGACTTAATCCCCATGCCATCTGCCCCATAAATAGCAGTCGCCCCCTCCGTGTTCCCCTTTCCCATCTACAAGCGATGCCATCGAGCTCGCGAAACCCTAATCCACCGCCGCCACCTTCGGTCTCCACCACGGCAGCCTCTCAGCCGACGGGAACCCTCTACCGAATTTCACGTTGGGGTAAGGAAGCTGACGATACTACGCTAGCACTCTATCTTGCTCCATTACATATGTGCTAGCTCGTCGGAGCATCACTGGCGAACCCGAGCCGCTCGATCAAGCCCCACGCTGCCTCTGTGCCTTCGCAGTTATCTTCAACCCCCTCTTTGCGTTCGCCGTGCCCCGCTCTTGCTCTCCTTGCAAATACAGCGGCCAATGATGGACGAAATCGCCGTTCTGGTGAGATTCCGACGAGGTCGGGCCACTACCGGTCATAGCACCGCCGTCGGGTTCACTGTGCCGGTCACACTCCCCCCCCTTCTAATCTGGGTCATCCAGTCTTGATCCAATGGCTCAGATCTCCCCGTACGCCTTCGCTTGTCGTTATTACAAAAAAGACCCTCTGTCTTTTCAAAAAAGAACCCATAGCGCATGGCGTATTCTTAGAATACGTTTTCTCTTTCTGAAAGCGTAGATTCCCTCTGTTAGATTCAAAATATATTTTCTTTATTTATAGATTTGCCATCCATCTTGTTTTCAACATATCTCCTATGTTTTAGCTCCATTTTGATCTGTTCAAGTTGCGTTAGGTTCGTAATTAAGTAATCTCACTAGTAGAAAACAGACCTTTCATCCGAGGCTAAAATGGGCTCTAGTCCCGGCATTTTTTGCGCCCGGGACTAGAGAGACCTTTAGTCCCGGTTGGTGTCTCCAACCGGGACTAAAATTCGTGGTTTAATATCTAGTTTTAAACTATTAGTTTTCTATATGAAATCTTGTTTAATTCATAACTTCTTCGTTTTAGATCTGATTAGAGTGCTTTTTGTGTCTGTGTGTTCGTAGCAATGCGTAGATTAGTTTTAAAACCTTTTTAAATTTTTTATACTGATTGGTGTACTGTTCTAATTAGTTTATATTTGTTTGTATGCATGTCTATTCAGATGCTTGTGTGGTGCTTTATGATCGTGTTCAGTCGATGAGCTTTACGTGGTGATCAAGAAGTAGTTCTTTGGAGGCTACGAATCAATAGAAGAAGGATCTGAGTTTAAGGCAAGTATAGCATGGCACATTCCTTGTTACCTACGCACCTTATAATCATTATAATTCATGTTGCACGTGTCTAAAATTGTCACCCTAAGGATTTACCTAGCACTTTGTTATCTTAATACCTTGTCACCGTGGGAACAATTGAATATGGGTAGTTTGCTAGTGTTCAAATTAACTATACATGATGACTAATGGTTTTATGCAACAAATGTTAAAACTTGCTTTTTAGCATCTTGAATATAGGGCGAGAAAGCTTCTGGCTTTTATACATGATGCTCTTGGCCCTCCCTAAAGACTTATCTATCGGCAAAAGCTGGGACTTACAATACAACCATGAGGGCTAGATGGCTCTGGCTTTAGTTTAGTAGGAGGACCTTTTCTAGCTTGTTAGAGGTTACCTTTGTAACAGAACCATCCAAATTATGCTGGCCCACGTACACCTGTCATTGTCTTAAAGACCTCCGACTGCTGTGCACGGGAACCAGATAATTTTGGTAGTCTATCGGGTGTCCTCAGAGATTCCTAAATCATCCACTTTTCACATCCGACCAGGATCATTACAGAAGACATTGCAGTATTACAACAGTTTATACAAAAATCTTACATTAGAGTTAAAGAGCGAAAGTATTACAAACCATAAGTTTACAAACCATTTATTCAATTCTTGCAAACCATAATTTTTTACCTTCTCATACTAAGTAAGATAGCATGACTAACATAACCTTATTCAACATTTATATATCATCCTGCCCATGGATGATAGTATAACACATCTACTGCTGGCTATCATCTTCCAGAATCGACATATAATATGGGTAAAAGCCTATTGGCTATTGGGGTTCACCTGCAATAGGGGTTAACAAACCCTGAGTACTTGAGGGTACTCAACAAGACTTACCTGACTTAAAGAAAAAAACTCCAAGGGTATGCAGGCTTAAGGGATATAAGGGGGTTTAGCAAGAATCAAGAATAGCTTTTGCATAAAAGCGTACTACTTGTGGATCCTTACTTTCAATATTTTAACTCGACATTAATTCATTGATAGTATCCAATTTGCACCTGATCTAAATCAATCACTTCATTAAGCATCTCATTTTGTGATCATAAGTATCCATTGTTTCATTGATTTACTATGATGTAGGGCAGAGGATCGAGTCTCCTTCTCTGAGAAGTAACGACGATTCGAATCGATTAAACCCAATTGGGGATTCCTAGCCACATGACATATGCAGGTCCCAGACCTACATATATCAACCATTCCCATGGATCCTCAAAAACATGAACTAGATCGCACCACCCGGGAGCACAATACTCCACCGCCCTACACCATCCCAGACGGTATCGCAGGGTGGGTACACGCTACTCCCGCCATCTCTCCACTCCTAGTGTGCGTTATCAATTCGCATAATGGAATAGCCAAGGTACTCACGCTTACCGGAGTATGTAGCTAGTACTACAAAGTCTCGAACACATACAAGCCTACAATGAATGGTCCTCAATCGACACATACGCGGCAAGCACGACTAGGCAATCCTGTCGGCTTAACCACCAGAAACATATCCCATGTCCCGTTCGGTCTCCATTTCCATCTATTTTCATATTCAACTTTCAAGACATATCCAGAGTGAAGAACCATTGCGAATGATGAACTCATCACTCGACTCTTATCATATAAGCATGGCTAAACATTACTAGTCTATCATTATAAAAAGAGTGACAAGGATAAGTATTCAGAATATCAAGGTAGACATGCAATAATTGGTATTCAACCATTTCCTATTACTTAGTGCACATTTCAGTGGACTCCAATGATAAAACATTTATAAACAACAAGGAAGGGTTGAATGCTCTGGGGCTTGCCTTGGTTAGTAAAGATGTTAGGTTCCTCTGATGAACCACAGATGTCAAACCAAACCTCCACTGGTGGATGCTCCTCCTCTGGTACTTGATCAACGGTCACTTCCTCACCTTCGTTCACTACACGTAATAATGGATGCATGCTTGATGTTATGATAATAAACATGATGCATGAAAGATGCATACAAGTGCATGGATGAACTCAAACAAGATTAACAAACTTGAGTACAACTTTCCTTCACGGCACAGTTGCATCACTAAGGTTCATTAAATAGTGTTTATACTCACTAAAGAGCATTTTAATTATTTACTAACAAGTTGATTAACTATTTATAAGAAAGAAATTAACTTTCCATGGAACAGCAGGATTTTGGGTGTCCCAAGGTCGACAACAGTAATAAAAACATACAAAAACCATTTAAACATTTATCTTAGTTATTTTAGTATTTATCAAATACCTAAAAGGCATTAAAACACACTTATATTAATTAGGCAAGTTAGAATTATGAAAACAGCACCAAACTCTTTGTGGAGACATGTATTAGCACATGACATTTACACAAAAAGTTTCATGATTAAAGGATTATCATTTTGGCCTACAAAAATCATACATATAGCATCTTTCTATTAAAATATGTAATTTTTAAACATAGCAAAACTATTGAATACAACCAACTCATATTTTTCTTAGATAGAGCACTTCATAACAAGGCTCCACAAAAATTTTCATAATTCTATCTCATTTCTATAATTATTTATGCATTTTACAAGATTCAGCACCTTTATTCATTTTCTAAAAAACGAAAAAGACCAAAAACCCTGTTGTACTCAGACCCAACCAGCCATAGCGGCTGACAGCCAGGCCCGGTGCAGCGGCACAGTGTGCCCACGTGTGACCGCGGCTACACCGCCATTGACCGGCGGGTTCTCGCCGACGGTGAGGTCGCCGGCGATGAGGATCACACCAACGTGTCCCCCACGACCTAGCTCACTCGTCTATGGTACTGGTTGAGTGGATTAGGGTTTAGCTCGAGCTCACTAGCGACCATGGCGGTCACGGTAGCATGGCGAATGCTATGCCGACCACGAAGGACCGGTAGAGGTAAAACGGATGGCACTGACAGCCCTAGTAGCTCACCACGGACTTGCGCGGCTACTCGGTTGAAGTGGAGAAGACGCAGAGGTGGCTATCGTCGGTGATGGCGAGGACAGCGGCGTGCTCTGGTGCCGATGGCGATGTTCCGGCGTGTCCTGACCTCCAAACAAGAAATGATCAAGTCTATGAGCTTCATGGTATCAAGGTGAACATAGATCAAGGATAAGGAGTAAGAGAGATGAACCAGAGAGAGCTAGCCACGGCGAGCAGCCCACGATGGCGCTCTCAGACGTCAGCGAGGAAGATGACAGCTCGTGGCCGATTCCGACGGAATTGAACGGCGCTATCAAGCTCAGGCGATGCGCAAGGATGAGGCGACTCTGTGGGAGCAAGGAATTGGACAGAGTTGGAGCGAGGGTGGTGAATTTTGCCGGCGTTGGAAACGACCGACGTCGGAGCTGAGAGAGGAAAAGAGAGAGATGACGGCCGGCGCTCGGTTTTTAAAGGCAAGAGCGACGTCACAGCTTTGGCAGCACCTTCGCGAGCCCAGCCACGCACCTGCCTATGCGTCCAGGTGCGAGAAGCAGCATGGAGGCAGCCAAATGGTGCACGATGGTGAGGGAGGCAAACAGGCTGCTGGAGCTGGGGTTACTGTAGTGACTGATAGTGCCCTTCCTCTCCTCTTTTCTCTTGATTTCGTGCAGAAACTTGTCAAGCTCCAATAACAAAAGTTACTCATCTATCTCCGATCTCCAACTTTGATTAAAAGGCCAACATCAAAATCTCACTGGTTTGAGAGTTATAGAATTTTGAAAATAGATACATGAAATCTGAATTTGAATTCAGTTTTTAATTTTGAAAACAGTTAGTGATTAGCTATTTCAAGTAATTAATTAGTGATTAAGCATAGATCAAACACTTCAACCAATAGCACAGTTTCAAAGTACAAGATTCATTCTTTGGAATAGTACCAAAGTTTTAAAAAGTTTATTTATGAAATTTCATTTGTTAATTTTTCAAAAACTGAACTTTCTTACTATTTTCCAATACTTAGCACAAAATAGTTAAGTGTGGAAAAACAGTGTTGAATTCAATTTTGAGATTCAAATTTAAACATGTTTGACTTGAGATCATACCCCAACTTTAGCACTAGTGTTAACTACACACTTTGTACCCCAAAGTGTATTAAGGCATATTTTCATGTACTTAAACATTTTTGGAAATACAAATTCACAAAATATCTTAAGTGATATTTTTTGAAAACATTTTATGCAACACATATGACACAATATATGTAACATATATACGCTATAATTGAAGCATGACATGCATAAATGACATAATGCTTGATGATTATGCATGATGATGAACATGATTAGGGTTTTATTAAGTGCTTAACATCTAGGATGTTACAACCTTCATGGCGCAAAAGGGTCTTACCGACTCGGCTATAGTGTGGCCTCTGTCCGTCAGTGTATAGGCTACGTGTCATTGTGCCTTTCGGAAGGAGAGCCTTACATGCTTGCCGAGGAAACCTAGCAGCCCTAACTTGTTAAACGAACCTTTGAAAGACTTCATAGTGTACCCTGCCTGCTCACCTTGGAAGTGTTTTGGGAGTAATTAACCTCTACAGAGTGTACAACCTCTATAGAGTGTAAAACTGTTATAACAGCCGTACTCACGGTCATGAGTGGCCCGGAAAACTCACGGAATAGTGGAATTACCTAAGATGATGATTATTTATGAGATAAAAGTTAACTTATATGATCACGTGGTTTATACGGGGCTTAAGCATAACCTGATGCTATTAAATGATAAAACCATGACTCACTAAAAATGCTAACCGCAGTAAACCGTGTCAGCCTTTTTGAGCTTCATAACCCCATGTTATATTGCTGAGTACGACATGTACTTACGCTTGCTTTATTTTCAATTCTTGGATAAAAATCCTGGATGGGTACTAGATTGCTAGGTTGTGGAGCAGTTAGGCTTGTGATCAACCAGTCAGTTGTCCCTGTGGAGTGGAGTCTTCACCCGAAGATCGGAGTTGTCTATCCGCTGCTTGTATCTAAGGTTATATCTATATACTAAGTACATTATGTATTTAAGTATTGTCTTTTGATATTACCTCTATTTGTGGCCATATGTGGGATTTGACTTCCTGGGCTCACATATAGTGTGCATCTGGTTTTGTTCTTAAAACCGGGTGCTACAGTGGTGTACTGCAAGGTTTTGTGTTGCCCAACACATGGCGCTAGTTGGTATAAAGGAATGCCAATTACAAGGAATATAATGATCCTTCCTGTGGGAAGAAGCAGAAGGGAGGTGAAAAAACAAGTTCTCAACGTGTTGAGGAAAACACTATTTTGGGCATGGACCGCACTAAATAAACAAAGAGGAATTCCGGCTTTGGTTATGTTAGTACCTTTCACTGATTGGTCACCTTGTGCATTTGCTCTCAAACCGTATCACTACTAGAAACTCGCATTCTTCTGTGTGTGCGAAAGCACACAGAAAAATACGAATACTGTCAGAAAAATATTTTTCTGATGGTGTACCCTCAGAAAAATACACACGGAAATATAATGATAGAAAAATTCAATTGTTCTATGTGTTCGCCGTCAGAAATAAATTTTCTGTGGGTGTTATACGCACAGAAAATTTGGGTTTGGCCAGATTAAAAATAAAATTTCTGTGCATTATTCCTCACAGAAAAAAGGAAAACCCGACAAAAAAATTATTTTTCTGTTAGTGTTGTCCCGTTAGAGTTGCAGAGGTGCACTCACAGAAAAAAAATTGTATTTTTCTGTCGGGTTAGGTGAACGCACAGAAAAATTGTATTTTTCTGTCAGGTGTTAACAGACCACCGACAGAATAATGTACACTTACCCATGCAGCAAATTGGATACAATAATTATTTGGAAATAGTAGCAACAGCTTATTAAAATATGGACTGTCCATACAGTAATTTCATCACAACATATAAAGATGGAGTCCAAATGTTCGGCACATTCATTCATAGCATCCAGGCTACATGTAGATGATGTCCAAATGTTCCGGCATCAATACATTCAAAAGCATTACCATCTCATCTCATCTTAGCAGTTCATGAACCTCACTACTTCAGTTTCCCTCTCCTCAGTCATCATGGGGGTGCAGAGCAGCGAAGTCCAGGTAATGTTCTCCTCCATCGCCCTGCTGCAGCAGAGGTTCAGGGAGCTGGAGAGGATCAGGGAGAAGTGGGAGGAGAGGCTTCTCCACGTGCTCGCCCCCCGCCCTGCGGCCACTGCCTCCCCGAGGGAGATGCCCGTGAAGTGCCTCTTCCACCCAGAGCTGCTCTACCCGTGCAGGCCGCTACGTGACACCACTGCCGCTGTCGCCGCCGCTGTTCTCCTCCATTGGCTTAAATAGGACTTTGCCCACCTTCCTTGCATTAGCTTCCACTATCTGTGAGCAAGAGAGACCAGGTAAAGGTAGTAAAAACAACTACATAAGATTATTTAATTCTGCAACAAAGAATGAAATTTTGGGTGAATTGTGAAACAGAAACTATGGATTTCTAGGGCTGCAGCAATTCAATAAAGTGTAACGAAGACTTAGGGAAAATGGGAGTTGCACCAACTAATAAACGTTGTGTACCAATACCAACACAATTTCACTGAAATAACCTTATAACCCACAATATGAGTTCTGAATTGACAATATGAGTTCTGAATTGACAAAATGGAGAGTAGTATTAGCACCACATAAGTGGAGTGTGGACATGTTATAGCAACCTTCTGAGTATTGTTGTCTTTTCATATGCACAAAGAAGCATGTAGAGGTGGTCGTGGATAATTGTTTTTATCAGTTGGTTCTTACTTCTTATAGTATGATAAGGCCAAAAGCATCTCGAAATTCAAAAGCATTACCATCTCAACACCAAGGAAATTTCTAAACTCTACTTATCAACTACTTCACTATTAAGTATGCTACTAATCCATTCACATCAGTTTTCAGTCAAGATGCCACTAGCAGAAAGGCCAATCAAGTGAACTCCAATAATAATAGTAAGACTGTATTCAGAAAACAAATTACACTAGCTCGCTAGCTAGCTAAGAAAAAAACAAAAGACTATATTTAGAAAACAAATTACACCAAGCTGAATAACTAGCTAAGAAAAAACAATCATCAGTTTTTTTAGTCATGATCATTAGAACAATCAGAACATGTAAACGGGCATATAGTAACTGGAAACTCATAAATAAGCAACCAGTGTCGCAAGATCCGTTCCCCCTTGTATTCTGCCATGTTTTGAGACACACAATCACAAAGAATGACTGCAAGTCAGATACCAAATGGCATTGACTACAACAAATTACACTAGAAAACATACTTTGAATGCAATAAAAACTAAATTTGCCGGGGAAGAAGAAGGAGGAGGGGAGGGGCGCCCGCCGGGGAAGAAGAAGGGGAGGGGAGGGGCGCCGGCGGGGGAGAAGAAGGGGGAGGGGAGGGCCACTGCCACCACCACGCCCCGCCGTCGACCACCACCACCACCACCACAGCCACTGGACGGATCCAGGAGAGGGAGGGCCGGATCCGACCGGGTGAAGAAGGGGGAGGGGAGGGGCACCCACCGGGGAAGAAGAAGGGGGAGAGGAGGGGCGCCGGTGGGGGAGAAGAAGGGGGAGGGGAGGGCCGCCGCCACCACCACGCCCCGCCGCCGGCCACCACAGCCACCGGTCGGATCCGGGAGAGGGAGGGCCGGATCTGGCCGGGTGAAGAAGGGGGAGGGGAGGGGCACCCGCCGGGGAAGAAGAAGGTGGAGGGGAGGGATGTCGGCGGGGGAGAAGAAGGGGGAGGGGAGGGCCGCCGGCACCACCACGCCCCACCGCCGGCCACCACCACCACCACCGTAGCCACCGGCCGGATCCAAGAGAGGGAGGGCCGGATCCGGCTGGGTGAAGAAGGGGGAGGGGAGGGGTGGCCCCCTGCCGGGGAAGAAGAAGGGGGAGGGGCGGGGCGCCGGCGGGGGAGGAGGGGCGTTGGGGCCGGGTGACGAAGGGGGAGGGGAGGGGTGGCCGCCCGCCGGGGAAGAAGAAGGCTGCGGGGCGGGCGGGCGTGCGTAGCTGCGGTGGCGGCGCAGCATGTGCGTGCGTGCGTGAGGAGAGCCGAGCAGGCGAGTCCGCGAGTGCGTGCGTGCGACGGTGTTTGGGGGCGGCGGCCGGCGGGTTAGGGTTAGGACTTCTTTATTTTTTTATTTATCCTATGCGTGCATATATTTTTGCTGTGCGTGCATATATTTTTTCTGTGCATTTTTAAAGAACCGACAGAATAAATTGAATTTTTCTGTGAGTGCTGATTTTTCCATGTGTGTATTGTCACGCATAGAAAAATCATACAATTATTCTATGGGTTTTCGTATTTTTCTGTCAGGATATTTTGGAACCGACAGAATAATCGTAATTTTTCTGTGCGTCCCGAATAAAACACACTGAAAAATTCGTCACCCACAAGGCAATTCGAGTTTCCAGTAGTGTATGGACTCTCAACTCATTCACTCGGGCTTCTGATGGGTGCAAAAATAGCAATAGAGTTCTTCTACCCCATCCGATGAACAGTGGTGGGAGAACTTCTATGCAAAAAACCGTTGGATCATGTCGATCCAAGAAATCAAAGTTTCACATTATGAGCGAACGGAAAAGAATCCAATAGGTCAACGGACTAGAAAAACATAGTGCATGGCTAGCTAGTGATGCTTATGATTCATAACCATCCAACATGGTATTCCAGTAGTGCAAGTACTTCCTGCTAAGCATTCTTATAGCAATCCCATAATAAACTAATATCAATATAGATATTTTTCTAGAGCCTTTTCTACAAGGTATGGAGACCATAGAGCAATGGAGTCGATATATGGGACGATCTCACAAAGAAGCACTTGAAATGTAGAGGTTGAGCCATCATTTTTGTAATCATCAATTACTACAACAAACTATGTTCCTATCAGGGTAGATAAAAGGCTTCACGCGGTGTCCAAAATGCCTGGATGTCACTTCATCTTGATTCATTGATGGTTCAAAAAAGATAGTGTACATGTGGCACTGATTTTTCTTAATGGAAGGACATAGATACTTAAGCAAGAAGATTTAGGACCGCTTCATCAGGAATACACTTGAAGCAAAATTTGCCCTAGAGAAGAGCAGCAAGCAATACATGTGCTGACATGGTGTGCAACATTCATGTCACATAATGGAAGAAGATCAAGGACGTCAAGAACAATAACAAAAATACTATGATTCTTGGCATGCCATTCAAGAATATGTCAATATATATTCTTTGGACATGTGCATCCGATCGATGGCATCTATGTCACAAAGGTTGTGTTTGGAAGTTGCGTTGGGCTCCTAAAGGACATTAAGAATAAGAAAAAGGATAGATTCAAGTCACAACAAGATCTACATTTGGATTAAAGACTGGAGTTTCACCCAGTAGAGTAGGGAATAGAAAAATATGACCCACTAATAGCAAGCTACAACATGACACATGAAAACAAAAAAGTAATGTCAATGGGCTTATGGGGTTTGAAAGAGTTTACTAGATTCTTTGCCAACATCAAGAGAGGAGGTAATACACTTTTTATTTGATGGCCATATTTCTTCACTACGGGAGAGGCAAGATTCCCCGAGTGTCGCAGGCTTCCTCGAGTGCCAAACATCAGGCACTTGGCAAAGCCAATCTTCCCCGAGTGTTGCACTTGGGGAAGAATAGCACTCGGGAAGAGAGGCTTTGCCGAGTGCCGCAGACTGCCTAGCACTCGATAAAGAGCGGCACTCGGCAAAGGCCCTCTTCCCCGAGTGCAACACTCAGGGAAGAGCGGCACTCGGCAAAGAAAAATGTTACTTGACGGCCCAGCCCGCCCACTTTCGGGGCCTCGTCCAAGGCCAATGCTCATCTACTCATTCGGCCACACTCACACCCACACTCACACACTCACACTTTCACGCTCCCGGCCACCTTGCCCGCGCCGCCGCTGCTGCCGGTCCCCGCCCCCCCCCCCCGCCTCAGCCCCTCTTGGCCCCCGCCCCGGCCGAGCTTGGCCCGCCCCGCCGAGCGCCGCCGTCGTCCCCCAATGCGTCGCCCGGCTGTGGGGCACTGCCGCCGCCCCCCGACCACGCTCGCCGGTGACCCACCGTCCCCGCCCCCCGGCCACGCTCCCCGGCGGCCCACCCCCGCTGCCACCCGGCCACGCTCCCCGGCCGGCCCCGCGCGCACCGGCCTAGCTCTGCAGAGCGGCGGAGGAGGAGGAAGAGAGAAGAGAGGACAAAGGGAGAAGAAGAGGAGCAGGGAGAAGGGAGGACGAGGGGAGAAGAGGAGGAGGAGAAGGAGAAGAGAGGAGGGGAGAAGAGGAAGGGAGAAGAGGAGGGGAGAAGGAGAGGCCGACGACCGTGACGCCCCCGCGCCCGCGCATCACGCCCCGTGGTCGTCCACGCCATTTTCCCTGCGTCTAGCTAGAGACGAAGGTGATCCTGACTCCGCGTCGCCCGACTCCACCGCCACCCAAGGTAAAGCCCCCCTCCCTCCCCAGTTGTCGGCCGTCGTGCCGTGTATGTCGTTGCTGGCCTTCGTGCCGCAAATGTTGATGTGTGGGCCATTGTGCCGGAAATGTGGCTGTCGGACTTCGTGCCTGCGTTTTTCTTGTAGGTTTGGGAACCCTCCCAGTACAGGGGAGGTGCTGCTGAAATTTTCAACTTATATAATGTTGTGTTTCTTAATTGACAATCTTTTGTTCCTTATTTTGCAGGAGGAGAGAGTGATGGCGTTTTTCTGCCGGATGGACACCATCACAATCTTCCACGACAGTGAGATCTCCATGGATGCGAAAGAATGGTTTGGCTGCACAGTACTTCTCAAGGTCCCAACAACAGCAAACTAGGACCAGATTAATCGCATCCTGATACACCATGCAATTGTCAACATCTGTGGGGTTAATGTTGCTTTGGAGAATATTCTACGACATGATCTAGATTACCTAGTGTGGGGCAGTTCAACAGAGCAAGCCACTGAAATCTTGAGAACACCAGAAATTGACATTGGGGGCACAAAGATTGTCACGTATCCATGGACTCCCCAGCATGGTTGTGCAATACTGCCCTTCGATGGCCTGCCACCCCCATCCCCAACTTTGACACCAGCTAAACGCCAACGAGGAGAAGAAGTTATGGAACATCTCAAGGTTACCGTTCGTGGACTGCCACCACATTTGCTCGTCGCTAAAGCCTTAAGTACGGTCTTCGCAAACAAGGTTGTTGTGGTGTATCCAAAATTGAATAAGGAGGATCTCACTGCAACCTTCAAGACATATGCATCCCGAGAAGATATACCTTCTACATGGAATGTAGCCATCCGCAGAGGCACCGTGCTCTACATGTGGCCAATTTGGATGGACGTAGAAGGATATGCACCGGGTCCCAACTCGGCAATCTGGGCACAACAGAACGGTAACTGCAGTTACAACAAAACCTTTGCAACATTAATGTTACACTGTTCGCTCTAACAAATCTCACTCTTATTGTAGCTATGATCAACACGCCTTTCCGATACACACTGTTCCCAAAGGATGGTGCAGGGACTTCTGGGCAAGTAGGTGGAGGTGGACAAGCCGGTGGAGGTGGACAGCAACTGGCTCTTCTGCAGTTAGGTATGGTACAACCATCTTATACATCGCCCCTAACCACATACTTGAGATGTATCACAATCCAATTATTAAACTACCTCATGCGGATTGTCATGTAGGTTACACAGTTCAATCACCCGGCTCTTCATCAGGAGATTCAAGTTTCGCCCTAACATCGGACTCGCCACCGGACTCACCACTGTACGGGGAAGATGATCCATTTGCCTCACCAGCACCTTTGTCCAGACCAACAAGTTGGGACCAAATAACCGAAGTACTTGAGTCACCAGAAGGGTACATTTAGTTCAGCTTCAATCCTTGTGTATAACACTGTCCAATTAAAACGACCGCAATTTGGACCTGAAGCATGATTTGGATGTAATGAAGGCAAAACTTGATAGTGCTGTTACTGATCTTTGGCAGTTGAAGGTGCAAGTACAGATTTTGAAGAAGGACTACGTTATTATTGCAGCAGTGTGTGTAGGTGTAGCTATTGGTTGTCTTATGAGCAAAATTTGGAAGTAGTGAATGGTGTCGAATGTCATCTTACAGGAAGTAGTCTGTTGCTTACCTGATGCATGACAATCGCTAATTTCTGGAAGTAGTCTGATGTCAAATGTAGAGCTTTTGTTGGTCCTAGCTGATGTATGACCAGATCATTGTGTTGGGTTTGTGAACCATCTATTTATGTTATGAACTATGAGTGCTCGCCTAAATCTATTGTGAACTATTTATGTTTGTGAACATATATTATTCTTTGGCTGTTTCTTTTTTGTGATTTGAACATATATTGTGAACTATTGTCTTTTGAGTTGATATCCTGTGAACTAGTCCTATGACTTATGTGTTTGTGCTTTAATTAATTAGGGCCTACAAAATATAAGTACACAGACTATATATTAGAAGCATACAACCAAATTAATTTATAAACATACGGCAACTGTAAGTTTGATAGATCATCATAAGCATACAGAAAAATTCATAAGTACACAGAATTAACCTCACCTTTTGCTTGTTGGTCATTACTGTCCAGGGCACTTGTTTTCTCACTTCTTCTCAGTAAATTACCTGAAATTATTCATCTCCCGAGCCAGAAATTCTAGTTAATTATTGATCGTGTACAGAGGACACTTCTCTGAACTTATTGTCCTCCGGAGCTGGAATTTCTCGTTAAATATCGGTGTACATACAGACGACCCTTCCCTGGAATTTTTCTCCACCCCAACTGAAATTTTCAGTTCAGCTCAGATCGATCTGGCCGCGCCCGAATTCCCTTACCCGCGGGGCCCACAATTCTCTTACCCGCCCCCAGTACGCGTTGCAGCTTCGCCCTGCTGACCGCGCGTCGGTCTCCAACCCCTAGCCAGTGACAGCTAGCGATGGTTGCCTGGCCGGCCCTGATGCGCGGCCATGGCCGTCTCCACCCTGCCGCGTGCTGCGTTCGTGCGGCCGGCTCTCGTTCCGGCCGCTTGCCAGCGCCCGCTCGGTCTGCGCGCCGTGGCCCATCCCATCAGCAGCTAGCGCCCGTGCGGCTGACGCTCGTTGCGTCTGCGCGCCCGGCGGCCCCCGACATGACCGCGTGCTTTCCCTCAAGGTCACGACGGGAGTCCTGCTAGCTGGTCCTCACTCCCGTGCACGTGCGCGTGGTCCCTGCTTCCCCGACCGAGGTGCTTTTCAAAGGTGATTTCTTTATCCTCCAGATCTGGCTTGGTCCCCTAGTTTTTTAGTACTTGCTTTGTCCTGATCTAGTGCTGCTTTGCGACCCATAGTCTTATTCTTTGCCAAATCAATAAAGCTAGGGTCGCGTACGTTGTTCTTGCTCTGTTCCTAGGAATAGTTCCCAGCCCGGCAGCTTGCTCGCTGCTGTCCTTGCAGCCCGCCAACCATTGTTACCCGCAGCCACCTGCTCTACTATCCATGTTCTCCATTAGCTTTATCTTGCGCCAATGTGCATGATTACAGATCAGTTTTGCATGGAGTGGTGAAGGGAAAAAATGCTTGGTGACTACTGCATACAATTTAATAAGAGTGCATGTTATGGTGCTATGCCAGATAAAATGGCCACTTTCTGGAAGTAGCTCACGCCACACAAAACGGACATGCAAGAGTTTCCACCCCTAGCATACAATTTGGGATGTGTGCTGTGTGTTAGAGGAAGCAAGTTTAAGGTGATGATTAGGCTCAGTCCAAATAAACTTGTCCACATGCTTAGGAGTGTTTAGAGTTTGTTTCATGTTAGTTTTGATTAATTAATGATCAGTAGCTGGTAATAGTGGTTTATGATCCATGTAATTAGGTACCCATGCCAAATCTTCTTAATGGACCAAGTGAAGAATTGCACATTTGTGCTGAAATGGCTGCATGAGCAGTTTCTGTTGAGTGGTTCTTTCCATGATGTAAATCATGTATCCTGTGAATGTGCAAAATCATGCTTCAAGCTTTATGTTTAGAATGCACATCACAATACTACAAGTAGCAGTTCAGCATTCAAGTGAAAATAATAAAATAGTACAGCAGTGACTATTATATATATAGTAGGAGTAGAGGCCTTCTACATTCCTATTGCTGCTTAGTACCCCTATCACAACTGAGAGCAATTAATAATGAAAAGCTATATTTAGCTTTAGGAAACATCCTTTTCATGAGTTAGCTATTGGTGATAACTTTTAAGTAGCTATCTATTTTCAGTGCATTATTATATTCTTATAAGCCGTAACAATTTAGTAGATAACAAAGTAGCTTTATTTCTTTGAGTGATTCTTTATATTTCCAGCTGGAATCATATGAAAGGGTGCTATATATATCTGGTCTACTAAAATACTATATGTTGTCTGCATATATATCTTGAGATTCCACTAATATTATTAAAATTATTATATGTTGGTACCTAATTAATTTGTACTACTTGCTCAACACTTCCAGACTGAATAATTAGGCATAGTTGTGATTCTTTTGGTCAATAGTATAATATTTTGACCCTTTTGAGCTTAGCTTGTGCTTATATTATCGTTAGAAAGACTGCTTAGATTACAATTATCTTTTATGTCAAACCTTAATTGTGTTATGAAAGGTTTCAGCCATGTGCTTGGATAAACTGACGGCAACTGAGGTGATATTTTCGTGTTTTGTCTTTGTAACTTCTATGTAAATTCTTATACAGATAGTTGTAGTGTGCTTTCAATGGCATCACAATATATATTTTGACTGATCCATAGACAGTTTGGCTTTGCTATTAGATTTACCCTATAATGAAGCGGCAATGGTTGAACTACTAAGCACTAACTGAAAGCATATAAATTTTTTTGTTTGTTTGTGTAGCATTTCTGCTTATAATATGGTTAGCATAGGAAAGATCTATTCTAGTTCTCGGCAGAGGACGCATCTGCTTCTGCTTCAATTTAATACTTTCAATACAGCCCATCTTTGTCACCTTACTATGTGAAGTAAATCAAGTAAGAACTATTTGTTAGTTGAATTTATGCAATGTATGCCTTGTTAAAGTATTATCATGGCAGATGATTGATCTTAAATTAAAACCCATTTTCTTGTACTTAGTAGACAGATGTGTGACCTTAAATTTAAACTTAGCAGATAACATGTATCAGAATGGTTCAGGTAATAAGCCTGTCATTTCTAGTCATTTGGTTCCATGGTGATCTCTTATGTAGAGGCATCTACTTAGAGTCAAATCCTGTGATATCTGAAATTCTTTATAGAGGTTGTGCGAAATCCTGTAACCTAATGTTCCTTTGCTGAATTATATTGTTGCAGTGTTTATGTTCACATCTTCAGGCTTTGAGCTGATATGTGGTGTCTTCAGTTAATCTAGCTGCACATCTAGTAGGAGACTGAGAGAGCCTTGCTGCACTCAGGTTTGTTAATTTTTTCATGAATCTACGTCTAGTCAAGGAATGGATGAAGTTCAGTACTATATATGAACTGCTGCCAACTGCACGCAAAGACTAGGTGATTTGCTGATGTTAGGAAACAATTTTGCTGATGAAGTTCAATACTATATATGAATCTTCGTTTTACTGGATTGTCATCGATAGTTAACCCGTGCCTATGTTTTATGCAGGTTTTGGGAACCTCCCCGTGCAGGGGAGGTTCTGCCGAAATTTTCAATTGACACTAATGTATTATCTTTTTATGCAGGAGGAGGACCCATTGGAGGGACCTAGGCGACCCGATCGTCTTTGTCGGCGTTGCAGGTTTGCCTGCACCGCGTCGCGTCGCCACTGCACCGACTCACCTCCGCCCCGCTAGCCTAACCTCACTAGCACCCTAGGTATAACCCCTCTATCCGTATCATGGTCTTAGGTCGCATAACCCAGTTAGGTGTCTCCTGTCCGAAATAGATACGGTTGGAGGTATGCGGATCTTTGCATATCTATGACTATCTGTTTCGGATTGTCCATATTTTTTGGACAGCCCGCGGATGCGTAGATGGGTTAGTTTCCATGTTCTGCTCGGATCTGAGATGGAGTTTCAGCACCACCTCCCTGTTGTTCTTCGGATACACACTCTCCCTGCCAGGACGTGTATTGGGAGAGCAGCGGGGAGGTGCTACCGAAATTCTGTCTCGGATCGGAGTAGAGCATGGAAACTAACCTCATCTACGCATCCGCGGGTGGGATTAGGACCTATCCTCACCTATTAGATAGTAGGCATGCCGTGCAGATGCGACTGATGGTTATATTACTCCGTTATGTGTATATGCTAGAGGATGGATAACCGTGAGTGGATGTACACGGGACGCCCAAGTCAGGCTCAAATCACCCGTGAATGGATGGATAAGATCGAGAAATTCTTGGACCATGCATTTAAGGCAGCTAAGGAAGTGAGAGACACGTTTTGTCCCTACAGCGAATGTGAAAACAAGAAAAGAAGAACAAGGGAAGTCATGATGAAGCATCTTTGCAAGTATGGATTTATGCCAAACTATACCCGGTGGGTGCACCATGGTGAAGCCTACCGTCCTAGAGAGGAGGTCGTGAGACGAGGCTTGGAGGCATTTGATGGTGATGGCAGGGTAGCAGGATGGTTAGGTGACTATGAGGATGTGACGTTCACTGAAAGACCTACGGAGGATGAGTAGGAGGATGAGGAGGAGGAGCCAGAGCCAAGCGCTAAGGCATTCTTGGCCATGTTGGATTCGGCATAGAAGTTCCTACATGAGAAGACAACAGTTTCTCAACTGGATGCAATTGGGCGCCTACTGGGGTTGAAGTCCCAGCACAACATGACTCGAGCCTGCTTCGATGCTATGATGGCAATTATTGGGGATCTGGTTCTGGAGGGTCATCATCTACCGAGCAGCTTGTACGAGTCAACGAGACTCCTTCGGGCACTGAAGATGCCGTATGAGCAGATACATTGTTGTCCGAAGGGGTGCGTCCTATTTAGGAAAGAACACAAGGATGCAAAGTACTGTCCAAAGTGTAAATCCTCTAGGTATGTGGAGGTAGACAAAGGTGATGGCAAGAAGGAGCAGAATGAGGGCATCCCCATGAAAGTCCTACGACACCTTCCGATCATACCGAGGCTCCAATGGCTATTCATGTCCGAGGAGTCCGCGAAATAGATGACATGGCACAAGAATGGCATTCGATACAATCCTGACAAGATGGTACATCTAGCATATGGTGAAGCATGGAAAAGCTTTAATGGCAACCATCATGGCAAAGATGAAGAGGCCCATAATGTACATGTTGTGCTGGCAACGGATGGGTTCAATCCTTATGGAATGATGTCGGCCCCATACACCTGTTGGCCCGTGTTCGCTATCCCCCTCAATCTCCCCCCGGGGGTCCTACTTCAATGGCAAAACATATTCTTGACGTTGATAATTCCTGGACACCCAGGAAACAAAATGGGTGTGTACATGGAGCCTGTTTATGATGAATTGATCAAGGCTTGGAATGAAGGCGTATGGACTTACGACCGAGCTACAAAGAAGAACTTCAGAATGTATGTTTGGTACCAGTACTCCATGCATGACTTCCTAGCGTATGGGATATTCGCCAGCTGGTGTGTCCACGGGAAGTTTCCATGCCCGGTATGCAAGGCAGCTCTATAGTTTATTTGGTTGAAGAAGGGTGGTAAGTTCTCGTCGTTCGACAAGAATCGACAGTTCCTCTCTCTTGACCATGCATTCAGAGAAGACACAAAGAACTTCACGAAAGGTGTCATGGTGACTGACCCTGCACCTCAGAAGATGACTAGTGCCCAGGTTCATGCTCAGATAGATGCTCTCGTTGTCCCGACGTAGAAAGATAATCCAAAGAAGGGTAAAAGAAAGAAAGGTAATCCAAAGAAAGATAATCCAAACAAAGATCGCTTTGTGGGCTATGGTGTGGAACATATGTGGACTCATAAGTCGGGATTGGAGAGGCTTCCCTATTTTGACGACCTTCACCTTCCACATAACATAGATGTAATGTACACTGAGAAGAATGTCGCCGAAGCACTTTGGGCAACACTCATGGACATTCCTGACAAGACAAAGGACAACCCTAAGGCTAGAGTAGACATGGAAACACTATGTGATAGACCAAAGCTACAGATGATGTCTCCAAGAGACGGCAAACCATGGAAAAGGCCTAAGGCTGATTACGTCTTGGAAAAGAAGCATAGGACGGAAGTGATAGAATGGATGCAGACATTAAGTTTCCCTGATGGGGTTGCAGCAAATCTGAGGAGGGGAGCGAACCCAGATACTGGCCGAGTCTTAGGGATGAAGAGTCATGACTTCCACATATGGATTGAGCGGCTTCTTCCGTCGATGGTTCGAGGCTACGTCCCTGAGCATGTCTAGAAGTTGCTGGCAGAGTTGAGCTTTTTCTTCCGCCAGCTTTGTGCTAAGGAGATATCTCTGAGAGTGGTTGAGGAGTTGGAAAAAATGGCACCCGAGTTGCTCTGTAAGTTGGAGAAGATCTTTCCACCTGGCTTTTTCTTGTCGATGCAGCATTTGATTTTACACCTCCCGAACGAGGTACGAATGGGGGGCGTGCAGAACCGTTGGTGCTATCCAATCGAGAGATGTCTAAAGACTATTCGCCAGAAATGTGGAAACAAAGGCAGGATTGAGGCTTCCATAGCAGATGCATTCATTCGTGAGGAGGTGTCAAACTTCACAACATCATACTATAGTGAGAACCTCCCTAGCATGCATAATCCACCCCCTCGTTACAACGAGGACGAAAATGAATCGACCCTCAGCCTATTCAAAGGGCAACACGGGAGATCAAGTGGAGCGTCCAAAAAGTTCTTGACCAATGAAGAGTGGCGCAAGATCATGCTGTATGTGTTGATGAACCTTGAGGAAGTTGACAAGTATCAGGGGTAAGTTCTCAGCGAACTTGTTACATACTCCGTAAATTTTCTGTATCCAACAACCTTGTTGCTTGTTGTTGCAGGGAATTTTTTTTATCAATACTGGCATCATCCAAGGACACCTTTTGACCATGAACGAGAGACCCTTCTTCAACATGGTTCGCTTGATTTCATTACATGGTTCCAAAGAAAGGTACCTTCTGACCAACTTAGCTCGTTCTAAGTTTGGCGTTCCTAGTTGCCTAATTTCATTTCTCTCCTGCTTGATCTTGCAGTGCCAAAGTGATTTGTCTATAAGTGCCGAATTACGACAAGTGGCCAAAGGCTTTGACTATAAGGTCTCATCATTTAACTCTTATGACGTGAATGGATATCGCTTTCACACAACAGGCTACAAGAAGAGTCGGCCCAATGCAAGGACCACGAATACCGGAGTATTTATGCCCAGAGTAGTTACGCCCGACGCTGATTAGGAGGACTATTATGGCACAGTTGAAGAAATATACGAGCTCGAATACCAAGGTGAAAAAGCACCTAAGCCTGTCGTATTCAAATGCCAATGGTTTAAACCTACAGTACAGAGAAAGTCCCCTAAACTTGGGATAGTTGAAACTAGACAGGATTCCTTCTATGAAGGAGATGATGTCTATATTGTGGCTCAACAAGCTAGGCAAGTTTATTATTGTCCATATGCTTGCAAAACTGACCCATGTCTTCAGGGTTGGTATATTGTGCACAAGGTATCACCACATGGTAAATTACCTCGCCCAAACGATGATGATTACAACTTGAACCCACCCACGCATGACGGGGAGTTCTATCAACAAGACGAGGGGCTAGCAGGAATGCTTGAGATAGACTTAACCGGAGAGATTGAAATGGAAGTAGACGAGGAATGGGTTGTTGACGAGGAAGCTGCAGATGAGGTGCATGATCCGAGAGACTTGAAAATGCTTGACGGACTACAACTAGGCAATGAAAGCGATGAGGATGAGGCTTTTGATGACTTCGTGGCTCTTGATAGTGATGATGATACCTATCATCCAGATAATCCCGATCATGAAGAATATTAGAAATACATGTAATACTATGTTATTTTGTAATTAAATTTTCTTTATTTTGCATCCCTTGCTAAGTACTTCTCGTTTATCTGGACTAATACTGGTTTATTCTTTTTAATTGCAGGTGATGGGGCCCACTACGAGGAGCTGTCACTCGACTTACTCGAGACCGAGGGGCACGTCAGCGGCTGAGGAGACGGAGACATCACAGAGGCAGAGCGGGCCGAGGGGCAGGCCCAGGTGGGAGCCATCAACTGACCATGAGCACGGCTCCTTGCGCTCTTCTATGGACAACGACGTCCGTCTGCCCACGGTGGGTGAGGACGCCATTCCGCAGATGTACGACGACACCGTTCCGCACGCGTTCGAGGGGGTTCCACACACGTCCGAGGAGGGGGCAGGGGGTTCGACTTCCTCTGCAGCCTCGAAACCCTATAAGCGGGGTCCCAGCCAGCTCCCGAAGCGACCAATTCCTGTTGACCGCCGCCCACTGATTGCACCCGAGGGGGATAGGTAAGTAACTTCATATGTTCTTCATTTGATATGTTGAAAAATCATAATAAGAGCTAATAATAACTATTGTTAACCACTTGTGCAGGAACTGGATGCTTGTGGAGGAGGGGGTCAAGGCTCGCAATGTCAATGGGATCCTGGGACTTCTGTGCAGGGAACACTTCCCTGGCCTGGTGTGGACGTCGGAGGATGAGGACCTAGAGATACCCTCGTTCGACCAGTACGCCCTCTTCCCCGCCGATGGGCACACAAACTTGGCGGATCAGGTGATTACGGAGTTGTGGGTAAGCCTTTCTCGCTCTATGGCCCTCAATTCATTTCATTCATTTGACATTCTTGAAATAAAATAATGGATACCTCGTGACTTTATGCAGGACTTCTTCAGATGCCAACCGGGATGGGAGGAAAGGGCGTATCAGGTGGCTTACGCTTCCTATAAAAGGCGTGTCTCGGACTTGTATCACGAGTCCCGCCTCCAAGCGCACATTGACTACAACGCCACCTACCGTAATAGAAGAATCAACAGAACTCAGGCAAGAAGAGAGATAGAGATTCTGACAAGGGAGCAGTACCTAAAGGTAAATAGAAAACATCTCCTATTAATCTCTTTTCAGATTAACTATGCCTAATTTGATCTTCTGATGGCTTGTAGGTGATTCCGAGCTGGTGCGCCACCTTTCCCGATTGCTGGGCTGCTATAGTGGACAAATGGTTGGACGTGGACTGGCAGAAGGCGCACCAAGAGAAAAGCGAGCACCGTATGATGATGCCAGGTGTACCTCACCATCAGGGCAGCGCCAGCCTCAGCAAATACAAAAAGGCATATGTAAGTCTCCACCATTTGTCTAATCTAGCCACGCTCAATTCTGCATGATTCCTAACCACATGTTGTTGTCTTTCTCGCAGGAGGTGGCGCACGGTGGCCAGCCAATTGGCCAACTCACGGCGTATGCTCTGGCCCACATGGGCCCGGCAAAGTCCAACATCGAGTACAACCCGGATGCGGGCCTAGAGGCGTACACCAACTCCAGCGTTCACACCTGCCTTAGTTCGTACACGGAGGCGTTAAGGTTAGTCCACAGGCCGAACTACGATCCGAAGACCGAGGAGCGCCTTGATCCTGAGCGAGTGATGAGGATTGGGCAAGGCAAGAAGCATGGGCGGTTCTACATTAGCGACGGCATCCTCGACACGAGCTCTACTCCTCCTCTCAACCGCCTACGAGCAGCGAGCATGAGCTCTAGCGTGCCCATAAGCCAACGGCCGACAGCGGTGGCGGTACTCCAGGTAAGTATTCCAGTTTCATTCATCGTTCTTTGACTTTTACGTTCCTTAGCTCTGCATTATTGAAACATTGGGGTCAAATGTTGCAGGCCGAGGTGCAGCAACTTTGGGCCCAGCAGGAGGCCCAGCTGGCTGAGCGGGAGGCTGAGCGGGCCGAGCGGGAGGCCGAGCGTCAGAGGATACAAGCTTTGGAGGCCTAGCAAGAAGATTTGCTCAAGTTCGTGCAACAACTTAGGCAGCAACAAGGTTGGGAGATCCCAGCACAACTTCTTGCACCACCACCACCACCACATCGTCGAGAGTCTACTCCAGTGAGTATGAGTACGGATGTTTTACTTTCTTTGCTCATGCTTAGTGTCAAACCTAGTGATGGCCTTCGTGCCGGATTTGTTGATGTGTCGGCCTTCGTGCCGGAAATGTGGTTGTCAGCCTTCGTGCCGACGTTTTTCTTGCAGGTTTTGGAAACCTCCCCGTGCAGGGGAGGTGCTGCCGAAATTTTCAACTTTTCTTTAAACTCCTTACATTTTTATCTTGTCACTCACGTGCAATCTCTTCTCTTTTTTGCAGCATCAATCGGGGGCGGCGTCGAACCATGTCGGAGGGTCACTGGCATCGCACGTCGGGCCATCCCCACCTGGACACTCGTCGGGATCGCACCCTGGGGCGTCCCAACCCTCACAGTCGCCGTGAGCTGCCTGCGGAGTCGTTTTTATGTATTGAACTTGTGAACTTAGAATAGTGTGTACTTTTGAACGTGTGGTTTGTAATATATTGTGGATTTCGGACAAATTTGGTCGTTTGTGATATATAAATGTGGTTTGTGATATATTGTTATTGATTTGTGGTTTGTGATATATATATGCTTTGTTGTTTACATGGAAAAGGAAAAAACAAAAAAAAAGAATTTTTAGAGGTGGCTTCCCCGAGTGCCTGAGCTGCGGCACTCGGCAAAGAGGGTTTTTAAAAAAAAACAAATTTCTTTGCCGAGTGCCTGAGCTGTGGCACTCGGCAAAGATTATTTAAAAAAATTCAAAAATCTTCCCCGAGTGTTGCACTCGGGGAAGAAAAAAAAACGGCGTCGGCCATCGGCCAACGGCGTCAAAATCTTTCCCGAGTGCCAGCACGGCACTTGGCAAAGCCTTCCCCGAGTGCACGATTTTTGGCACTCGGGAAAGACGCCTTTGCCGGATGAGGATTAGCCGGAGGGTCTTCCCCGAGTGTTGCACTCGGGGAAGGCTTCCCCGAGTGCAACTGGCACTCGGGGAAGCCACTGGCTGCTGTAGTGCTTGTGCGCCACAAGAGTATGAGGTTTTACAGATACCAATCAGGGGCCCCTACTTCGCCATAAATAATTCAGGAAGTAGGGTTAGACATGGAGTCTCAGTCTGATCGACTTATGAATTAGTTTCCTAGATGTTTACAACATAGTCCTAGTTAATTAGTATAGATGCATATATTTGCCCTTGTGTACCAAGTGGATGAACACCCCCTAGTAGTTCTTGGACTCTAAATAGTCAGCTAGACCCACCTGAGCAAGATTCCTCCTTGTTAGTAGGTGATCATGAAGGGCTCTTGAAGTACCTGAAACAGAAATAAGGCAACTGATATTTAACCGAAGGGTTGAAATACCACAAAAAGTGACACTACAACGGGTTAATCTAAGTGGTATCTAGTCATTCCATGTATGTTGCATCCAAAAACATAGAATCACGACTACAACATGAGTTTTCCCTGGTGGCAAAAGTCGATTTTCGGAGGGGGGCAGCCAGTCCGCCTCCGTTTCAACGCCTGCGAATATCAAGATTCATGCAGGCGGACACTTGCCCGCCTCTGAAAATCGATTAAAAAAACAATGAGCTTGTCGATGAGCCCGCCGAGCCCATCCACGAGGCCTAGTAAGCCCATCTACGCCCCGCCACTGCCGCTCATCGCTGGATCCGCATCGTCGCCGTCGCTGGATCTGCTCGCCAGATCCACGGCACGCTGGAGGAAGCTTGCGCGCCATCGCCGTTGGCCCCTCACGCCGCGATGGGGAAGAGCCCTGTGCGCCGCGACGGAGGAGGGGCTAGGCCCCGCCGCCACCGCCAGAGGCTGCGCGCCGAGCTGCCACTGGGTCCCCCGCGCCGGGCCGTCGCCGGGAGATGGGCCCCGCACGCCGCCCAGCCACAGATTCACCACAAATCCACTGGGGTCGCGGCCTCCTGCCGCCGCTAATGCGATGGGCCTTAAGATGGATACTAGATCGGGCTCAATTAACAGAGGCGGGCCACATAAGGAGTCCGCTTCCGCAAATGGCCTCCATTTTCGGAGGCCGACCTCTAAAGTGGCTCACCTCCGTAAATCAATTTTTGGAGACGGTCAAAACTTGACCACCTCGTAAATTATTTTTAGGAGACAGGCAATTTTATTGAATGCCTCCATAGATCCTCACGTATTTTAGAAGACGGATGTATTTTGTGACCGTCTCAGTTAATGGTTGTGCAGTGTATCGCGAGTTCATTTATATAGTAGGGAATATTTTCATTTTGTCATCAATTTGGAACTTTGCTTTGCTACCTTAAGTGTCACTGCCTTTAAGTTGATCCCTAGTCTGAGAGATACTGGCTTGCTGATCAAAATCTGGGAGTGAGCCAGTTTTGAACCAGCCGTGTTCGGTGGTTATAACAACTTATGGCTATAGATGGCCACCGGGCCGTGCCGTGCTTATGGCGTCGTGCCTCACCGGGCCACCGGGCCGGCCGTGCCGTGCCTATGGCGTGCTCGTGCCTGGCCTCCGGCCCAAGGCACGGCCCGTGGGCCGTTTGGCCGTGCCGTGCCGCCTGTTGGGCCGTGCCGTGCCGTGCCGGCTCGGCTCCCGTGTCCTGCCGCTCGCTGTCCTAGCAGCTGGGGCTATAATTCTGACCTTGAATGTTCTGCTTCTGGTAAGGCTTTTTTCTTCTACACTCAGACACGGTCACACATGCACATGACTGTTGGAGATTCAATTGTCTTTGTGCTAATCAAAATGCCTTCCTATAAGTTCTACAATTATTTATTCAATCATTTTTCAGGGTGGACACATCATCTTCTTCCAAAGCCTGAGTCTTCTTGGCTATTGCCTGTTTCCACTTGATGTTGGTGCTCTAGTTTGCAGCGGCAGATCATGGAGATGTACGTGAAGCCGTTGGGGCACCGGGCCGCCACCGGGCCGCCTCTTTGCACCGGGCCGTGCCCGTGCCGTGCCACGGGCCGGGGTGGCGGCCCAGGCATGGCCTGGTGCCTCGGGCCGTGCCGTGCCCGTGCCGTGCCAAAACGACGGGCCACGGGCCGGGCCGGCGGGCCGCGGGCTGCATGGCCAACTATACTTATGGCTCTGATTTGTTGTGAGAGTCTTTGCGCTTGCCGACAGTTGCATGCAATATAGTAATAACTGTATAAGGGTCTGTTTGGAATGCGAGATTTTTTTCCTATTCCTGCGTTTTTTCTGTGAAATTGAACTGATTCCTATGAAATTCATGTGTGATTCCTATGAAATTCCTGCGTTCCAAACAGGCCCTAAGTGTATGGTTGTAGATGGCGCTGGATACTCAAGATTCAGTAGACAGACAGAGGTCACATCCGTACATAGATCATACGTTGACGCATTTGCTGTGTGACCCTACTCTACTCTCCCATAAATAGATAGAGTTATATAATTCACGGTGGTCACAACTCCCTCCCTCGGTCCCAAAATAATTATCATTTTCGCTTCTCGATAAATAACTTCAACTAATTTTATATAAAAATATTAATATTTATGGTACACAATTAATATCATTAAATAGATTGTTGAATCTATTTTTATAATAAATTTGTTTGGAGATACAAATGTTACACGTTTTTTTCTATAAATCTTGTCAAATATGCGGCACGGAAATAAAAAAAACAATTATTTTGGGACGGACATAGTAGCATAGAGTAAAGAGGGTGGATGGGCATTCATTCATTCACTACAAGGGAGGGAGGATCCAAGATCCGGCATTGGCTGCAGTCACATTTAATTTGCAAGATCTAGTAGCGGGCAGAGATTGCTGGCGGATAGAGGCAGTGGGTGAAAAAAAAATGAATAGCAATTATCCGGATGTGTTAGATATAATAGATATTAGACGGGTATAGATATAGAAGGGTTTTATGGTGAGCTATATTTTTTAATTCTTTCGTTTTTTTATAATAAATAATGTAGATAGATAGATTTTTTTTGAGAAACTACGTAGATAGATAGATAAATATATCCTACCACCTTGGACCAGTTTACCGTGCATACAACATGGACAGGTAGCCTAGAAAGACACTGGATCGTCCATGTCTCACGGCCCATCTACAGAACCAAATCCAACAACCAAATCCCACCTCCAGATAATGGTCACAGATCACGACTTGGCTTACTAGACCAGTCGCTTTAGTGTCCGATTTTAGCGATAATAGTACGAGGGAAGAAGTCCAATTTACCTTACTCAACTATCGCGGTTGTCTGATTTTCCTTCCTGACCTACAAAACCTCCCTCAACTTTTGAAAACCATGCACTTTTGCTCCTTGACGGTTTTGATGGTGGTTTTGCTGATGTGGCGCCACGTCAGAAGGGGTAAATCGAACTAAGTTGAAAGTTAAAGAAGGTAAATTAGAAAAGAAATATTTTTATATAAAAATATCAAAAAAATAAAAAAATAACAATTTGTCCAAATATATTTTTGCATGAAAAAATAAAACAATTAAAAATCCTAAAACCAGGTTTAATTTTTAGAAAATTTATATAAAATTTGTTTTTGATCGAAAAATTGTGAAATTAGTTTCATATTTTTTTCTAAAAGCATGCTCTATGTTACGGTGATGAGCTTCAAATATGACTTTGTGCTACTATCTAGATTTCATGCCACATTAGGCTCCATAATTCATTGCACTAAAACTTAATTAAAACTAATAATTTGTAAAACTTAATTAAATATATTAAACAAAAGGTGCATGCATGCATGTATGTGTGCGGCAGGGTGCATACGCAGGCTAACATAGATACTTTGAAATTTTATCTAGGGCAGGGAACCAGTGTCGACTACGATCCTAGTGATGCTTCACTAGTGCTCATGTGTAGTTCATATAATCAATATCGACTAATTATAATAGATAAGAGAGCCTGTACTAGAAAATAAGCACCAAAATGAGTCCATCAATATTCAAACAATTTCAACCTAGGCACCATAACACAGACCATGAGTTTGAAAAATCTGAAACACGTTTCATAATTTTCTAAGCCAAAACACACTTTCTATGAATTTTCAAGATTAAACTAGGTTTTAGGATTTCTAGTTGTATTATTTTTCATGTAAAATATATTTGGGTAATTTTTTCATTTATATAGCGGAACATATTTTTAGATCCCATAACTGCATATTTTGATTCATGCCATTAGCCAGATTCATTTATATAGCGGAACATATTTTGTAAAACTTATGCCGGATCTGATCTCTATTAAGACACTTTGAACCATCGCTTTTCACCACCCATTATTGAACGACGACCCATAATATTTGAACATCAGGTTCAAGATATCCACTTAGCGATTTTTGGTTCAACTTCAATTGCATGTTTCATATAACCCGATATAAGATCTTCAAGCACTCTTGCCATGGACTTTGTTTCGGATCCAAGTCCTCGAAAAGAGACTCATTTAGTAATTATAGAGGCAAACAAGTGTCGAGACACATATTTTCTGACTTCAAACATCTTAATAATGATCTTCGTTATTTCCCAATATGATAGATTCATTGTCGTTCCATATTCCTAGCTTCATAGTACGTGTTGAAACCTAAAAGATGAGCAACTAAAAGGTATAAAAATAGTAAATTGAACGAAAAATTAGTTAGGAGGGGACTCGTGACTGACTCCGTGAGCCGAGCGGTCGTCGGCCTAGGGAGATGCGATGGATGGCCAGCAGCCAGCACTGCTACAATATGCATGATTGGTTGTCACTTCACCGCCCATACCATATACAGCTCCTGTCATCTGTCATCATGTACGAAGTAATAGTAAGACGGATGGTATTCATGACATTAATTATCATACCAGTGTCAATGTTAATCATAGAGGAAAATTCATGGTTGGTTTCTAAACTTAGCGTGAGGTGTCATCTAGGTCCATGTACTACTAAAAAGCTATTTTTGGGTCCCTAAACTTGGTTCCAGGTCTCACCTAGGTCCAAACGGATCTTAGCCCACTACTTATGCTGACGTTGTGTGCATTAAAGTTGACCCAATAGGTGGGGCCCACTTGTCAGGTCTTCCTCACGTCTCTGTTTCTTCTCTGCTCGCCGGCGCCACCCTCACCGGTGGAGTCGGACTAGACCTCGGCGTCGTAGTAGTGCTCCTCTTCTCTAAAATAAACGCATTTCTACCTCCTCCTTGAGGATCTCCTAAAATAAACACATATCGACCTCCTCCTTGAGGAGTCAATTTCTTTTTTTAGTTTCGACAGAACAACGCCGGTACACAGTACTAATCTGCTATCATGGCAATAGGAATGGCAGACACACCAAATAAGGGGGTGTTTGGTTCTTTAATTAGTCGCTCTTAAAATTCATGTCACATCGAATGTTTTAGATACTAATAAAGAGCATTAAATATAGATTAATTACAAATCCAATTACATAAATAGAGGCTAATTTGTGAGACAATTTTTTAAGCCTAATTAATCTGTCATTAGCACATGTTTACTGTAGCACCACGTTGTCAAATCATGGACTAATTAGGCTTAAAAGATTTGTCTCGCAAATTAGTCGCAGGTTGTGTAATTAGGTTCGTAATTAGTCTATATTTAATACTTTATGTATGTGTCTAAATATTCGATGTGACAAAAATTTTAGGAGCGACTGTAGAAACGGGGCCTAACTCACACGGTGGAGACGTCTTGCCTACCATCGTACATTCTTACGACAGCCTCCATGTGCTCCATTAGCACTTGTTGTCCTTCCACTGCCCTCTGCGGCTGCTGCTGCTCTCTGTCGGCATCTACTCCATCTCGATGTAGCTAGCGAAGAGACCGACGAGCGTTGACAAGCAGGGAACATGATCCGGCGTTGCTTACACAGGGACCTGTTTTTTTTATTGTTCCATTAATCTCGTTTAAACCACTGTTATTTTACGTTGTTGATCTGATGGAGAGCTAGAACCCGAAATAATAGCTTATTAGTATATAAATATCTTCTACTCCCTCTGTTGCGATCTTAAGACGTGCATGTATTTAAAAATACAAACTTTGTTATCGATGCCCAACAATCTTTGTAATCATATATGAACTTTATATGCTACAATAAGTGGTTACAGTGGCTTTGTATATATTTAGAAAATATTTTGAAAAATGGTATACATGGGTCGGTTCAAACCCAATCAACTCGTAGATGCAGCACAATTAAAACCGATCTAGACTTGTCCATGTCTAGGTTGGTTTGGCACGAGCCATCACCGAGCCCAATTAGGCTGGTCACAAGCAGCAACTCGTAGCGACAATTCAGTCGACAGACAGACGTGTCCTTCCGACATCTTTATCTGCAACAGATACAGATAAAGTGGGAGTAGCTTGCAGTACAAGGACACTAGCAGCAACACTCTTGCATGTCTACTGCTGCTTCCATATGATCTAGCACTATATTCATTTTGTCAAATCGGCTCAACCTTAAAAATTATATAACAAGAAATCACACAAGTATTTAAAAAGGTAAAACCAATTTTAATAGGTTTTATAAACTAGATCTATACAATATAGGTGATAAAAATCATAAAATAGGCTTTATATTTTCTATATAATTAGATATATAGATTTCATAATATTTGCATCTGAGCCGCAAGCCACACACGTCAACGTAGGTGTGCGGAAAAAAAACACATATCTAGTATTTAGAAAATATTTTGTAAAGTGGTATACATAGGCCGCTTCAAACCCAATCAACTCGTACATCCTGCACAATTAAAACCGATCTGGACTTGTCCATGTCTAGGTTGGTTTGGCCCGAGCCATCACCGAGCCCAATTAGGCTGGTCACCACCAGCATCTCGTAGGGCCGCACGCGCATATGATTTTCCTGTTAGATCTTGGGACAATGTTTAGTTGTGTTTTTTCTTGGGACCAACAATGCCTCTAGGCCGCTGCTGGGCTTTCCTTACGGCCCAATCGCACGATCGAGAAGAATACTGAGGCAAATGTTAAAGATAAGATAGATGGAGGATGCCTAGATGCAGAGTCCATCCTGCTAGTTACTACTCCCTCCATCCCAAATTATAAGTCATTCCAAGAATCTTGGAGAGTCAAAGTATCTCAAGTTTGACCAAGTTTATATAATAAGATAATAACATTTATGATACCAACTAAGTACTAATAGATTCTTTGTTAATTATATTTTTATAGTATATCTATTTGATGTCATAAATCTTTGTAATTTTTTTTATAATTTTGGTCAAACTTGAGAAGTTTTGACTCTCCAAAATTCTTGGAATGACTTACAATTTGGGATGGAGGGAGTACTTACTAGCATGTTGCAACGCTACGGAACTCCACGATGTGCTGCCTACTGCAGCTCCTCCATATATAAGCCAGAGATGCTCGTGTTACTTCTGCCAGCCATTTTTTTTTTGTATTTATATATAGCATTAACGGGAAAAGAGCCTAGAGTCATGCACCTTTCTGATCTTAGCCTTTCAGTATCTAAAATTAAGCCCCCTGTGGCACGGTTCATCCAAAACGGCTTCACAGGTGAAGCCAAAGCTGGTGAAGCCAGAAAAACTAGCTTTTATCGGCTTCTAGTTCATTTTAACCCCGGCTTACAAAACGGCTTCACGCTACAGTGCCTCGATTTGCGCAAAATAGATGAAGCTGAAATCGGCATAAGCCGTTCCAAAGAGGCCCTTAGCTGGACCGTTGCTCAAGCTAACCGAGGCGTCGAAACAGTTTTTTCGCTAGAAACAGGTGAAACTGAAACGAATTATTCTGTGTCCTCATCTCGCATATATACATAGGTGGCAGATTATAGGAAACGATGGTGTGTATGAATCGAATGTAAGATGTAAGTAACCACTTCAAGATATAAGGAGAAGAGAAAGACAGAAACAGGCTACACAGAAACAGAGTTCACCTAGAATAATAGATCAAGCTAGAGACACCACGCAACAACAGCCCATGTGCCCCAGCCACAGTGTGCTTTGTTCGATGATTAACTTCATCGGGTATGGACTCGCTCAGCTTGCATGCAGCATCGGTCGCCCTTACTATTCCGAGGGATGAGTCGATCCCGGAAATTGGCTTGGAGGAGTTATGAAACAGATCCACTTGGTGACGGATGGACGGACGGACGGCACTGGCTCTATGTTACGGTGATGAGCTTCAAATATGACTTTGTGCTACTATCTAGATTTCATGCCACGTTACGCTCCACAATTCATTGCGCTAAAACTTAACTAAACTAATAATTTATAAAACTTAATTAAATATATTAAACAAAGGGTGCATGCATGCATGTATGTGCGCGGCAGGGTGCATACAGCCACGCAGGCTAACATAGATACTTTGAAATTTTATCTAGGGCAGGGAACCAGTGTCCACTACAATCCTAGTGATGCTTCACTGGTGCTCATGTGTAGTTCATATAATCAATATCGACTAATTATAATAGATAAGAGAGCCTCTACTAGAAAATAAGCACCAAAATGAGTCCATCAATATTCAAACAATTTCAACCTACGCACCATAACATAGAGCATGAGTTTGAAAAATCTGAAACAAGTTACATAATTTTCTAAGCTAAAACACACTTTCTATGAGTTTTCAAGATTAAACTAGGTTTTAGGATTTCTAGTTGTATTATTTTTTGTGTAAAATATATTTGGGTAATTTTTTATATTTTTTAGATATTTTTTATATAAAAAATATTTCTAGTCCGATTTACGTCTTGAACTTTTAATATAGTTCGATTTACCCCCTTTGACGTAGAGCCACACCAGCAAAACCACCGTCAAAACCTGCAGGGAGCAAAAGTGCATGGTTTTTAAAAGTTTGGGGACGTTAAAAAGCTAGTTTTGTAGATCAGGGAGGAAAATCGGACGACCACAGTAGTTTTGTAGATCACCTGTGTATGCACGTTTGTACAGTAGAAGATAACAGATATGATTAACAATATCCAGCCGCACAGCAGCTGAGGGGCACTAGTAGAGAAATGACCTTTGATCCCACCTCGAAATTTGGCTTTAGTCCCGGTATTTTTCGCGCCCGGGAGTAGACAGACCTTTAGTCCTGGTTTATAGCTCCAACCGGGACTAAAGGTCCCTGCCCAACGGCTACTGCGACAGGCTTTTGCTGCAGGGGACCTTTAGTCCCGGTTGGAGCTACCAACCGGGACTAAAGGTTCACTTTTACTCCCGGTTTGTACCTCCAACCAGGAGTAAAAGTCTACTCCCGGCTGGAGGCTCCATCCGAGACTAGAAAGGGACATTTAGTCCCGGTTTCTGTATACAACCGGGACTACAGTTCTCCTCCTATATACCCCTTGTTCCTCCCCGAGCCCGAGCCACTTCGAGCTCAGTGTTCTTGCTTCATCGCCGGCCTCTCTTCTTCGGTGATCCCAAGATTTCTTCCATTCCTCCATTGATTCTTCGGTTCTAAAGGTTACCAACTTTATACTCTCATGTTTCATCAGTAGCTTATTTCATTTTGTGGACTAGATATATGTGGTTTTTTTTATGGTAGAATTTTTTTTATTTGTAAGCCATTTAAGCTCAAAATCACTTTAAAGTTTGCATATTTGGATGAAGGAAGGTTAAAGTAGTTATTCAAAACTAGTATTGAGCTTTCATTTCTAGCATGCATAGCCCACTTCATGCTTTAGAGATATAGAGAATTTTAGAGTTTTTTTTAATTTTATTTGTTTATAAAATGAGAAATTTATATTATATTAAAAATGAGTATAGAGAGTAGATGTCAACTGCTTCCGGGTCCTCGGCCTCTCATCGGGTTACAAAGCGACTGAGGCCGGACCTCGCTCTCATTGCATGCGGCAAGTGTGAGGAGAAGATTGTGATGGAGTACTGGGTGAGGAAGGAGTGTCCCAACAAGGGCCGTATCTTCTACAAGTGTCCGGATCACAATGTGAGTTATTTTGTCGCATTTGATGATTATGGTTAATTTATACTTATTTTCATGATGATTGTGATTAAAGTTCTAATTTTTTGTTTTAATTTCAGTGGGATGGCACTGGATGTTCAGGCTGGTACTGGGAGGAAGAGTATATTGAACACGTGCAAAACTCTCTTGCACAGGCGGTTACAGCGGCTGATGAGGTAGTGATCCTGCGGAAGAAGCCCATAGATGTTGAACAAACACATGATCTGTTTGTTTTAGTTGGGATTGGTCGCGAAATCCTTATGCTGCTGAAGTGCATTTTGGCTTTAGTTTTTTTAGTGATAGTTGGGATTGTCTACATTGTAGCGAGACTTTCATAAATTAATATCTTGTGTGGTGGCATGCATGTCGTATAATTAACTAATTATGTTCTAGGTTTTAATATGGTATGTATGTCATGTAATGCAGATGAGACAGTATTGGATGTACAATGCTGATCGCCGCTCCCAAGAGTTCACTGAGTGCGTGCATTCTTTCTTACGTGTGGCCAAGGCAAACAAACGTGATGGTTTCATGTGCTGCCCATGTGTCATATGTAAGAATTTGAAGGAATATGCTAGCTCAAGGAGTCTTCATTCACACTTGTTGAAGTCAGGTTTTATGCCAAACTATATTTGTTGGACGAAGCACGGAGAAACCAGGGTTGTAATGGAAGAAGGTGAAGAAGAACAATGGGACGATGATGACATTATTGCTGAATATGGGGCCTTCAATGATACTGCAATGGGGGAAGCTGAAGAAGAGGTAGGGGCAGAAGATGAGCCCGCGGATGATCTTGGTCTGGCCATTTGTGACGCACAAAGAGAATGTGAAAGTGAAAAGGAGAAGACCAAGTTCGAGCGCATGCTAGAGGATCACAAGAAATTGCTATACCCAACTTGTGATGTGGGGCAGAAAAAGTTGGGTACCACAATAGAATTGCTGCAATGGAAGGCAAAGAATGGTGTATTTGACAAGGGATTTGGGGAGTTACTGAAAATCCAAAAGAAGATGCTTCCGAAGGATAACGAATTGCCCGCCACTACGTATGAAGCAAAACATGCAGTCTGCCCTTTGGGATTAGAAATCCAGAAGATACATGCATGTCCTAATGACTGCATCCTCTACCGTGGCAAGGAGTATGAGAAGTTAGATGCATGCCCGGTATGTCATGCATCGCGGTATAAGATTAGGCGAGATGACCCTGGTGATGTTGAGGGCAAACGTCCCACGAAGAAAATCCCTGCCAAGATTATGTGGTATGCTCCTATAATACCACGCTTGAAACGTCTGTTCAGAAACAAAGACCATGCAAAGTTGTTGTGATGGCACAAAGAAGACCGTAAGGTAGACAATTTGTTGAGACACCCTGCTGATGGGTCCCAGTAGAGAGCAATCGATAGAGAATTCCCGGAGTTTGCAAATGATGCAAGAAACTTAAGGTTTGCTTGAAGTACGGATGGTATGAATCCTTTCAGGGAGCAGAGCAGTAGTCATAGCACTTGGCCTGTTACTCTATGTATCTACAACCTTCCTCCCTGGTTATGCATGAAGCGTAAGTTTATTATGATGCCAGTGCTCATCCAAGGGCCAAGGCAACCTGGCAACGACATCGATGTGTACCTGAGGCAACTAGTTGAAGAACTTCTACTTTTGTGGAACAGACCAGGTATACATGTGTGGGATGAGCACAAACTAGAGCACTTTGACATGCGAGCATTGTTGTTTGTAACAATCAATGATTGGCCTACTCTAAGTAATCTTTCAGGACAATCAAACAAGGGATATAATGCGTGCACGCACTGTTTCGTTGACATTAAAGGTATATTCTTGAAAAAATGTCAAAAGGTCGTGTACCTTGGCCATCGTCGATTTCTTCCTATGAATCACCCCCTAAGAAAGAAAGGCAAGCATTTTAAAGGTAAGGCAGACCACCAGACCAAGCCGGGCAACTGAACTGGTGAGGATGTACTCAATATGGTCAAGGATGTGAAAGTAGTATTTGGAAAGGCACATGGCAGCGAACCTGTTCCGAACGACACCAACGGTCACGCACCCATGTGGAAGAAGAAGTCCATATTTTGGGAGATACCCTATTGGCAAGTCCTAGAGGTCCGTAGCGCGATCGACGTGATGCACCTAACGAAGAATCTTTGTGTGAACCTGTTAGGCTTCATGGGTATGTATGGGAAGCCTAAGGACACACTTGAAGCATGACAGGACCTGCGGTGTTTGAAAGAACGAGACAACCTGCATCCAGAGAAGATAGATGATGGATGCCATTACTTGAGTCCTGCCAGCTACACTCTTAGCAAAGAAGAGAAGGAAAGCATTTTTGAATGCCTAGCAAGCATCAAGGTACCATCTGGATTCTCCTCGAATATAAAGGGTATAATAAATGTGCCAGAGAAGAAATTCCTAAACTTAAAGTCCCAAGACTGCCACGTGCTCATGACACAATTGCTTCCCGTTGCATTAAGAGGAATTCTACCTCCAAATTTACGTCTAGCCACCGTGAAGCTATGTGCATTCCTAAATGTAATTTCTCAGAAGGCAATCGATCCAATGGATCTAGCTAAACTATAGAATGATGTGGTTCAATATCTTGTTAGCTTTGAGTTGGTATTCCCTCCTTCCTTCTTTAATATCATGACACACCTCCTAGTTCACCTGGTCAAGGGGATTAGCATTCTCGGTCCTGTGTTCCTGCACAACATGTTCCCCTTTGAGAGGTTCATGGGAGTCCTAAAGAAATATGTTCACAACCGTGGTCGATGAAATATGGATGGCAGTCTACCTAGGGGTATGCCCAAGGTAGTAGATTATCAGCAGACAGGTGCGCAAGCTGCGAACGAGATGGTGACGCAAGACAGACACGAGGTTTTATCCAGGTTCGGCCGCCATGAAGGCGTAATACCTACGTCTTGTGTCTGATTGTATTGCTGTATGTCAATGAGATGTATCGATCTAGATGGATCATCTATGTATCTTGTCCACTAGGGGACCCTTACCTCTCCTTATATACTCTGGAGGAGGTAGGGTTACAAGGAAAGTATCCTATTTGGTACTATACAATGTCTTGCGGTGCACGCCGAGCAGCGCCGTGCACGCCTTAATCTTGTGGGCTGGGCCACCTCTGATGGTGCAGCCCATGTCTTGTCTTGAGGATACCGGGGGCCATACCCCCACACTCAACCAGAAGGAAGCATCGCCAAGGGCTATGGAACGGAGGAGGCCATTGAGTTTTGTGTTGACTTTATTCCCGACCTTGACCCGATTGGTGTTCCTGAATCGCGACACGAGTTGAGACTAAGTGGAAAGGGGACACTAGGGAAGAAACCATATATTGGTATGCAGGACAATTATTTTAATAAAGCACACTACACAGCTAGTCCCTGAGCCTGATAGTAGGTGATGTAGTCACGTGGTGCCAGGGTCAGAAAGTAGAAAACCAGCCGAGCAGGCAGCCAGTCCCTGGGCGTAGCCTCGAGATGAGAAAAGCGCACATTCACCATAAGGTGAAGTGTGCCCACTTAGTCCTCGAGCCTGCTGGAAGATGAAGAATGAATCTTGTAGCAGGGTCAAAGAAAAAGAAGTCTAACGTGAGCGTATTAAGACCCCAGACGTGGTGCCCAAGATCAGCACCCTGATCCGAATAGCATGGAGCAGTTTGATAGCACACCGATGAGACGTAGCAAGATCCGACCACCAAGGGAGCATCGAGGAGTCCCCGGCGTCGCTGGCAATGTCCGAGCGCCAAAGAGCGAGGAGTCCCCGGCGTCGCTGGCGATGTTCGAGCGCCGAAGAGCGAGGAGTCCCCGGCGTCGCTGGCGATGTCTGAGCACCGAGGAGGGAGGAGTCCCCGGCGTCGCTGGTGATGTCCGAGCACCAAAGAGCGAGGAGTCCCCGGCGTTGCTGGCGATGTACGAGCAGCGAAGAGCGAGGAGTCCCCAGCGTCGCTGGCGATGTCCGAGCACTGAGGAGTTCCCGGCACAGCTGGCGATGTCCGAGCAGCGAGGAGTTCCCGGTGCAGGCGATGTTCGAGCACCGAGGAGTCCCTGGTGTAGGCGGCGATGTCCGAGCACCGAGGAGCGAGGAGTCCCTGGCATCACTGGCGATGTTCGAGCACCGAAGAGCGAGGAGTCCCCGGTGTCGCTGGCGATGTCCGAGCACCGAAGAGCGAGGAGTCCCTGGCGTCGCTGGCGATGTCCGAGCACCGAAGAGCGAGGAGTCCTCAGTGTCGCTGGCGAAGTTCGAGCATCGAGGAGTTCTCGGCGCAGCTGGCGATGTCCGAGCAGCAAGGAGTTCCCGGCGCAGGCGATGTCCGAGCACTGAGGAGTCCCCGGTGTAGGCGGCAATGTCCGAGCACCGAGGAGCGAGGAGTCCCCGGCGTAGCTGGCGAAGTCCAAGCACCGAGGAGCGAGGAGTCCCCGGCGTAGCTAGCGATATCCGAGCACTGAGGAGCGAGGAGTCCCCGGCGTCGCTGGCGATGTCCGAGCACCGAGGAGTTCCCGGCGCAGCTGGCGATGTTCGAGCAGCAAGGAGTTCCCGGCACAGGCGATGTCCAAGCACCGAGGAGTCCTCGGTGTAGGCGGCGATGTCCGAGCACCGAGGAGCGAGGAGTCCCTGGCGTAGCTGGCGAAGTCCGAGCACCGAGGAGCGAGGAGTCCTCGGCGTTGCTGGCGATATCCGAGCACCGAGGAGCGAGGAGTCCCCGGCGTCGCTGGCGATGTCCGAGTACCGAGGAGTCCTCGGCGTTGCTGGCGATATCCAAGCACCGAGGAGCGAGGAGTCCCCGGCGTTGCTGGCGATGTCCGAGTACTGAGGAGTCCTCGACATCGATGGCGATGTCTGAGCACTGAAGAGCGAGGAGTCCCCAGCGTAGCGGGCGACGTCCGTGCATTGAACTGTGCCCACTTAGTCCTCGAGCACGAAGAATCCGAGCGCCGAGGAGTAATCGGCGTAGCTGGTGATGAAGCACGAGCGACGAACAGTCTGGTCAACTGGTCGGCGGCGAAGTGAGCATTGAGCAGAAGCGACCGGCGAACAATCCGATCAACTGGTCGGCGATGGAGCCCATGAACCAAGAGGTCCGACCAGTTGATCGGTGGAGAAGTCTGAGCACCAGGTGGTCCGATCACCTGGACGATGATCCTGCAATACAAATATATAGAACGGGTAGTACATGATGTAAACATAAATAAACTCTGGAGAAAAATCAACAATGGTGATGAAACGGCGTATGCAGTTCGATGATTAGTTGGTGTGAAGATATATTTATATTTAATATAAACCGCCCGAACAGTTAGTGTGTAGCTGAGTCTCCAGCCCTAGCTAGCCCGTTAACCATAACGCGGAGCACGGAGCTCATGCACGTGTAGGAGGAATAGGCGTCACCAAGGAGCCGCTGCCGACCACCCATAACGTAGAGGGCAGACACTCATGCACGTGTAGGGAGGAGCCGGAGATAGGGCCGTCTCTGGAGGTGTCTGAGCGTCAACATGACTATTCGGGGGTTAGAAAAATTGTTTCGGGAGCAAACATGGAGAAAATAGTTCAGAGAAACATTGCGGCGATATACGGAGACTGGAGAATATTTAGAAAAATATTAAAGCGTGACTTAGCTTTGGACGGAGCGTCTGGTCGGTGACGTATGGCATTATCTGGTCGGCGTTGAAGAAGTTGCGTGGCTTTGGCCGAGGTTGATGTAAAAAACACAGATCTGAGCAGCGTTGTATATTGTACGCGTAGTTGGAAGCAGTGTTTCGCAGGCCGTAGGGCTGAGCCTGGTAATTCTCCATCAAGGCTTCGCACTCGGAGAGCCGAAGACCCGTTGCGGGGGCTGGTCGGTGACGAACGGAGCGCCCTTCAGGAGTAGACGTGACCACGAGATCCGTACCGAGTCGTGCAGGACGACTGGCCCGAGCTGGTCGGGTAGATCTGTTGTGGGTAGTGGTTACCTGCTTGGTAGGTTGATTTTAAATCGAATCTACTAGAGCTAGGGTTTTAGCAAGCTTGGTGCCGACCTGATCGATGGACTCGAGCAGGTCGGTGTTGTCGATCTATCTCCCTTTGTAGCGAGGAAGCGAATGACAGGTTGTCGGCGTGGCTGAAGACGATGCTGGTGTGGCCGAAGCCAGATCCAATATGGTCGGAGCCGTAGCTGATGCTGGTGAAGCAGTGGTCGACGCAGATTGGATCTGTGCCTCCTCCGTGGTCATGGCGATGAAGTTGTCGGAGCCAGTGGTCCAGGTGATCTAGCCATGGTGAACGTGAGGCCGTTCGGCATAGCCATGGAGCCAGGGATGATAACCATCTTGTTTGTCTGGGGAGCAGTACACACACCCCCTACCTGGCGCGCCACTATCGACGAAATATGGTTGGCAGTCTACCGAGGGGTATGCCCAAGGTAGTAGATTATCGGTAGATAGGTGCGTAAGCTACGAACGAGATGGTGACGCAAGACAGACACGAGGTTTTATCCAGGTTCGGCCGCCGTGAAGGCGTAATACCTACGTCCTGCATCTGATTGTATTGCTGTATGTCAATGAGATGTATCGATCTAGATGGATCGTCTATGTATCTTGTCTACTAGGGGACCCCTACCTCTCCTTATATACTCTGGAGGAGGTAGGGTTACAAGGAAAGTATCATATTTGGTACTATACAATATCTTGCAGTGCACGCCGAGCAGCGCCGTGCACGCCTTGATCTTATGGGCTGGGCCACCTCTGATGGTGCAGCCCATGTCTTGTCTTGAGGATACCAGGGGCCATACCCCCACACTCGACCAGAAGGAAGCATCGCCAAGGGCTATGGAACAGAGGAGGTCATTGAGTTTTGTGTTGACTTTATTCCCGACCTTGACCCGATTGGTGTTCCTGAATCGCGACACGAGGGGAGACTAAGTGGAAAGGGGACACTAGGGAAGAAACCATATATTGGTATGTAGGACAATTTTTTTAATAAAGCACACTACATAGTTCTGCAAAACTCCTCTTTGGTGGATCCGTATATCGAGACACATAAAGAGTTGCTCCGATCTGAGTTTCAAGGGAAGTCTGAAGCTTGGATTACGCATCAGCACATGGAAACTTTCAGCGACTGGTTGTGAAAACAATGTTAGGGTGATGAGAGTATTGATGAGCAACTTTATTTGTTGGCTAGGCAGCCATCGTGGCATATCCTCACATACAAAGGGTACGAGATAAATGGGAATACATTTTACATAGTAGCCCAAGATAAAAGGAGCACCAACCAAAACAGTGGTGTCGATGGGGAACCCTATGGCCCCCCCAAAGACCATACTATAGGGAGGTAGGCCTTGGTAACAAGGCCTACAGCCCAATCGCCAAGAAGAACACAGAGCAAAGCAACATGCAAAACCGAAACTCCAACTCAAACTATACAAGGAAAGGCACCCGAAGCATAGCTTAGGACTCTGACCTTGTATCCGAATAGGACACAAACAACGCCTCTCAGTGCCTGGACTATAAAGGGCTGGTGAGGGTACCCATTGTAAGGAGAGAACGCATACTCGATACTCAAAGCAATACAATGCAAACAGGCTAACGCCAAAACTGGACGTAAGGTTATTACTCGACCAAGTCGAGGGCCTGAACCAATATAAATCATGAGTCTCTTTGCGTAACCGCCGAATTCCGCTATTCGCCAAAGCCCAAACAACTGTCCCGGGTACCCCCGTGGTAGGCTATCGGTGGTAAAACATCGACAGCTGGCGCGCCAGGTAGGGGCTTTCGACGAATTTTTTCTCGAGAGTTCGGCGGACCTCAACCTCAAGATGACCTTTTCGGTGGGAACAATCTTTGTCTTCGGATCCTGGATCTGCAAGGCTGACGGCGACGGCAAGCTTCATACCTGTCTCTGAGAAGAAAAAGAATCCGATGACGAAGTTCAATACAAACTCGCCAAGAAGATGACGAAATTCTCAACTTCAGATACAACTCAGAATAAGGAAGGAAGCGGATACAAAACCGACTCTGAAAAAGAGATACAACCCGATTCCAAGACAATCTTCACGGCACAAGAGCCAAGCCTAATTGGACTCGGAGACACAACAACAATCACGAAGGGATACGACCCATACAACTCAAAGAAGAACTTGGGAACTTACGGACTGCGCAACGCAGCATCAATCTATCAGCACTTTACCCAAAACAAGATGAACTTAGCAAGAAGAATACTCCTGGAGGGAGCACAAGAAGGGATGATCATGACAGTTACCCCACAAGATTGTGTGGTGCATTGGCCAGGTTCTTTCACCTCAAGCAAAGCCCAGACTGGCACACACGTTGAAGAACTATCTTATCAAGAAGGAAAAGAACTCGGATCCAGCTCAGAAGCTATAGACAGCTCAACCAAACGAAGGATGGAATACCGTACAAGAAGAGCTCGGAAGAGGTATACTGTATACATGGCAGAGCAGTTAGAACAACCTTTGGAACCACCACAGATACCAGATATAAAATCTTCAGACGAATCAGAAGGCAACATCTCGCCAGATGAGAAAAGCGATAGCAATGAAAATGATGAGCAAAGACTAGCAAGGCTAAAGAAGAACAAATTGAAAGCTGGAAGGAGGAACCGGGCTAAACAAAGGAAGCAAATCTGGAATAAATACAAAGCGGAGCTAACGGAATACAACAGAAAGATGGCGGAAAAAGAAGCCACAAAAAATACAAAAAGGGAAAGAATTGAAGAATTAACAAAGGAGTTGTACACCCTGATGAATAACGGGAAAGCAAAGGAAGACCAGAAGAAAGAAGTCGGGGGATCAGAAAAACAACTCGGCGAAGAAGTTCCACAGGAGCCACAAAGGGAGCAGCCACCCAAAAAATCAAATTTTCAAAGGTTAGGACCAGTAGAAAGTGCTGATATCAATGGAAGGAAGGAACACTACTCAAAGCAACAAGAAAGAGACAAACCAGAATTGAGCCAACGCTACCAAGAAATATCAAGAAGATTTGACAAAGAAGATGACTACGGAGAGTCTGAGTTAAAAGAAGACAGGTCTTATTACAGAAGGGCAAGATCGCCAGATTATGGAAGAATGGAACCATACGACAGATTCCCTTGTTTCGTAGGAAGACTACAAACTTTAAAGCTACCGCACAAGTTTAAACCAGCAAATCATTCCAAGTATGATGGCAAAGTCGAACCAAGACAATGGCTAAGGGTTTACTCCCAATCTATTGAATTAGCTGGAGGAGACGACGACATCAAGGCTCTATTCTTCCCAATGGCCCTCGAAGCAATGCCGCTACAATGGTTTGACAAATTGAGGCCAAGATCAATCAGGTATTGGGAAGACTTGCAAGAAGCTTTCTGCAACAACTTCATAGGCATTATTACCCATCCAATGACTGCAGCCGAATTGAAAGGAGTAAAGCAAAGGAGAGGAGAAAGTCTAAGGGAATACTATAGAAGATTTGGAGAATTCAGGGCTCAAGTCCACAGCATTACTGATAGGGAGGTGATAGAGGCCTTTGCAGAAGGAATCTGGGCAAACTGGCAATACAAGGACTATTTCAATGAGAACCCAAGAACAAATGAAGACTTCAAGAGGGTTGTTCAGAAGCTAATTTCGTCAGAAGAAAGAACTCAGCACAGATTTGCTAGGGACAACCCAGAGAATAGAAGACCCGATTACAGATAGCAAGACAAAAGACCAAGGCAGGACAATATGGTGGCAACCACAGACAACAAAAGAAGATACAATGGCAACTACAACAATAGCAACAACCGTAACAACAACGGTTACAACAGTAATAGCAACTATCAGAGTAACAACTACCGAGGAAGAGCGCCGGAAAACATAGAAAACATGCCGTGTCACATACACCTAGGGGCCAGACACAAGTTAGTTGAATGCAGCACTTTTCAGCGGCAATTCATGAAGAGAGAAAACAGGAATCAAAACAACTCAGAGCCAAAGCAAGAAGAATCCAAGAAGGAGGAAAAGAGAGTTGAAGGAGATTATCAAGAACCCCAACGCCAATTAGCGGTGATATTTTCAGGTGTTCCTAACACACGAAGCAAAAGACAAGAGAAACTAGCTCACAGAGCCATCATGGCAGCTGAACCAGCCATCCCAAGATATCTAGATTGGTCAGAGTACCCCATCCACTTCACAAGAGAAGACCAATGGACCAGTGCAGCAAACGCAGGATGCTACCCACTGGTACTGGGTCCGACTATCGCAGGAGTAGCAGTAACTAAAGTACTCATCGGTGGAGGAGCCGGGCTTAACATAATTTTCGTAGATACTCTCAAAAGGATGAATCTGGATTGTGAAGGTCTAATGACACCCACAAGCACACCATTCTACATAATAGTACCCGGCAGATCAGCTATGCCCCTCGGACAGATAACCCTACCTGTCACCTTTGGCACACTAGACAAATACCGAACGGAATTCATCAAATTCGAAGTTGCAGACTTTGAATCATGCTACCACGCAATACTTGGGAGACCAGCTTTAACAAAATACATGGCAGTACCACATTATCCATACCTACTACTCAATATGCCAACAACAAAGGGCGTATTATCATTGAAAGGAGATCTAAAGAAAGCACATGATTGCGACGTACAAGCAGTACAAATATCCGAAAGATTACAAGATATAAAGGAAGGAAAGGAGATTGCAATGCTGGCCAACAAAATGAACCCAGATGAGATTAAGATACTGGCTAAGAAGCCAAGCAACTTCGCACCACCAAAAGAAGCCGCTACCAAGACTATTGACCTATTGACTAGTGATCCGGAGAAGACGGCAATCATCAGTGCAAATCTCGACCCCAAATAGGAACTTGCGCTTACCAACTTTCTTCGGGACAACAAAGATATTTTCGCTTGGAAGCCAGCAGACATGCCAGGGGTCCCAAGGGAGTTGGCTGAGCACATAATTGATGTGAACAAAGGGTCCAAACCCGTTAAGTAGAAGTTACGAAGATTCTCTCTAGACAGAAAAGCAGCAATCAAAAAAGAGATCACCAAGCTCATGGCAGCAGGATTCATCAGAGAAATAATCAACCCGGATTGGCTTGCCAACCCGGTCCTATTAGAGAAGAAGAATTCAAAAGAATGGCGCATGTGCATCGACTACACAGACCTCAACAAACATTGCTCAAAAGATCCATATGTCCCACCAAGGATTGATCAAATCATTGACTCGACAGCAGGATCAGCTCTGTTATCCTTTCTAGATTGCTATTCAGGCTATCATCAAATATCCTTAAGAGAAGAAGACCAAAGCAAGACATCATTCATTACACCCTTTGGGGCATATTGCTATAAATCAATGCCTTTTGGGCTAAAAAATGCAGGGGCAACATACCAAAGAGCAATTCAAACTTGCTTAGGGAATCAAGTCGGAAGAAATGCAGAAGCATACATTGATGATGTAGTAATCAAGACAAAAGAACCTGGATCATTGATAAAAGACCTCGAGGAGACTTTCAAGAATCTAAAAGCATGGCAGTGGAAGCTAAACCCCACAAAGTGTGTTTTTGGGGTACCATCAGGACAACTACTCGGATTTCTAGTCAGTAACCGAGGAATTGAAGCAAGTACAAAGCAGGTTAAAGCCATCATGGATATGAAACCTCCAAAGAAAGTTAAAGACATACAGAAGCTTACAGGATGCATGGCAGCACTCAACAGATTCATCTCCCGACTAGGAGAAAAAGGGCTACCTTTCTTCAAATTATTGAAAAAGACGGGAAATTTTAAATGGACAGAAGAGGCAGAAGAAGCATTCTAAAAGTTAAAAGAATACTTGGCATCATCACCAGTAATGACACCACCAAAAGATAAAGAGGACATGATGCTATACATTATAGCAACCAAGAACGTTGTCAGCACAGCAATTGTGGTTGAGAGAGAAGAACCCGGACATGCATACAAAATGCAAAGACCAGTCTATTACATAAGCGAAGTACTAACAGAATCAAAAGTGAGATACCCACATGTGCAAAAACTACTTTATGCAGTGTTGATATCATCAAGAAAGCTAAGACATTATTTCCATGAACACAAGATTACAGTGATAACCAATTTTCCACTTCAAGACATTCTACGCAACAAAGATGCAACAGGTCAGATATCAAAATGGGGAGTAGAACTCGGTGCTCTCAACCTAGACTTCAAACCAAGAACAGCAATCAAATCTCAAGCATTATCCGACTTCATTGCTGAATGGACAGAAATCAGTCAAAAAGAACCCAAACCAATACTTGATCATTGGAAAATGTATTTTGATGGTTCCCTAAAGTTAGGAGGAGCTGGAGCTAGAGTACTATTCATATCACCAGAAGGGAGACAATTAAAATATGTGCTACAAATACTTTGGCAGGCAACTAATAATGAGGCAGAATACGAAGCATTAATACACGGTCTAAGAGTTGCAAGCTCAATTGGGATCAAAAGACTACTTGTCTATGGTGATTCAGCTGTAGTAATCAATCAAGTCAACAAGGATTGGGACTGTACAAAAGATAATATGGATGCGTACTGTGCAGAAGTCAGAAAATTGGAGAAAATTTTCCAAGGGCTCGAAATCCATCATGTACTAAGAGATTCCAACGTTGCAGTAGATGTGCTAGCCAAATTAGGATCAGATAGAGCAAAAGTACCACCCGATATATTTGTGGAAGAACTCACAGCCCCATCCATCAAACAACTCGGGAACACAGAAAAAGAGAAGGAGACAACAGATCCAATGGAAATAGATCAAGCAGAAGAACCAGACCAGTCAAGACAAATCATGGTCATACAAAGTGATTGGAGACAAACATACATTGATTTTATCAAAGAGAAGAAACTACCCGAAGACAAAGCAGAAGCAACCCGGGTTGTACGAAGAAGCAAAAACTACGTTCTGGTGGGGGATAAACTATACAAAAGAGCAGCATCATCAGGAGTACTGCTTAAATGTGTTCCGATAGATAAAGGAAAGGAAATCTTGGACGAAATCCACTCAGGATGCTGTGGAAATCATGCAGCCTCTAGGACACTAGTCGGCAAAGCATTCAGAATCGGTTTCTATTGGCCAACAGCACTCAAAGATGTAGAAGAACTCGTCAGAACATGCAAGAATTGCCAAATGATTGCTAGGCAATCACATGTGCCGGCTCACAACTTAATATGCATACCACCGGCTTGGCCGTTCTCATGCTGGGGGCTGGATCAAGTCGGACCACTCAAAAAAGCAAAAGGAGGCCTCAAATACATATTTGTGGCAATCGACAAATTTACAAAGTGGATTGAATACAAACCTTTGGTCAAATACAGTGTAGAAAAGGCAGTGGAATTCATACAAGACATCATGCATAGGTTCGGCATGCCCAACAGAATAATCATAGATCTTGGTTCACCATTTACAGCAAGAGAATTCCAATACTGGGCAAGAGATTGTGGGATAGAAATCGACTTTGCATCAGTAGCACACCCATAGGCCAATGGACAAGTCGAAAGAGCAAATGGACTCATAGTACAAGGTTTAAAACCAAGATTATATGAAGATTTGAAAGATTATGGTGGAAAATGGATCGATGAATTACCAAAAGTAGTATGGGGTCTAAGAACACAGATCAGCAGAGCAACTGGATACTCACTGTTCTTTCTAGTCTATGGATCAGAGGCAGTACTACCAGCCGACTTAATATGGCTATCTCCAAGAATAGAACAATATGAAGAAGGCGAAGTAGAAGAAACAAGGCGGTTAGAAATTGATTCAATAGAAGAAATAAGAGATAGTGCAATCATACAAAATGCAAGATATCAGCAAGGGTTACGAAGACATTATGACAAAAATACTCAACCCCGATCACTAAAGCCAGGGGACTCAGTACTACGACTAATCCAGAAGAAAGATGGACGACACAAACTACTCAGTCCATAGGAAGGACCCTTCATCGTGAAGACAGCAACAGGACCCGGCACATACGAGTTGATGACTCTAGATGAAATACCTGTAAAGAACACTTGGCATATCAGCCAGCTCAAAAGATTCTACAATTAAGTACAACAGATTGTACTCAAGTTTCAAGAGAAATAAAACAGAGATTATTCAAGAAGAACAGCTTCAAATATGAGCCCTGTCCAACGGACAGAACCAACCCGTAATCAGGTTGGGGAAAAAGGGGCTTCCCTGTTAACAGCCAACCCGGAAACGGTTGCGCTACACGAGCAATCTTGTCACTCAACCATATGGAGATGATCTGACTGACTGCCAACGGCCAAATAGCTTCTTGGGTAAGGAGACCCAAGCTAGCATTTGTCACTCTACCATAAAGAGATGGTACGACTGACAGCCCTGTCCAACGGACATAACCAACCCGTAATCAGGTTGGGGAAAAAGGGGCAGCCCTGCAAACAGCTCAACCCGGAAACGGTTGTTGCTATACGGGCGCAATCGCTTACCCCAAGAGCTGGTACAATTGCTTACTTACCCTGCAAACAGCCAACCCAGAAACGGTTGTGCTATACGGGTCCGGTCGCCTACCCCAAGAGTGGTACGATTGAATACTTCGCCCAAGAAGCGGCACAAGCACTCCAACAACTCGGTCGCCTACCCCAAGAGTGGTACGATCGACTACTTCACCCAAGAAGCAGCACAAGCACTCCAACAACTCGGTCACCTACCCCAAGAGTGGTATGATCGACTACTTCGCCCAAGAAGCGGCACAAGCACTCCAATAGCTCGGTCGCCTACCCCAAGAGCGGTACGATCGACTACTTCGACCAGAGAAGAGCACAAGCACTCCAACAACTCGGTCGCCCACCCCAAGAGTGGTACGATCGAATACTTCACCCAAGGAGCGGCACAAACACTCCAACAACTCGGTCGCCTACAACAAGAGCGGTACGATCGACTACGTCGCCCAAGGAGGGGCACAAACACTCCAACAACTCAATTGCCTACCCCAAGAGCGGTACGATCGACTACTTCGCCCAAGGAGTGGCACAATCAGCAAAAACAACTTGGCCGTTTACTCCAAGAGCAGTATAATCGACCACTTCACCCCAAAAGCGGCACAAGTAACAATTACAACTCGGGAGCTTACCCTCAGAACTATCCTGCCTCAAGAATGACGCAGATCTACAGTACAAATCAGTCGATTACCCCAAGAAAAAGTATAATCAACTCTTTCAGCTCTACTAGATCACCAAGAAGAAACAAACTATGGCAGAGCACGAAAAAGTCACAAGGAAAGACAGGGCGAAACTTTTCCATATTATTCAAAGACATCTCAGAAGAAAAAGAAAGATAGGTCGAAGCCTGCTCATTTCAGTCAAAGACAAATTCAAAAGCAGGGCAAAGCCTGATCATATTTTCAGAGACAAGTATATATTACTAGAAACCACAAGTTCATTACACAAAACATCTAAGGAGCTGGAGGCACAGCAGGAAGCACATCCATCCGTTCCAAGATTTGGTCTATAAGACCACCAAGCTCCACCTTCGCCTCATCCCATCGCTGCGCAAACTCTGCAGTCACGGAAGGATCTACAATCTGCTGAAGCGGAGCATCAGGAGTGGCAACCCGGATGAAGGATATAACATTGTTTACACAACAGTAAAAACCACCCTTGACAAACTCAAAAAATCGAGTTGACAACACCGGGATAATGCCTCTCAACCCTTGAGCAAAGTCCTCCTGGCGACAAACAGCAGCAATAATAGGCTTCACAGCTTCATAAAGAGCCCAGAATTGATCTTGGGCACCTATCAGCTTAGTTTGGAGAGCCCAGAATTGATCATGGGCAGCTGCTAACTTCTCCTACAAATCTTGCACTGATTTCAAAGCCTAAACAAGGTCACGGTCAGCTCCAGATCTAATCAGCTTGGCCTGAGCAAATAAATCTTGGGTCTCTTTCAATTTGATATCAGAAGAAGAACTTACAGACTCGGCTTGATTTTGAGAAGTACGGAGGGTATTGACCATCTCGTCTCGTTCTTTCTGCCAACTCTCCTTATCCTTAACAAGAGCTGAAAACAAAGCAGACAAAGAACTCAAAGAAAGAAAGAAAAAACAAGGCAGAAAAAGCAAGTATGCAAAGAAAGGAGAACCCACGAGTTTTTTCTTTCTTCAACACAGAGACCTCATTCTGAGCAGCAGTAGCAGCCTGCAAAGATGAGTCGCGCACCTTCTCAGCCTCAAGCACCTTAGCATTGAGGGTGGACTCCATCAGAGCACGCTGCGCCTTCTCATAAGTTAGGACAACTTTAGTCCGAGCGAGCTCATCTTCCTTTCTTTTCAAATTGGCTTCAGCAATGGCAGTAAATTGCGCCTCATGAGGACCGAACAAGACATCCTGATCTTGAAATAAAGACTGCAAAGCAAAAATATGTGAGACAGCAGCAGAAAAAACCAATATCGAAAGTTAAAAAGAACTCAAATACCTTGAGTTTGGCGCCATACGCGCCCAAGAAATTCTCCCACAAAGAAACCAACTCAGACAGCCGCTCAACACGACCGAGTTGGACCAACTCCTCCCCACCCTAAGTTAACAAGAGAGTACTTGGAGTAGAAGTCAAAGGCTGGCTGGCACTAGAAGTACCAGCAGCATCCACAGCAGCAACAGACGAAGGATTATTATCAGCCGGCTCCCCATTCACTGCATCCTCCCAAGCAGCTGCTTCGAGGTTGTCCAACAGGGACAACCCAGTCTGCAGAATAGGAGTAGTAAAAGGGCTGCCTAAGTTCACTTCAACTCGGTGCTCCATTGGAGGAGACACCGGAGTTCCAATAACCTCCTCCTCAACACGCAGAGCAGGAGAGGCAATACATGGAAGAGAAGCTACAAAGAAAACAACCCGTCAGACATAAAAGAAAAAAACCAAGAAAGCAAGCATAAACGGGAAAATAACTTACCAGCAGTAAAATCTTGTAGAGGTCCACCAGCATCAAGAGCCTGGGAAGAAGAAGTATCCTCCGAAGGCCTACATTCAAAAAAAGAGCTCGGGCCAATCAGAGACAAAAGTAAAAATGGCGAATCAGAAGACAAGATAAATATACTTACTTGATAACCTTCTTAAAGTTTCCAGCCACCCCTGAGAAGCCAAGATTCGGGAGAGGCACATCGAACAAATCATCCTCAACCACCTCAAAGGAGGGGATTGGGAAGGCCTCCAGGACAGAAGCAGATACAACTGTCACAGAAGAGGCACAAGGTGCCAGTTTCCGACTATAATGAAAAAAGCAATTCAGTTATTTAGGAAAAGAGCAAAAAGACAAGCACAAGAAAATTTACAGCGGAAGACTTACGGTCGAGTGATCAAGGGGACCTCATCCTCAGTCTCCACCTCGCTCAAGACAATAGACCGGCCTTCTATCAAGACAACAAAAGCTGGGATTAGTAAAACAAAGCAAACCAAAAGACAGAGGCAAAAACAACACAGGAGAAAGCACAAGCTCACCTATGAGAACATTACCTGTTGAGGCAATCTGACGAATTGAATGTTGCCTCTTGGGTAAAATATGCTTAGCAGCAACCTCTGACTTCCGCTTCCTAGATGACAAGATACATTGAGCAATTCGAGGATCAGGAACATACTCAACATAGGAGTGGTGACCTTCAAACAAGCCAGTAATCAACCTGGCAGAAGAAGAACCTGGCCCGGTAGCAGCAACTACCACAGGACCGGCAATAGCATCATCATCTTCATCTCCTTCTTCGGTGGGCTCTTCAACAACAGCCCCACCACCACCAGCAATAGCTATCTCAAGCTTAAAAGCCCAACCAAAACCCTGCAAGAGAAGAAGAAAGAAGTCAAAAACAGAATACGAATTACAAAAAACCAAAAGAACTCAGAGGAGATTACCACTTACCTCAGGAGGAGGATGAGCAGCATCATACTCTTCAACACAAGCAGGCATCACAGAGACCCCACCCAGAATACGCCCCAGGCGTTCAAGAATGACCTCCTCAGGCAACTCGACATCAGGAACAAGTTGGGAAGGATCTAAGGGCCCAGTATATTCAAAGCCGTAATGCACCCTCTGCATAAGAGGTTGCACCCGGCGACGCAAGAAACTGGCAACTATACAATTGCCACTTAAGCTTGCCTGTTTAAGCACTGCAACTCGAGCGAGTACAGGCTTCAGAGCAGCATGCTTAGCAGAAGAGATTTTATCTTTCCAAATAGAGAGGGGAACGGGAAGAATAGAAAGATCATGAGAAAAGGAAAGAGCAAATTTTGAAATATAAAACCACTTCTCCGCCCAATTCTTGACAGAATCAGAAAGGGTAAGAGAAGGGAAAGAAACTCCCTGACGGGATTGGATAAGGCAGCAGCCGAGAAAAGGAGTATTATTTCCGTCTGACAAATGCACACGGAAAAAATGACGAAAAAGAAGAAGATTTGGAGGAATTCCAACGAAAACTTCGCAAAAATGCACGAAGGTAGAAAGAAAAAGAACCCCGTTAGGGGTAAGATGATGGATTTGAATCCCATAGGATCCAAGAAACTCAAGCAAGAAATCGGACAGGGGATAACATAGCCCGCCCGCACAAAAGGAACAAAAAGAACAGATTGATTCGGAGTGGGAGAAGGGACATCGTGCTCACCAGGACCAGAGAAATTAGAGAGACATTTCTCCTGAAGAAGGCCATGAGCAACAAGCAGATCCAACTCTGCCTCTGAAGTCGATGGCTTGGGGAGTTGCCTCTGCATTTTCTGCATCGCAACAAATTCGGTGTTCTCGATCACCTTGAGCGACGCCTCCTCGTCGACAGATTTGCCCTTATTCTTGCTCTTGTTCTTCGCCACCATCTCAGAAAAACAAAGACAAGATTTGGACGGAAATAGCAGGAGATCGAAGGCACAATGGAGCTAGGGTTTTGGCTGAGATTGGGGAATTTTTTACTGCAAAGACAAGTTAAGCCAACAGTAACAGAGCAGTTATCTTTATACAAGAAAAATACGCGGCCCACGAGGCCCAAAATCACGCGGATTGCCCGAAGCGGCCCTTCAAAGTTACCGTTCCACAATTACCGTGCACACAAAACGAAAAGGCAACGGTCCGTTCAGACTATAACGGATACATGACGAATTAACACATTCACAAGGAAGCAACCAGGAAAGAAGGATGCAACAAGTCAGTCATGACAATACACCACAGTACAAACATACAAAAGAGCTCAGCCACATCAATAAACAACTCGGTCATAGAGCAGAAAGGAATATTTTTTCATTTCATCAAAGGTACATTGAGATTACAACAGAATACAAGATCTGATGAATTCGACGAAGAAAGCAAAGGAAATCATTCAGCACGAGGTTGCAACCCTCGAACCAAGATTCGATATTACTAGGCAGGATAAGACAACTCGAACGTACTTTTCTCCAAAGGAAGGGCGCACATCCAAGATTGCTATAGGTGACAGAGAAGGCACCCACAAGTCATCCAAGATTGACAACGACAACCACGTCTATATGGAAGAACCCGGCACCATCTCTCAACATGTGCTGATCTGTATTGGACTGAACCTAAATGGCATAGCAGAAGACTGAATAATGGCTGATCTACAACGGACTGTCGAAGAACAAGCCGGAACACGCGCCAATCATCACTGTAAGAAGAACAAAAAAGAAAGGGCAGGCACTGGAAGATGAGGCAACGCAACATGCATCACTCACATCACAAGTCCTACACCATTTGCCTCAATATCCCTTATAGCTAAATACCACCTCGAGACTAGCCTGCTACTAGTCTCTATCACAAGACCTACACCATTTACTAGCAGAAGAAAACAGAAGACAGAGAATAGGCCCGGGGGCTCGTCGAGCTCCCAAACTATAATATCCATGACTACAAAAATAAGAAGAAACTGCACAGCAGGGTATCAGCAACAGACCATATTTATAGCACAACTCAGATGCACATATGCCAGACTCATGGAAGAAAAAAGAACTCCAAAAGGACAACCATGTGAACCACTGCAGAGCCAGGACTTCAGTAAAAAATCAGATGTGACTAGACCGTCACGAAGGAACAGTACATACCCAGAACAACCACAGTACAAGATAAAGCATATCCAAGAGAATATTCCACAGCAGCAATACAACCCGTGAAGACACATTGAATTCTCCAACAACCAGAATGACAGCAGCAATAAGCAGCCGAACAAACAACTCGGAGACGTGTGAAGGATCACATACAAAATTACAGTGTCAAAGGATTACAGTTGAAAAAGAACTCGGACAGAGAAAAATTATAAATCTCATTGATCGAAGACAAATACAAAGGTTACAGACAGCCAAACAGGACTGGATAAACTCAGACATAAGATAGAGACAAGATTCTTAAATATTGCAACAAGGAACCCAGTGGCGGCAGCAGTGGCAGCCCGGACGCAGAAGAACGGATAGAGCAGCATATTCATTACCAAGCAAGCATAAGCCCGAGGGCTGCTCAACCTCACACACCAGCATATCCACGAATGAAGAAAGAATTGAAGAAGAAATTTCCTACTCAAGGAAGAACCACAACCAACAAAGAAGGTATTTATAGCAAACAAGAGGTAAACAAGGCTAAAGATCACAAGAAAGAAAGAGGGAAAGAACAAAAGAGCAAAGCAACAAAGGCGAATAGTACCCAAAAGCAAGATTCCTGACAAAAAGTAAAAGAAGACTCTCACTCATGGCTATACAAGACCCATCCGTGACCAGCAAAAGACAAAGATCAAAGGAGTACAAATCAAGACCCTTCTTCCAGCTTCTTTTCAACAGAAAAGAACCCGAAGAAGGCTCGGGGGCTGCAAGTACCTACCATAGAAAAACATATTTTCAAATTTTTTACCCTCTAGCTTTTTGTACCAAAAAACAGAAGGCTCGGGGGCTACACTCAATGAGTGCAATTTTTGCAAAATTGCACTCGCTGCACTCAAAGGAAAAAGAACCCGGAGGACATCAAGCAAAAGTGCACATCAGCCAAAAGAAGAATCAAAGAAGACCATCTCAAGATTTCACTTCAAGAAGGACCCGGATCAAGACTACAACAACTCGGCCCTTGAAGCTCAATCATGAAATGCTCTGGGGCTTGTCAATGGGGAACCCTACGGGCCCCCCATAGACCATACTGCAGGGAGGTAGGCCTTGGTAACAAGGCCTACAGCCCAATCGCCAAGAAGAACGCGGAGCAAAGCAACGTGCAAAACCGAAACTCCAACTCAAACTATACAAGGAAAGGCGCCCGAAGCATAGCTTAGGACTCTGACCTTGTATCCGAATATGACACAAACAACGCCTCTCAGCGCCTGGACTATAAAGGGCTAGTGAGGGTACCCATTGTAAGGAGAGAACGCATACCCGATACTCAAAGCAATACAACGCAAACAGGCTAACGCCAAAACTAGATGTAAGGTTATTACTCGACCAAGTCGAGGGCCTGAACCAGTATAAATCATGAGTCTCTTTGCGTAACCACCGAATTCCGCTATTCGCTGAAGCCCGAACAACTGTCCCGGGTACCCCCGTGGCAGGCTATCGGTGGTAAAACATCGACAAGTGGTGTCCGCATAGATGCCACCGACCCTAATGGAAATAAGCAAACATATTATGGCCGCATAGAGGAGATATGGGAACTAAACTATGCACCTAATTTTAAGGTACCTTTGTTCAAGTGACAATGGGTAAAGGCGACTGGAGGCGAGGTAGCAGTCGACAACCACTATGGAATGACAACCGTGGACCTCAACAATATTGGGTACAAAGACGAACCGTTCATCCTTGCCAAGGATGTAAATCAGGTGTTCTATGTCAAGGACACGGCTACAAAACCGAAGAGAGGGAAAAACAATAGCGACCCAATCAATGAGCCAAAGCGCCACATAGTTCTTTCAGGGAGAAGAAACATCGTCGGAATTGAAGACAAGTCAGACATATCAGAAGATTATGAAAAGGATGACCGAATTCCACCCTTCATAGTGACTAAAGACCCAAGCATCCAGTTAAATGATGAGGACACTCCATGGTTACGGCGCGATCATAACCTAGGGATATATGTTAAGAAAAAGTTCACTACTGTGCCCGCTTGATATATATAGTGATGTATTAGACCTATTATGTAATAATTGTGACTTCAGATTTTATTGTTGTGTTTTCATATTTTCTATGGTTCAAATGAATTTTCTGCTAGACGGTGGATTTCCTGTGGAGAATGTGTGATGAAAAACCAAATGATGAACGTTAATAAGATGTGAAAACTAATTTCCTGTGGAAAAATAATAGTTTTAATGATTTTAATTAAGTAGTATATTTTTGCATGGTGTAAATTGTAATTATTATTTACACTATGTCAAATATTTATGCAGTAAAACAAAAGAGTTTAGTTTACAAATTTTTGTTGCGTATAACAATGCAAAACCAAGTCAAAGAATTTTTTTTATAATTTTTTGGATAATATTTTATTTATTAGGCAATTAATAACTCTCTGCATATTTATATAAAAGAAATATATAAAAAAGGAAAAAACTTACTTTACTCCCGGGTGGATCAACCACCCGGGACTAAAGGTGGTGCTTTAGTCCCAGGTGTATACACTTGCCAGGACAGATCCCCCTTTACTCCCGGGTGGATCAACCACTTGGGACTAAAGCTCAGACCTTTAGTCCCGATTGTAATAATAGCCCGGGACTAAAGATTCTTTAGCCTTGGTTGGTAGATCCAACCGGGACTAAAGGTATCCATTTATAACCCACGCCGTAGTTCTCTTCCTCTCTGTCTCCTCCACGCCGTCGCCTCATCTTCTCCACCAGATCGATCCAGCAGTGCCGCCACTCCCAGGCGACCACCCTACCCTCGCCCTGTCAGCGCGCCTCTTCTCTGGCCGGCCAACGTGCTTCTTCTCCAGCCAACCAGCGCGCCTCGCTCATCCTCGCTGGAGCGCGCGCCGTCCTCGTCCCTGGCCCCAACCTCGCTCGTGCTCACTGGAGCGCGTCGAGCCTTCAGCGCGCTGCCTCACCGGAGCTCGCCCGAGCCTTCCCCGCGCACGCTGCCTCACTGGAGGGCGGTCGAGTCTTCCCCGCGCTTCCACACCGGAGCTCACCGAGCCTTCTCTGAGCGCGCTGCCTCACTAGCCGAGCCTTGTAATTAGTTTCGATCTCTTGTATGTGCCTATCTTGTATGTGCCTGTCTGTTGCGTGTTTGAGCCTTCTCCGAGCGTGCTGCCGATCGACTCGTGCTGCCTATCTTGTATGAGCTGCCGAGCCTCACCAGCTGAGCATTGTATGTTTGAGCTGCCGATCGACTCACGTGAGCCTCCACGTGACGTGCGGGACGGCGGAGAACTCGTGCTGCCAATCGACTCCACGCGGCTATGGTGCCCAGCGGTGCGGCTCGTTTCCATCGGTAGCGCCAGGCAGGCGTCAGTCGTCGTCGTTCAGCTCTGCCGGTCATGGTTTTGCGGTTGCGTTGCTGTCTTGTGCACTTCGTTCGTAGAATCGGAGCCCGAACAGCCGGCCTGACAGTTTTCGTTTCGTTGCTGTGGTCTAGGGTGCAATGCAACGCAATGACAATTGACAATGCGTTGCTAGGTCAAAATATGGTCGTTTCGACTCCGCGACTAAACATTTTATTTTAACTTTTTATGAAATGAAAAACATAGAAAATAGTTAGAAAATTGTAGAAAATCCGTACTAGTTGAACTTGCGGACCGTGATCAGCTTGGCAAGCATGTTCTCTGCCGAGCGGTAACGGACGTTAAGGAGGAGCTTTGATTCTACGAGGGAGAGCGGCAACGGTCATGGAGGACCGTGTTCCATTCCTTGTAGAATCGGAGCTCTTCCTTGGCCACGTACGGTGTCGTCCAGTGGAGAAATGCTCGCCGAGATGATCACGTAAGCAAGGTCAACTAGTACGGATGGTTATTTATTGAAACATGTTTTATTTTTTATAGACATATCTAGTGGAGTAAAAGCTAGATGGCTGCCCCGAGAGACAACATGGATGAAGAAATGATGAATATTATCAACACCGGCACTCAATTTGCCGATGGTGACCAGCAGCATGTAGATGACGGGAGTCAATACCTAGCTCTTGAAGAAAATCAAGAAAATATTGTGCAAGAAAATATTGGCGAGGTATATATATATATATATATATATATATATATATATATATATATATATTTGAATATTGTATATATATATTTGAATATCTATCATCTATTATGTGTACACATGATATTTATTTATTCTTTTTTATACGTAGCCCTCTGGATCGACGACCACAACGGCGAAAAGCAAAAATATTCGAGGCCCGAAAAAGCCATTGGAGGGGCGCTACATAATATTGGAATTAAATATCGAGACAGACGAACCACTTGGTCCACATGCAAGGAAATTCGTGCAACACTGTGGGTACCTTGTAAGGGATAGAGTTCCGATCAGCGCCCATGAATGGAAGCAAAAGATCAACGAACCTCATGTTAGTTTTGTCTCTGATCTTGATAAGAATTTAATTTGGGATGATATCCTTCAACATTTCACGTTGCAAGCGGATGATTATGATGATATCAACGATCGTGAATTGAAGGAGCTAGTTCGAAAGTGGGCTATGAAGAAAATGGCCACACAATTCCAGACTTGGAAGAAATCCCTATACACAAAATACGTCAAGAAGAACCTAACGTCCAATTTCAATACTAGTGGCCCACTCGCGAAGTTGAGGCCCTACTGAAATGATTTTGTACAGTACAAGACATCAGAAGAGGGTGAGGAACGGGTCAGAAGGAACCAAGAGAATGCCTGACAGAAGGTATACCACCATGGCATGGGATCTGGTGGCTACGCGACTGCCATTCCCAAGTGGGATAAAATGGAAGCGGACATTCTTGCCAAGGGTATCACACTAGAATCACTCAATTGGCCCAAACGCGCGAAGAATTGGTTTTTCGCTCATGGGGAAAGACTAGACCTAGAGACCGGGAAGCTGGTTCATGGCCCAAAACTTGAAAGAGCAACACAAAGATTATCTTATGCTCTACAAGCTAAAGCTATTGGTGCGTTCAGGCCCAATAGAGAGAAGGATGAACTGACGTATGCCATCAGGACTGCTGAACACAGTGGCCGAACAAGAGGTTTAGGACGGAACATTTCTTGGGAGCATGGTTTCCCTAACGACAGAGATACCTACAGAAGCCGGCTGAGAAGGAAGGATGAGGAAGCAGCGCGGATCAGCAGGTTGGAGGAATATGTTCGTGAGTCACGGGAGGCATTGCTTCAAGCAGAAGAGCACGAAAAAAACATGCAAGCTAGAATGCAAGATGAAATCATAAAGCAAGTGCAAATAGCAATGAGTGCCCAAAGGCAGGCATCAGATGCAGGAATCAACTTTAATATTAGCCCCCCTGATCAGTTGAAAAGTAGCTGCGCTTCCACGGAGTTGCCAAATCAAGATGACGCAATGCTACGTTTCCCTATGGATGACATCACTGCACCGTTTACATCATGTGAGCTACATATTCCAAAAGAGAATGCCACAATCATGGTGGCTCTCGGTGTTTTTTCTCCTCCAGATCCTACCAAGACACCAAGAATCCATGGGGCAATAATACCACCTGGATATGTTAGCGTCTCAGTGGATAGAGTTAACAAAGGTTTTAGTGATCTGGCTCTTGACATTCCAGGAGGTGATGGGGAGAAGACTCTAGGAGAAGCAGAGAAGACATTCATACTATGGCGCAAGCGCTACATCATTAATCCTGGGGTCTCTAGTCCACCGCCGCTTCCTCAATTGCCAGACAATAGGTGCGGACATAAGTGAACAAAAAAAAATTCACTAATTTTCTATTGACATGCATGATTAAAAATAACAATTTCTTATACCTAATTATTCTTTTTTGTACTCACACTGCAGGGTCTCCGCCAACCTAAGTCCAATTACCCAATCTCTAGATCATCATAGTGCTATGGGAAATCAGGTGGCAACGCCGCCACCGCCGCCACCTCCAAGGAGGTCTCCAATGCCTCCAAGGAGGTCTCCAACGCCTCCAAAGAGGTCTCCAACGGCTTCCCCGCCTCCCTTGATGACTAAGAAGAAGCTAGCTCCTAAGAGGTCCGCCCCGCAAACAAAGCCGTTGGCCCACCAACCGGCAAAGAAGAAAGCCACATCTAATCCAATTATTCCTCAAAAACTGTCTTACGAGAAAACTGAAAAGGAATTAAATGCTGCAGTACAAAAAGATGTGGATAGTTTCTTCAAAAAAGTGAAAAGCAACAAAAAGCGAGTGAGAACCCGGAGAAACCGTACTTCTACCTACCTCCAGATCTTCTAAGAAAGAAGGTGGACCAGAAAAAGCGGGAATCTCAAAAGACCCTGCCAAAATTGGACTACGACCGCTCTCTCACCAAGTCATTTGAGGTGGCGCAGAAAAAGACTAGACCAGGGAAAGGTGTTGCACAACTCGAACAACAATCGCAACAATCAGTCCCCCCTCTTGTCGTTCGTAACGACTATGGTTCGAACTTAGACTTAGACATCGATTTTGAGGAGCTGGCTCGGTTTTACGAGGAAACTGGTTTGGACCTTGCCCAAGTGCTCGCTGAAGGACCATCTGCTCCGAAAGTGGATCCTTGGAAGAAATTTGAACATAGAAAGAGTCTATGCAACCCTGAGGCCTTAGGTGATCTGGGTATGCAAATGTACCTACTAAACAAGTGGTACATGGCGGCGTGTGAACGGGGAGAGGCCTTTGTTCCTGTCAGAGTTAGAAACCAATATTATTCCATGGCGATGACGTTATATATGTCGAGTTTATAGAATTACACCAACTATGCCACCTGGACTCTCTCGACAAAAGTCTCATTAGCTGTTATTGTCTATAAGTGTGATTATTTTCTACTATTAAAGTGTATATATATAAAGCTACATGTATATATATAAATTATATATCCTCACACTATATTTTTATATATGCAGATATGAGATGACAGAACTCAGAAAGAGAAAGGATAATGATGTTGGTTTCATTGATCCAAATGTCGTATTCAAACACCCTAACCCCCCGCCTCAATGGAAAGCTGAACTCGAGAAAAATCTCATGAGGTTCTTAGTGAACCAACAAAACAAGAACATACTCTTCCCCTACAACTTCAAGTGAGTGTTAAATAATTAATGTCGATCATATGGATATTTGTTTAATTATTTGCTTACTAGCTAAGCTATCTCCCATATATATATAATTCAATTAACACCATGCATGCTTTCAATTCATCGGATCTTTTTTCTCGTAAAAGTGGGTTCTGATGCAAGAACAGGGGAACAACTACTGCGGATACTATGTTTCCGAGTTCATCATGGCGTACGCAAAAAGAACTCCTGAAGAGATCCTCAAAGTACGTTATATAAATATATTCATATATTCACAATTTCTTTTCTTGCTCATATATATAAGTAATCACGTGACCAACACACACACACACATATATATATATATATATTAATACTTTTCCTTTAACTTTTATTAAAGACTCTATGGTTGAAGGAAAAAGTAGTACGACGTGACCAACTGAAAGCAATTCAAGAGACCATAGCAGGATTTCTTAATGACGAGGTCCTCAACCCCGCCGGCGAGTTCTACAATGACGTCAACGAAACATGGAAGCGAAACCAGATGGAGTGAATTTGTTATCCCAAGGATATGATAGAATATACAATGCAAGCTTTATTTGTAATATATATATATATATATATATATATATATAAATAACGTACAATATATGTATATGCATGTAATATATACGTTAGTTTCATACTTTCGTTTGTACAAAATGTTCGAACATTATAAACGTGTAGAATACGTATATTACTAACAGCGTAGAATGCGTATTCGAAAACCTATTCGAAAACCAAAACGAATCATCAATTGAAAATAGAAACAAAAAGAAAAAAAAGGAAACCTTTAGTCCCGGTTGGTGCACCGCCCCACGTGGCCAGGCCGGGAGGCCTCTTTAGTCCCGATTTGTCTTACCAACCGGGACTAAAGGTGCACCTTTAGTCCCGGGCGAGAAGCCGGGACTAAAGGATGGGCCCTTTAGTCCCGGATTCGTGCTCCCGGTTGGGAAACCGGGACTGAAGGGGTTTCCCAACCGGGAGTAAAGCCCGTTTCTGTACTAGTGGGGGCGCCCCCATAACATTTTTTTATTTGATGTCTTTCCATTATTATACCCTTCAAACCTAATTCCCAAACGCTGAACAAAGTGAGCGTTGACTTGGACGATGGCATGTTGGAGAACTTTTCTAAAGATATCAAATCTAACAAACTAGTACACGTAGCTAATGAAAGCCTCTCTTGGCCTCGTGTCGTCCTCAACAGGGGTGACAAACGTCGATGTGATTCCGCCATTATAGAAGCCTTCATTCGTATCCCTCACCACCACCTCACCGCGCTTGCTGGGAATGCGGCTGCAGGTGGACGTGGAGTAGGATGGCTCATCGTCTTCGTGTGTAGCGCCGTGTGTGGTGTGGTCCACTTGGGCGGGTCATCAGCGTCGACGGTCGTGCATGCCCGAGGCCATTATTGCTGCTACACATGCAACGGCTTTAGAACTGGCTGCTAATGCAGTCCGTTGTGGTTGTTGCTGGCGGTTTGTGCTAGCACCCGCAGCGTTGACGGTGGGAATTATGGCGGAGGTGGAGTGGTTGTTGGTAGCAGACTTAATTATGCCCGGGAGGATAGGACATAATTCCACATTTAGTTTGTTTGGCGGGATTTCTTTGCAACCGAATCTGCTCAAACTTGATCATTTGCCTGCTATATTGGGGGCATATATATGTTCTACGGTTGGCGATTAAGGGTCTGTTTGGATTCTCTGGTCTAAAGTTTAGTGGCTCAAGTTGAGGGTTAAAACTTTAGACCACTTTAGCTCACTTGTGTGGTCTAAAGTTTTTGTGAGGTGATCTAAACATTAGACCACACTTTATACTTGCTATTTGGAGCCTCAAAAGCTAAAGTGATCTAAACTTTAGTGGCTAAAGTTTAGACCCTAGGATACAAACAAGACCTGAATCTTATTTATTCAAGCCTTGTTCGGATGCAAATCAATGCAAGGGGGTTGGAGGCCCTCCAACCCCCATGGAATAAGGAATAGTGGAACAAGGCCTCAATGTTTGGGACATTCGGTGTTCTTTTTTGTGCCCAACAACAGTCCTCTTGACTTATTTTGGGCTTTCCTTATCCAATTTATTTGGCCCAAGAAACACTTCCCTAGCCTAAGCAAAGGCCAACAAACAACGGCCCAAGGGCACCATCGAGGATACCACTCAGTCCAATATATACAAACTAGAGTCACCAGTGGTAAGCGATAAAAAAGTGAATCATGTGTTTCTACAAATCAAAATGAAGACCGCAATGTTTCTGTCAAACATCTATACCTGCTAAGTTATGCAACACTTGTGACTATTCCACTAATGTTATTCTTTTAACTACACATTTGTGAAACTTATATTGTATATGGCAAAGACGTAAACACGGGCATACGCCCTACCCAACTCTCTCTCTCTCTCTCTCTCTCTCTCTCTCTCTCGCCCACGGCGCCCGGCGAGCTCCTCCACATCGCGCTCTCTCCCCGACGGCGACCTCCTCTGGCGAGCCCGCGCCCCACCGCTTACCCATGCCCCCACCCGCGCCATCCATGGCGGATCCAGCGAGGTAGGCCTTCTCCTCCTCCTAACACATTAGAGTTCCGGCGAGCCTATCCCTTCTTCCCAAACTCCGGCTGCCTTAGAAGGAAAGGGGCTTGGGGGAGGAAGGCTAGCTAGGCAGTGGGGAGGCCGGCAGGCGATTTAGGAGCCTTGGTAGCGGTGGAGGTGGCCGGGCATGGTCGAGGCGGGGGATCTCCGGCTAGGGCAAGCTCCGACAGGGAGGGGGGAAGGCGGCCGCTGCGGGCGCGCTAGGGCTTGTCCGGAGCAACACGGCAGTGGCTGCGGCCGCGTAGCTCTGACCAAGCCCTAGTGCGCCGTGGCAGGGCTGGGGCGGCGGTGAGGGCAAGGGTGAGGAGGAAGAAGGTGGGGTGGTGAGCAAGAGGTTGAAGACGGCCGCGCGTGCGGCCTAACGCATAGACGACCATTTTTTAGCCACGTCCATTGTATATTTGATATTCTAAATGATTTTAAATGAAAAGGTTGTTAACTGTAAAGTTGTAGATCTCGTCGAGTATTAGAAATTTGATGTTGACATTGTCTTCATTAGACGTTGTTAACCATCTCATATTTGATCCGAGAACTTATATTAAATTTCTAAACATGTAAACCATGTCAAATTTTAAAGTAGTCAACTACAAAGTTTTAGACCTCATTGTAATCCACAATTTTATTAGAAAATTTATCTTGATCCAACATCATATCAAAAAGTTATGATTTTTTTTGCAAAACAACCTATCACTACCGGTTGTAGCAACGAACCGACAGTGCTAGGTGGAGTTTCGCTGCTGGTTCATGGCTACAACCATCAATCATAGTACACTATTGATCGAAGCCATGAATCGACAATGAAACTCCACTTATCTCATCTGGTTATACTATCGCTGCTGATTAAAGTCATGAACTGACAATGATACACTGTCACTTTTGGTTATACTATCAAAGCCACCGGAAGTGTTTTCCTTTTCCGTGATAGTGATCCGTCTAGCCAATTATTCAATGATGAAGGCTGTGATACATGCAAAAGGAGGAAGTGCAAGAGGGGAGCACAATCTGCGTGTTGCAGCAAGTGGCCCAAATTTACTGGTGCAGAACTAGAGGATGCACGTATGTGTCACGCCACATGCTGTTCCAGAAGATCAAGCCCTGACCAAGGACGAAGCCCACCAAGAAATGGGTCATGGCAACCGAGTGAACAAGCCCATAACCTCTTGGACCATATATGGTAGGGGAAACCCATAATACACTAATGACTATGCTTACACGTACCATAGCTGATGATAGAAAGAACCTAGGCATACTTAGGTTGATCGACACCATACTTGATGATAGAAAGAACCAAGCACAGCTTGATCACTACTGAAAAATATTCCCATGTATATATCTAAAATACGGAGGGGTTAAGATTTAGAGAAGCTATGGCGTGAGAACACAGTTTACGGTGGTGATTTATGTAGATCTAGTTTAATTTTTAACAACACACACACATACCACATCTCCAATTAAGCTATGCCGATAATCGTCATATCCAAATAAATAAGAGCTGTCTCCATGTATGCACAAAGACAAATGAATGAAAATGATAAAGTGCTAGAGCCTCCTCTGCCACTAGCAAAGTTATCCGGCCTCATCGTGCGGATCCCATAGTGATGTCTCGAAGTGTTCAGTTTTGTCAATCACGAACAAAATAATTTTGGCCTCGTTGGCCGTGAAAAAGAAACATCCCAGCGTCATCGGTCAGGGAAGGAAGGAGACTTCATATAGTTCACCAACCTTAATGTTACGGATAGGTTGTGTAGTAATTGTGAGGCTTGTGTTCATATGATCCATAGGAGATTTCTCCTTGAGAGTTTCTAAGATTTTCGGCATGACACTGAGTGATGTGTCAGTTTATTTTTATATTGACACTGGCGTGAACTCGGAGACTAGCCTTACCAAAACTGCACGATTTAGAATTATTTATTTAAACCCATATTCGCAGACCACACCATTAGGTTTTGCAACACATGTCTGAGGGAGATGCGCTCCGACCGCCGGCTCCCAAGAAGCTGCCAGCAGGGGAAGGGACGGGAGAAGATGCAGGTCCCACTGGTAGAGAACCGAGCTTTACTCCCGGTGGGAAACCCCCTCTAGTCCCGGTTCCCCACCCGGGAGCAAGCATCCGGGACTAAAGGGGGTCCTTTAGTCCCGGGTCAGGACCCTTATGATAAGCTTCCCTGGATCTGGGAAGTTTCTCTTTCACGGTATTGGGATCGTTTGATCGATTTCCTTGATCGCTACTTATGGGCGTGCGCTCAAAGGATACAAACAGGGATTCGCAAACAAAAAGGGGAATTCGTAGTCACTTTTTCCTGTCGCGTAAAAAAAAGGCTTTACGCGAGAGCAATAGAGGTTGGGACCTTTAGTCCCGGTGGATAACACCAACCGGGACTAAAGGTGCCTCCTGACATGCCATGATGGCCGGCACCTTTAGTCCCGGTTGGTAATACGAACCGGGACTAAAGGTTTTTTTTTTTTTTTCTTTTCTTTTCATTTTTTTGTTTTCTTTTCAAAATAGGTTTTCGAAGTCGTATTGTACGCTGCAAATTATACATTTATACGCGCGTATAGTATGTTTCGGTTCAAGCACAATGAACGTATTAAATCACACAATTCAAGCATATATATATATATATATATATATATATATATATATATATATATGTCTATATATATATATATATGTATATATATATATATGCATGCATGCATCATATATATATTTACATGCATGCATGCATATGTGTATTTTACATTATATTATTTCATGTGCATATATTACAAAAGATTGCATTACAGTTGTTGTGACATAACAAGTTTTCTCTCATCCTCTAGCTTGGCTTCAATGGCAGTGTTGGGTCGAAGTAGAACTCGCCCTTGGAATCGATGACCTGCTCATTAAAAAATCCGGCTATAGACTCTTGAATTGCTTTGATTTGGTCTTGCCGTATGACCTTTTCCTCCAACCATCGAGTCTACAGGTTTGAATTAAAGGAAAATAAATTAATATATGTACATATATATATATATAAAGACATAGTAACACAATCAATAATAATAATTAAATGAATATATAGTGTATTTTTAACGTACTTTGAGTCTCTCTGTAGGAGTTCTTTGGGAGAGCACCTTGATAAACTTGCAAACATAGTAACCACAGTAGTTGTTCCCCTATTCCTGCCTCAGACACCACTTTACGAGAAAAAGATTTGTCATCCAATCTGGTGATCCGGTGAAAGCTATATGTTTAATTAATAAAGATGATGCGATTCAGGGGACTTACTTTCAAAGGGATTACATTCAGTGGCGCTTTGCATTTTTCCATGTGTTGCTTCTCAATAAAGGTTTTCCAAACACTGCCCAATAAAAAATTTGCCACGTCATCAGATATAGTTAATCATCATGTTTGTGTGTATATATAGTTGCTAGAGATCCCGAAATTACCTCTGGATAATATCTATCATATCTTGGTAGTCTTGTTGTGGTTTTCTCATCGAGTCATAGATTATCAAGTGACTTTTCACCAGATCGATGTCCATCAATATCCAGTGATTGCTGCATGTGTTTATAGGATATAACGCATAACACTCATTAATTAAATAGAATCAACATATGAGCCATTAAGGATGATCGACATGATTAACACTCACTTGAAGTTATAGGGAAAGAGTATATCCTTCTTGTGGCGTTGGTTCACTAAGAAGTTCATGAGGTTACTCTCTGACTCAGACTTCCAATTAGTCTTTGGAGTAATTGGGTCTTTGAATACTATATGGGGATCAACAAAACCAATTTCATTGCAGCCTTCCTTTCTGAGCTCTGTCATTGTAAATCTGCATATATATAGTACTTGTTAGGATAATTTATATGCATATACACACATATGATGATTTTAATAATAGATCGAAAGAATTATTACTTACAGGCAATAGCAGCTAATGATAACTTTGTCCAGAGAGGTCAGGTGGCATAGTTGATGAAATTCTGCAAAGTCAACATACATAACATCATCGCCACGGAACCAATGTTCGTCTCTAATTCTGACACCAACGCAGAAGTCTCCACTGGTAGACGCCTGCATGTACCACTTGTTTAGCAGGTACATTTGCGTCCCCAGATCAGATAAGGCTTGAGGGTTGTATAGACTCTGGCCTAGTACAAATTTTTTCTTCCAAATATCAACCTCCGCCGCACTCTCAATGTTTCCATCACCAAACATCTGGTAAAGGTCGAGACCAGTCTCATCAAGAAATTCACCAAGGTGATCCAAATCGACATCCGGAGGTATGTTTGCCTGATGCATTAATCCTAAATTCGAACCATATTCATTACCAACAACTAGCGGGGGGATTGATTGGTGCGCTTGTTGTCCGAGTTGGGCAACTCCTTTCCCTGCCCGCTTCTTTTTCTGTGCCGCCTCAATTGACTTGGTGAGAGTACGGTCATAGTCCGATAACGTTGATTTGGACGGCTTACGAGATTCCCGCTGTTGTTGCTGGTAAGAAGTCACCTTTTTTCTTAGAATATCTGGAGCTACGAAGAAGTACGGTTTCTCCGGGTTTCTCCTTGCTTCTTGATTCATTTTAAGTTTGTCATAGAATCTAGACATGTCTTTTTTATATGCATCAGTTCCTTCTTCCTTCTCTTCAGATATTATTTTGGGAATAGCCCTTGGTTTCACGGTGGCTTTCTTTGCAGGCGGGGACTGGTTCTTTGTTTGAGGGGCTGGCCTCTTGCTAGGCTTCTTGGTAGGCGGGTGCGGGGGAGGCATTGGAGACCTCCTTGGAGGCGTTGGCAGCTGCGTTGGAGACCTCCTTGGAGGTGGCGGCTGCGGCGTTGGAGACCTCCTTGGAGATGGTGTGGATGCAGCCTCGCCTTCCAACACAATGTCATCGTACAGAGCACTATGATGATCTGGCGATTGAACGATTGGATTTAGGTTGGGGGAGGATCTGCTACAAAAAAGGAATGACATATTAGTATGAGCAGATTGTTAATTATTTAAGTCAATACAAATTAATGATGTAGTGTTTTCATCCGCACGTACCTATGGTGAGGTAGTTCAGGAGGAGGAGGAGCCGACATGCCTGGAATGATGATGTAGCGCTTGCGCCATAGAATGAATGTCTTCTCCGCTTCTCCTAGAGTCTTCTCGCCATCACCTCTAGGAATGTCAAGAGGCAAATCACTAAAACCTTTTTCAGCTTTATCTACCGAGATGGTAGCATATCCTTCTTGGATTATATTCCCATGAATCCTTGGTGTCTTGGTTCGGTCGATAGGATTAACAAGACCGATAGCCACCTTGATTGTGGAATTCTCCTTCGGAATGTGTAGCTCACACGTACAAGGTTCAGTGATGTCATCCACAGGGAAGCGCAGTCCCGTGTCCCCTTGATTTGGTATCTCCGTGGAAGCGCAGCTGCTTTTCAACTGAACAGATTGGCTAATGTTGATTCCTGGCTCTGATGCCTGCTTGCTTGCACTCACTGCTATTTGCACTTGCCTTCTGATTTTCTCCTCCATTCTCGCTTCAAGGTTTTTTTCCCGCTCCTGTGCTTCACGCACCGCTTCCTCCAACCTCTGGAGCCGCTGTGCCTCTTCTTCCTTCTTTCTCTGGCGACTTCTGTAGGAAGGTCTGTCCTGAGGGAATCCATGCTCCCACGAGACACTTCCTTTGCCTCTAGTTCGGCCACCATGTTCAATAGTCCCGATGGCGTATGTCAGCTCATCCTTCTCTCTGTTGGGCCTGAACGCACCACTAGCAGTAGCTCTCTGAGCATAAAACAATCTTTCTGCTGCTTCTTGCAGTCTTGCGCCATAAACGCACTTCCCTGTCTCCTGGTCTAGTGTTCCCCCATGACCGAAAAACCAATTCTTTGCACGTTCTCCCCACTCGAGTGATTCTGCACTGGTAGAGAACCGAGCTTTACTCCCGGTGGGGAACCCCCTCTATTCCCGGTTCCCCACCCGGGAGCAAGCATCCGGGACTAAAGGGGGGGTCCTTTAGTCCCGGGTCAGGAACCGGGACTAAAGGAGGACCTTTACTCCCGGTGGGTAACACCAACCGGGACTAAAGGTGTCTCCTGACATGCCACGATGGCCGGCACCTTTGGTCCCGGTTGGTAATACGAACTGGGACTAAAGGTTTTTTTTCTTTTTTCTTTTCTTTTCATTTTTTTGTTTTCTTTTCAAAATAGGTTTTCGAAGTCGTATTGTACGCTGCTAATTATACATTTATACGCGCATATAGTATGTTTCGGTTCAAGCACAATGAACGTATTAAATCACACAATTCAAGCATAGAAATATATATATATATATATATATATATATATATATATATATATATATATATATATATATATATATATATATATATATATATGCATGCATGCAACATATATATATTTACATGCATGCATGCATATGTGTATTTTACATTATATTATTTCATGTGCATATATTACAAAAGATTGTATTACAGTTGTTGTGACATAACAAGTTTCCTCTCATCCTCTAGCTTGGCTTCAATGGCAGTGTTGGGTCGAAGTAGAACTCGCCCTTGGAATCGATGATCTGCTCATTAAAAAATCCGGCTATAGACTCTTGAATTGCTTTGATTTGGTCTTGCCGTATGACCTTTTCCTCCAACCATCGAGTCTACAGGTTTGAATTAAAGGAAAATAAATTAATATATGTACATATATATATATATAAAGACATAGTAACACAATCAATAATAATAATTAAATGAATATATAGTGTATTTTTAACGTACTTTGAGTCTCTTTGTAGGAGTTTTTTGGGAGAGCACCTTGATAAACTTGCAAACATAGTAACCACAGTAGTTGTTCCCCTGTTCCTGCCTTAGACACCACTTTACGAGAAAAAGATTTGTCATCCAATCTGGTGATCCGGTGAAAGCTATATGTTTAATTAATAAAGATGATACGATTCAGGGGACTTACTTTCAAAGGGATTACATTCAGTGGCGCTTTGCATTTTTCCATGTGTTGCTTCTCAATAAAGGTTTTCCAAACACTGCCCAATAAAAAATTTGCCACGTCATCAGATATAGTTAATCATCACGTTTGTGTGTATATATAGTTGCTAGAGATCCCGAAATTACCTCTGGATAATATCTATCATATCTTGGTAGTCTTGTTGTGGTTTTCTCATCGAGTCATAGATTATCAAGTGACTTTTCACCAGATCGATGTCCATCAATATCCAGTGATTGCTACATGTGTTTATAGGATATAACGCATAATACTCATTAATGAACTAGAATCAACATATGAGCCATTAAGGATATGATCGACATGATTAACACTCACTTAAAGTTATAGGGAAAGAGTATATCCTTCTTGTGGCGTTGGTTCACTAAGAAGTTCATGAGGTTACTCTCTGACTCAGACTTCCAATTAGTCTTTGGAGTAATTGGGTCTTTGAATACTATATGGGGATCAACAAAACCAATTTCATTGCAGCCTTCCTTTCTGAGCTCTGTCATTGTAAATCTGCATATATATAGTACTTGTTAGGATAATTTATATGCATATACACACATATGATGAGTTTAATAATAGATCGAAAGAATTATTACTTACAGGCAATAACAGCTAATGATAACTTTGTCCAGAGAGGTCAGGTGGCATAGTTGATGAAATTCTGCAAAGTCAACATACATAACATCATCGCCACGGAACCAATGTTCGTCTCTAATTCTGACACCAACGCAGAAGTCTCCACTGGTAGACGCCTGCATGTACCACTTGTTTAGCAGGCACATTTGCGTCCCCAGATCAGATAAGGCTTGAGGGTTGTATAGACTCTGGCCTAGTACAAATTTTTTCTTCCAAATATCAACCTCCGCCGCACTCTCAATGTTTCCATCACCAAACATCTCGTAAAGGTCGAGACCAGTCTCATCAAGAAATTCACCAAGGTGATCCAAATCGACATCCGGAGGTATGTTTGCCTGATGCATTAATCCTAAATTAGAACCATATTCATTACCAACAACTAGCGGGGGGATTGATTGGTGCGCTTGTTGTCCGAGTTGGGCAATGCCTTTCCCTGCCCGCTTCTTTTTCTGTGCCACCTCAATTGACTTGGTGAGAGTGCGGTCATAGTCTGATAACGTTGATTTGGACGGCTTACGAGATTCCCGCTGTTGTTGCTGGTAAGAAGTCACCTTTTTTCTTAGAATATCTGGAGCTACGAAGAAGTACAGTTTCTCCGGGTTTCTCCTTGCTTCTTGATTCATTTTAAGTTTGTCATAGAATCTAGACATGTCTTTTTTATATGCATCAGTTCCTTCTTCCTTCTCTTCAGATATTATTTTGGGAATAGCCCTTGGTTTCACGGTGGCTTTCTTTGCAGGCGGGGACTGGTTCTTCGTTTGAGGGGCTGGCCTCTTGCTAGGCTTCTTGGTAGGCGGGGGGCGGGGGCGGGGGAGGCGTTGGAGACCTCCTTGGAGGTGTTGGCAGCGGCGTTGGAGACCTCCTTGGAGGTGTTGGCAGCGGCGTTGGAGACCTCCTTGGAGGTGGCGGCTGCGGCGTTGGAGACCTCCTTGGAGATGGTGTAGATGCAGCCTCGTCTTCCAACATAATGTCATCGTACAGAGCACTATGATGATCTGGCGATTGAACAATTGGATTTAGGTTGGGGGAGGATCTGCTACAAAAAAAGGAATGACATATTATTATGAGCAGATTGTTAATTATTTAAGCCAATACAAATTAATGATGTAGTGTTTTCATCCGCACATACCTATGGTGAGGTAGTTCAGGAGGAGGTGGAGCCGACATCCCTGGAATGATGATGTAGCACTTGCGCCATAGAATGAATGTCTTCTCCGCTTCTCCTAGAGTCTTCTCGCCATCACCTCCAGGAATGTCAAGAGGCAAATCACTAAAACCTTTTTCCGCTTTATCTACCGAGATGGTAGCATATCCTTCTTGGATTATATTCCCATGAATCCTTGGTGTCTTGGTTCGGTCGATAGGATTAACAAGACCGATAGCCACCTTGATTGTAGAATTCTCCTCCAGAATGTGTAGCTCACACGTTGTACAAGGTTCAGTGATGTCATCCACAGGGAAGCGCAGTCCTGTGTCCCCTTGATTTGGTATCTCCGTGGAAGCGCAGCTACTTTTCAACTGAACAGATTGGCTAATATTGATTCCTGGCTCTGATGCCTGCTTACTTGCACTCACTGCTATTTGCACTTGCCTTCTGATTTCCTCCTGCATTCTCGCTTCAAGGTTTTTTTCCCGCTCCTGTGCTTCACGCACCGCTTCCTCTAATCTCTGGAGCCGCTGTGCCTCTTCTTCCTTCTTTCTCTGGCGACTTCTGTAAGAAGGTCTGTCCTGAGGGAATCCATGCTCCCACGAGACACTTCCTTTGCCTCTAGTTCGGCCACCATGTTCAATAGTCCCGATGGCGTATGTCAGCTCATCCTTCTCTCTATTGGGCCTGAACGCACCACTAGCAGTAGCTCTCTGAGCATAAAATAATCTTTCTGCTGCTTCTTGCAGTCTTGCGCCATAAACGCACTTCCCTGTCTCCTGGTCTAGTGTTCCCCCATGACTGAAAAACCAATTCTTTGCACGTTCTCCCCACTCGAGTGATTCTGGTCTGATACCCTTGGCAAGAAGGTCTGCTTCCATTTTGTTCCACTTCTTAATGGCAGTCGGGTAGCCACCTGATCCCAAGGTATGGTGGTATGTCTTCTGTTGGGCATTACGTTGGTTCTTTATCACCCGACTCACACCCTCTTCCGAAGTCTTGTACTGTACAAACTCATCCCAATAGGGCCTCTACTTTGAGATCGGGCCTGGGACAGTAAAATCTGGCGCTATGTTCTTCTTGACATACGTCGTGTATAGGTGTTTCTTCCAAGTCTGAAACTGGGTGGCCATCTTCTTCATTGCCCAATCCCTAACTCGCTCCTTCAATTCATCACCATCTATTATATCATCATAACCATCTGTTTGGAGCGTGAAATGTACCAAGACATCATTCCAAATTAACGCCTTGTCACGATCGGAGACAAAACTGATATGAGGAGCATTGGTCTTCTTCTTCCATTCACGGGTACTAATTGGGAGCCGGTCCCGTACAAGGTAACCACAGTGGTGCACAAATTTCATTTTATTCGGCCCCCCCCAGTTCTCCTGTATCCACATTGAACTCCGAGATGATGAAGCGGCCCTCCAATGGCTTTTTGGGACCTCGAACATTTTTACTCTTCGTTGTAGTTGTTGATGTCGATCCAGAGGGCTACAAAACATAAACATTATTTTTAATGTCATGAGCACACATAAGACATATGATAATATATATAGCTAATAATAAAAATATATACTTGGCCAATCTGTTGTTGCTCATTTTGTTCAAGAGCTAAGTACTGACTCCCGTCATCTGCATCCTCTTGCACGTTATTTTTAGCACCATCATCGCCGGCAACTTGAGTGCCAGTGTTGATCAAATTCATCATCAACTCCTCCTCATCCATGTTTCTCGGGTCGGCCATCTAGCTTCAAAAAACAAAACCAATATATAGTACATCAACAGCGCGGTTCGCCCTGGTGTGATTGTTTAGCATTAACGATAACGATAATACGAATGTTGATCAACTAGGCCACGAGAAAGGGCGGTGTGTGACAAGAGTGGTGGTGCTCCACTCCGCCGTATATATGTCTGTACACATGGGTGAACGAGGGCGGCGGTGCTCCGCGACGTACATATACATGCATATGAATACAAATGACGTATATATATGTGTCGGCGTGGTGGCCGGTGTGCTGACGACGACGACGTGAGGCGGACCGGCGTGCTCACGACGACGACGACGTGAGGCGGGCCGGGGTGGTGTCGGTGCGTGATGTTGTGATCCTATGTACCATGTGAACCATGTAGTCATTCATCATATGAGAAAATTCTATGTTGATAATGTAAGTATAAGTCATTATGAAATGTAAGTATATGTGTCATTCATCATATTACTTTAGCAACATTAATATATTATATCTGTATATTCAAAGTTCACAAATGAAGAAACGTTGAAGTTTTCCTTCATTTGTCTGTAGCCATGCATGCAAGTCCAACCAAAACTGCTTACATCATCACATGTGATATTTTTTATAAACTAAAAAACGCTTAGTTTACAAACTGGGTATCAAAATTGAGTTCCTATTTGACCATTATATATCCTACAACAAATCCTTCAAAAAAAAAGACCCTACATGAATATATTTGGATAAAATTTCGTTAACAAACATTGATCTATGAAGATAGAAAAAATTCTTCTATTGAAACTGCATCTTGGAATAATGGCATATCATATAGTGATGAATATATGGTGGTTGATTGGCTAGATCATTTTCAGCTTTAGTGACAACGACAATGGTTTCCAAATAATATATAGCGTGTTTATTATACAAGCCATGGATTTACATCGATCTAATTAATTTCTAAAGTAATTTCATTGGTGGTCCTTAATTAAACTTGTCATGAGTTCAGGTCCCAGTGATCTTAAAATGTATTTTAGTACCATAAAATGCAGTTTTTGACACTCTAAACTTGCTAATTTATCTATATAATATCCAAATATTCAAAACTTGCGTTAAGATATGGTTTTGAGATGTGAGCTTGACAACTCCATCTTTCACTCTTTGGCCTCGCTCGCTGCATATATAGAGTTCCAAATATTCATTTTCAGTTCCTAGATTTTGTGATTCAAAATTTGGAATTTTCAATCGACCTCGAGCGTTGACATGGCTTCCACCAAAGTTGTAGTTTTTGACGTGATCTATAACTCGGCAGTGGAGGGCTCGGGCGAATGTACAAAGAGATCGACGAACATATCACCTCGAGCTCGGCAGTGGAGGGCCTCGGGCGCGGTGGGGCCACGGGCGCGGTGGAGGGGCCTCGGGCGCGGTGGAGGGCCACGGGTCGCGCGGACGAGGGGCACGGGCGCGCGCAGTGGAGGCCGCACGAGGAAGAAGAGGGCGGCGCCGGTGTCACGGAAGGCGAACGGACGTGGTGGAGGCGGCGCGAGGAAGAAGAGGCCGGCGGTGTTCGACGAGGAAGAAGACGAGCGGATCGATCTGCGCCAGGCGCTGGAGGTTATATATCAGAGAGAATTACTCCCGGTGCCAGCCACCAACCGGGAGTAAAAACCCTTTACTCCCGGTGCGTATTACCAACCGGGAGTAGAGTAAAGGTATACCTTTACTCCCGGTTGGTAACACGCACCGGGAGTAAAGGATATTTTTGGCGGGCCACGAAACTGCAGCCCACCTTTACTCCCGGGTGGGCTTCCCACCCGGGAGTAAAGGTGGCCTGCAGTTTCGTTTCCCGCCAGTTTTAAGCAATTGTCTTGTTAAATACAATAGAAATGCAATAGTTTTTTGTTAAATACATAGTAAATTAAATAAAAGGCATAAAATTATTTTGTTAAAAATATGAATTTTCTTTTTGTTTATTGCACATAGGAAAAATCTATAACCTAACTTTTTTTATTTTTTGTTAGAATTATAAAACATAATGTAACTAATATTTATTATTTCGTTAATGCAAAAATGTAGTGTTTAATTAAAATTATTAAAACTGTTGGTTTTGGACAGGAAATTTGTTTTCACATCATTTTAACGTTAATATTTTAATTTTTCATCACTCAGTATCCTAATTTACCTTTTTGAGAGAGAAATCCCACCAAATCAAACATTGATTTAATTTGAAACATGACATAATAAACATCTGAATTCACAATTATTACATAATATCTCAAACACACACTATATTAAATCACTATATCATCAAGTGGGCACAGCAGTGAACTTCTTCTTTACGTATGTCCCTTGGTTATGATCGCTTCGTAACCATGGAGTGTCCTCATCATTTACCAAGATGCTAGGGTCTTTGTTCACTTTGAAGGGCGGAATTCGGTCATCCTTTTCATATTCTTCTAACATGTCCGACTTGTCCTCAATTCCCACGATGACTCTTTTCCCTGAAAGAACTATGTGGCGCTTTGGCTCTTTGGTTGAGTCATTATCGTTTTTCCCTCTTTTTGGTTTGGTAGACATATCATTGACATAGAACACCTGATTCACATCCTTGGCAAGGACGAATGGTTCGTCTTTGTACCCAATATTACTAAGGTCTACTGTTGTCATTCCATACTCGTTGTCTACTGTTACCCCGCCTCCGGTCACCTTGACCCATTAGCACTTGAACAATGGGATCTTCAAAGTAGGTGCATATTCTAGTTCCCATATTTCATCTATGCGTCCATAATATGTCTGCTTATTCCCATTCGGGTCTGTGGCATCTATGCGGACACCACTGTTTTGGTTGGTACTCCTTTTATCTTGGGCTACTGTGTAGAATATGTTCCCATTTATCTCGTACCCTTTGTATGTGACGATATGCCATGATGGTTGCATAGCCAATAAATACAGTTGCTCATGGATGCTCTCATCACCTTGACATTTTTTTCGCAACCAACCGCCGAAAGTTTCCATGTGCTTACGCGTAATCCAAGCTTCAGTCTTCCCTAGAAACTCGGATCGTAAGAGATCCTTGTGTGTCTCAATATACGGATCTACCAAAGAGGAGTTCTGTAGAACTGTGTAGTGCGCTTTATTGAAATAATCATCATCCGTACCAATATATGTTTTCCTCCCTAGTGTCCCCTTTCCGCTTAGTCTCCCCTCATGTCTCGATTCAGGAACACCAATCGAGTCAAGGTCGGGAATAAAGTCAACACAGAACTCAATGACCTCTTCTGTTCCATAGCCCTTGGCGATGCTTCCTTCTGGGCGAGCACGGTTGTGAACATATTTCTTCAGGACTCCCATGAATCTCTCTAAGGGGAACATGTTGTGTAGGAACATAGGACCGAGAGTGAAAATCTCCTTGACTAGGTGAACTAGGAGGTGTGTCATAATATCAAAGAAGGAAGGAGGGAACACCAACTCAAAGCTGACGAGACATTGAACCACATCATTCTGTAGTTTAGCTAGATCAGTTGGATCAATTGCCTTCTGAGAAATTGCATTGAGGAATGCACATAGCTTCACAGTGGCTAGACGTATATTTGGAGGTAGAATTCCTCTTAATGCAACTGGAAGTAATTGCGTCATGAGAACGTGACAGTCATGGGACTTTAAGTTACAGAATTTCTTCTCTGGCACATTTATAATACCCTTTATATTCGAGGAGAATCCAGATGGTACCTTGATGTTGTTTAAGCATTCAAACATGATTTCCTTCTCCTCTTTGCTTAGAGTGTAGCTAGCAGGACGTAAGTAATGGCGTCCATCATCTGTCTTCTCTGGATGCAGGTTGTCTCTTTCTCTCAAACAACGCAGGTCCTGTCGTGCTTCAAATGTGTCCTTAGGCTTTCCATACAAACCCATAAAGCCTAGTAGGTTCACACAAAGATTCTTCGTCAGGTGCATCACGTCGATCAAGCTACGGACCTCTAGGACTTGCCAATAGGGTAGGTCCCAAAATATGGACTTCTTCTTCCACATGGGTGCGTGACCGTTAGCGTCTTTCGGAACAGGTTGGCTTCCATGTCCTTTTCCAAAGACGACTTTCACATCATTGACCATATCGAGTACATCCTCACCGGTTCGGTTGCAAGGCTTGGTCAGGTGGTCTGCCTTCCCTTTAAAATGCTTGCCTTTCTTTCTTACGGGGTGATTTGCAGGAAGAAATCGACGATGGCCAAGGTACACGACCTTTCGACATTTTTTCAAGAATGCACCTCTAATATCACCGAAGTAGTGTGTGCATGCATTATATCCCTTGTTTGACTGTCCTGAAAGATTACTTAGAGCAGGCCAATCATTGATTGTTACGAACAACAATGCTCACAGATCAAAGTGTTCCTGTTTGTACTCATCCCACACACGTACACCTTCTTTATTCCACAAAATGAGAAGTTCGTCAATAAGTGGTCTCAGGTACACATTGATGTCATTGCCAGGTTGCTTCGGGCCTTGGATGAGCACAGGCATCATAATGAACTTCCGCTTCATGCATAACCAAGGAGGAATGTTGTAGATACTTAGAGTAACAGGCCAAGTGCTATGACTACTGTTCTGCTCTCCAAAAGGATTGATACCATCTGTACTTAAAGCAAACCTTAAGTTTCTTGCGTCATTTGCAAACTCCGAGAATTCTTTGTCGATTGCTCTCCACTGGGACCCATCAGCAGGGTGTCTCAACATATTGTCTACCTTATGGTCTTCTTTGTGCCATCGTAACAATTTTGCATGTTCTTTGTTTCTGAACAGACGTTTCAAGCGTGGTATTATAGGAGCATACCACATAACCTTGGCAGGGATTTTCCTACACGGACGTTCGCCCTCAACATCACTAGGGTCATCTCGCCTGATCTTATACCACGACGCATGGCATACCGGGCATGCATCCAATTTCTTGTACTCTTTGCCACGGTATAGGATGCAGTCATTAGGACATGCATGTATCTTCTCTATTTCTAGCCCCATAGGACAGACAACTTGTTTTGCTTCGTAGGTATTGGCGGGCAATTCATTGTACTTTGGAAGCATCTTCTTTTGGATTTTTAGTAACTCTCCAAATCCCTTGTCAGATACACCATTCTTTGCCTTCCATTGCAGCAATTCTAGTGTGGTTCCCAACTTTTTCTGCCCTGCATCACAAGTTGGGTACAACAATTTCTTGTGATCTTCTAGCATCCGCTCGAACTTGATCTTCTCCTTTTCACTTTCACATTCTCTTTGTGCGTCACAAATGACCTGAGAAAGATCATCAGCCGGCTCATCTTCTGCGGCTACCTCTTCTTCAGCTTCTCCCATTGCAGTATCATTGAAGCACGAACCATCGGGAATAATATCATTGTCGTCCCATTGTTCTTCTTCACCTTCTTCCATTACAACACCGGTTTCTCCGTGCTTTGTCCAACAAATATAGTTTGGCATGAAACCCGACTTGAACAAGTGTGAATGAAGAGTCCTTGAGCAAGGATATTCCACCGTATTCTTACATATGGCACATGGGCAGCACATGAAACCGTCGCGTTTGTTTGCCTCGGCCGCACGTAACAAAGAATGCACGCCGTCAATAAACTCTTGGGAGCGGCGATCAGCATTATACATCCAATGACGGCTCATCTGCATTACATGACATAAATATCATATTAAAACCTAGATCATAATTAATTATTTATACAACATGCGTGCCACCACAAAAGATACAAATTTATGAAAGCATCGCTACAATGTAGACAATCCCAACTACCACTAAAAGAACTAAAGCTAAAATACATTTCAGGAGCACAAGGATTTTGCGACCAATCTCAACTAAAACAGACAGATCCCCCGATTGTGCAACATCTTTGGGCTTCTTCGGCTGGATCACTGCCTCATTAGCCGCCGTATCTGCCTGTTGTGTAAGATATTTTTGCACGAGTTCAACATACTCTTCCTCCCAGTAGAAGCCTGAACATCGTCCACTGCCATCCCACTGAAATTAAAACAAAAAATTAGAACTTTAATCACAACCATCATGAAAATAGGTATAAACTAACCATAATCATTAAATACGACAAAATAACTCACATTGCGATCCGGACACTTGTAGAAGATACGATCCTTGTTGGGACCCTCCTTCTTCACTCGGTACTCCATCACAATCTTAGTCTCATCACGACACTTGCCGCATGGAATGAGAGGGAGGCCCAGCCTAAGTCGCTTTGGAAACCCATGAGAGGCCGAGGACCCGGAAGCAGTTGCCATCTACTCTCTATACTCATTTTTTAATACACTATAAATTTCTCCTTTTATAAACAAATAAAATTAAGAAACTATAAAATTATCTAGATCTCTATACTCATTTTTTAATACATTATAGCTCAAAAACATGTTTTAATAAATAACCATCCGTACTAGTTGACCTTGCTTACGTGATTATCTCGGCGAGCATTTCTCCACCGGACGGCACCGTACTTGGTCAAGGAAGAGCTCCGATTCTACGAGGAAGGGAACACGGTCTTCCACGACCATTGTCGCTCTCCCTCGTAGAATCAAAGCTCCTCCTTGACATCCATTACCGCTCGGCAGAGAACATGATCGCCGAGATGAACACGGTCCGCAAGTTCAACTAGTACGGATTTTCTATAATTTTCTAACTATTTTCTAAGTTTATATTTATATATACTACGTTTAGGTACGGTGATTGATAGACTACTGCGATGATATCGGGACATGTGAATAAATAACCATCCGTACTAGTTGACCTTGCTTACGTGATCATCTCGGCGAGCATTTCTCCATCGGACGGCACCGTACTTGGTCAAGGAAGAGCTCCGATTCTACGAGGAAGGGAACACGGTCTTCCACGACCGTTGTCACTCCCTCGTAGAATCAAAGCTCCTCCTTGACGTCCGTTACCGCTCGGCAGAGAACATGATCGCCGAGATGAACACGGTCCGCAAGTTCAACTAGTACGGATTTTCTATAATTTTCTAACTATTTTCTAAGTTTATATTTATATATACTACGTTTAGGTACGGTGATTGACAGACTACTGCGACGATATCGGGACATGTGAATAAATAACCATCCGTACTAGTTGACCTTGCTTACGTGATCATCTCGGCGAGCATTTCTCCACCGGACGGCACCGTACTTGGTCAAGGAAGAGCTCCGATTCTACGAGGAAGGGAACACGGTCTTCCACGACTGTTGTCGCTCTCCCTCGTAGAATCAAAGCTCCTCCTTGACGTTCGTTACCGCTCGGCAGAGAACATGCTCGCCGAGCTGAACACGGTCCGCAAGTTCAACTAGTACGGATTTGCTATAATTTTCTAACTATTTTCTAAGTTTATATTTATATATACTTTAACCTTCTTTCATGTAAATATGCAAGCTTGAAGTGATTTTGAGCTCAAATTGCTTACAAATGAAAAAACCACAATAAAGAACCATATATATATAGTGAACAAAATGGCATAAGACAATGGTGAAAAATGAGAGTATGAGATTGGTAACCTTTACAGCTGAAGAATCGATGGAGGAATCGAAGAAATCGACGGAGGAATCGAAGAATGGATGGAGGAACAATGGAGGGAGGGAGGAAGCAAGAACACTAGTGCAGTGAGCTTCAAAATGTGCTGAGCTCGGGCTCGGGGAGGAAGAAGGAGACGGCCGATATATAAAGGGAGAACATTTAGTCCCGGTTGGTGGCTCCAACCGGGACTAAAGGTAACTTTCCAACCCCGGGCGCAGCCACGGCCCGGGAGTAGACCTTTACTCCCGGTTGGATCCACCAACCGGGAGTAAAAGTATACCTTTAGTCCCGGTTGGTGGCTCCAACCGAGACTAAAGGTCCCTGCCACCTTTGTCTGGCGCAGTAGCCGTTGGGCAGGGACCTTTAGTCCCGGTTGGAGCCACCAACCGGGACTAAAGGTATTTCTAGTCCCGGGGGAAAAAAAATTCCGGGACTAGAGCCCATTTTGGCCGAGGATCAAAGGTCTGTTCTCTACTAGTGTCCGGAGCTCCTCGACTGGGGATCCATTGAAGACGAGGATGGCGCCTTTGGCCAGCTGTCAACGGGCAAGATCCAAGATCCAGATCTGGCGGGCAAGGTCCAAGATCCAGATCAGGCAGGCTCAGAAGCTATACAGATGGGCGCGCGGCAAATCTTGGTTGCTGGAGAGCTGCGCGGCGATAAAGAAGGGCTGAGAGGAGATGCAGGGGGTTCTGGAGCAGTTACTACCGCCGCCCGCCTCGACATGGCCGGCGTCGGTGGCTCTGCTGCGGCTGACCACCTAGTCCCCATGGGCACTCTTCATGCAGCCCATCCGGCCTCCCTAGAGCTGCTGGAATCACCCATGCGGCAAGGCTACCTCAATAGCCGGCAGGCTAGGGCTGCCGGCGGATTGGGAGGGGGTGGAGAGCGCGCTGAATCTAGCAATATTCATGGCCCTGCCCCGAACTCTGCTGGCGTGGGGTGCAACACTGCGGACCACATCATCAATGGCCCCCAGCCGGCTAGCGCATCGACATCGATGCGTGCCTCAGACCAGGGGGCATAGCTGGCGCACGCGAAGGGAGCATGGTTGGACACCGTGGGCGATGCGGCGCGCTGCGGCGCTGCCAGGCATATTAACCCCTATGCTGCTGCGCCAGCGACAGAGGCACGCATGGATGGACACGGCAAGTGCGAGGTAATCGAGAAACTTTCACAAAATTGTGTTGTTGCGTCTGAGCTTCACTGTCCTGAGGCGCCGAACGATCCAATTCAGGGTGCGCCGAGGGGGAGACGGAGTTACTGCGACGCTGTGCGCTCGCGCCCACCACCCGCTCGGGTTAATGCCCAGCAGAGCCGAATGCATAGCAGAGTGAAGCCCCAATGGAGGCCGTTGCTCATGGCGGGGAAGTCTAGCCCGCCGGCGGGCTATAAAACCTCCTTCGCCGGTAGGTGCTTCCGATGCCTTGGACAAGACCATAAACTTGCAGATTGTCGGGACCCTCTCCGCTGTCGGGCTTGCCACCACAGCGGCCATATTGCCCGTCGCTGCCCTGCAAAGCGGGCGGGTTTCCATCGCCCCCTGATCCAATCCAGACTGAAGCCCCCTAGATCCTCCATCCATTCCCGCCATTTCTTCCCTAAGCATGTAGCGCCTAGCATCCAGAGCCGTTTGGTCTTCCCTCCGCTGACACAGGTGGAGAGCGAGCGGGAGGCAGGGAAGGGGCGCGAACAGGAAACTGTCAAGGAGCTGCCGACCCCGACGAAGGAGGAGCTAATGGCCTGGTACCCGGGAATGCCGGAGAACCGCCCTGCTTTGGGCAGTGCAGCAGTGATTACTTCGCTGGACATGACGGCGGAGGCCACCAGGATCCGCACCAAGGCTGTGCTCCTAGTGGCGCGGGCCAGGCCGCCACATGTCAACATCAACATTGGTGACGCGAGCAGAGTCGTGGCCGGCTGCGTTCACATGCCGCCCAACGAGATGCGCACGACGTGCCACCGCCCGGAGGACTTCATGATCATCTTTGAGGAGCCTCACCAGAGGACCCTGGCACTCCATGTTGGTGCTGTGCGGGTGAAGGGCGTTCTCTTTAGTGTCATTCCGTGGCGTGAGCATGCTCATGGTGGGGAGGTCACCGGGTGGTACCACGTCATGATGGCCATCGAGAGCCTACCTAGGCACGCCTGGAACCTCGCGGCACTCAAGGAGATGCTGGGCGAGGTCTGCCTCTTCGACAAGATTGACCGCGCCATGTTCCGCCAGTAGGATTCGGACACACTCTACTATTGGGCCTGGATGTGGTTCCCAGACCTGCCGCCGCACGCCAAGATGGTGACTTTCTTCGAGCACGATGCAGGCCAGGCGCCGCCGGTGGCCGGGATAGGGGAGCAGCCCAGGGAGGTGGCTCCACCTCCGCGTGGAATGAGCCACAACCTGCTCATCCACCTTGACTTGGTAGAAGACTGGAGCGCCACTAGGACCCGCACCCCCAGCTCGGGGCAGAGTGGGGCTCCCTCCTCTGTCTCTTCTGAGTCGGATGAGTACCCCAGGATCTACAACTTTGACGAATGGACTCCTAGCATGCTGGACGGCCTCCACGCGAGGCCAAGGGCAGATGCTTGCCGTCCACCTCCTACGGGCGCACCTGCCAGAGGACATGATGGCGACAACCAAGATGGTGATGAACAACGGCGCCACTCTCGGGGCTTCCTTGGCCGGGGCAAGCAGGCACTAAACCTACTGTGCCGTGCTGGAGACTCCACCAGCAATGGGGGTGGTAACAGACAGCACACACGCTCCCCACCACCGGCCAGGCAATGGATTGCTGATGTGGGCGATGAGGTATCGGAAGGAGGCGATCGTGGCAGGCAGCTGGTGCGTGACGGACACAACTCCCCGTGCACGCGTGAGCCGCTACGGCGAGAGGATGCCGACTGGGAGCGCCGCAGATCATGCTCCCCTATGGCCAGGTCTCAGCATGGGGAGGTGGCCAGGGTGACTGATGCGGAGATGGACTTTGGCAAGGGGGGCCTCGGCTCTACCCTACTCTTGGGGACACTTCCCATGGCGGTAGGAGCGCCCCCCCACCACCAAGGCACCTGGACCCAATGTTAGACTTCTACAAGGAGACATGCACTAGTGACATCTGGTCTGCCCTCAACCGCCCCCTAGGTGACTTTGACCCGATGATCGGGGAGGCGCTGGCGGTGTGTGAGGCTGCGATGACCAGGCCGCTATCTTTCTCCCCGCCTGGAAGCCCATCGCTGGAGGAGCAGCGATCTCCGGTGTATGTGGCCAACTGTGGAGCCAACTGGGACAAGCTTGTGGGGCTGAACAAGGAGGCGGCTGCCCTGGGATATGGCAATGTGATCCACTTTGGACCTAGGGTGCAGCAAGAAATTGAGGGCCAGGTGATCACCACTTGTATCACCGAGCAAGTTGGGGAGCTCATATTGGAGGGCCGCAGGAATGCCATTGTCGAGAGCATGTTTGTCCCCTGCGAGCAGCCTATCCTATGTCCTAGAGACGCCAGCTGCACCAAAGCAGAAGAGCAAGGCTGCTGACCGGACAAAGGTGCTGAAGGCTACAGTGGGGGCCTAAGGAGGAGCACCAAGCAGCTGGCAAAAAGCTGCTCTATGCCGGTACACAAGCGTGCAACTCACAGACTGATCAAGGCTTTCGAGACAGTGGGGCCAAATGAGCCGATTGGGGATGAGGCGCTGGCGGCCTTTGCCAAGCGCTTTGCCGCAGCACTATCCCCAGAACAGATTGCAGCAGTGCGGAAGCTTACTTCGCTGGACAGCGGGCCGGTGATTATAGCAGCAGCACAGTTGGCTACAGTTGAGGGAGCTGAGGCCATGGAGGATGGTGGAGCCTGAAGGGGTATGCGCTGGAGCCTATGCAAGGCAAGACTGTGTTATGTTAATTAGTAGAGTGTTATGTGTAAGGGGGTACTGTAGAACTGTGTCAGCAGGGATCATGTCCTGCCTTTTATTGGGTCAGTCTGTCAAGGGAGTAGCCCTGTGTGTTGTGTCCTGATTGGAAGAGAGCTATGGTCTGTTTGCAAGTTGCTGGCGCCCTTGAAATGATAGTGGAATGGGGCCAGGGGAGTATGTGTGTGTCGTTGTCTGTCAATTGTGTTTGCCATCAAGAGTTAATCCCAGTAGCCTCCTTGTTTGTTTATGGATAATAGTGACCTTAGTGTATTGATGTGGAATGTAAGAGGCCTAAATGATGCTGCTCACCAAGAGCTTGTCAGAGAAACTGTTAACTGCTCGCGGCCGATGATAGTGTGTTTGCAGGAAACCAAACTCAGCAGTTTCAATATTACCCTTGCCATGGAGACCTTCGGGCGATACCTGGACTCCTACCTAGAGCTAGGGGCCCAGGGGACTAGAGGTGGTATAATCTTGGCATGGAACAAGGATATGATCTCAATGACAAATGCAGTGAACAGAGTTTTCACCATCTCAGCTATGATCAAAGTGGCCTCTTCTGATACCCAGTTTCTAATGACTACATGTTATGGCCGAGCTGATGATGGCAGGAAAGAGGATTTCCTTAATGAACTGAATGCTATCAAGCCAGCTGCTGGGGTACACCAGTACAAAAACAAGTTGTACTCCCGGTTGGGAAACCCCTTCAGTCCCGGTTTCCCAACCGGGAGCACGAATCCGCGACTAAAGGGCCCCTCCTTTAGTCTCGGTTTCTCACCCACCTTTAGTCCCGGTTGGTAAAACCAACCGGGGCTAAAGAGGTCTCCCGGCCTGGTCACGTGGGCCGGCCCTTTAGTCCCAGTTAGTATTACCAACCAGGACTAAGGGTTTTCTTTTTTTTTCTTTTTTTTGTTTCTATTTTCAATTGATGATTCATTTTGGTTTTCCAATACGCATTCTACGCTGCTAATAATATATGTATTCTACACGCTTATAATGTTCGAACATTTTGTACAAACAAAAGTATGAAACTAACGTATATATTACATGTATATACATATATTGTACGTTATTTTATGTACATATAATATGTATATATATATTACAAATAAAGCTTGCATTGTATATTCTATCATATCCTTGGGATAACAAATTCACTCCATCGGGTTTGGCTTCCATGTTTTGTTCATGTCATTATAGAACTCGCCGACGGGGTTTAAGACCTGGTCATTAAGAAATCCTGCTATGGTCTCTTGAATTGCTTTCAGTTGGTCACGTCGTATGAATTTTTCCTTCAACCATAGAGTCTTCAATAAAAGTTAAAGGAAAAGTTTTAATATATATATATGTGTGTTGGTCACATGATTACTTATATATATGAGCAATAAAAGAAATTGTGAATATATGAATATATTTGTATAACGTACTTTGAGGATCTCTTCAGGAGTTCTTTTTGAGTACGTCATGATGAACTCGCAAACATAGTATCCGCAGTAGTTGGTCTCCTGTTCTTCCCTCAGAACCCACTTTAACGAGGAAAAAGATCCGGTGAATTAAAAGCATGCATGGTGTTAATTGAATTATATATTTATAAATGTAGCTAGTACTTACTTTGTGTGCGATTACATCCAGTAGCGCTTTGCAATGTTTCATGTGGTGTTCCTCAATGAAACTTTTTGAAACACTGTGCCCAATAAAATAAAAAATTAATTTGGCCTTTAATAATTGTTGCAGTTAAGATATCGGGGTATATATAGTTGCTAGAGAGACCAAATTACCCTTGGATAATATCTATCATGTCTTAGTACTCTGTTTGCTCTTTTCTTAACGAGTCTAAGATGCTCAACCGACTATTGGCCATATCGATGACCATCAATATCCGGTGATTGTTGCATATGTTTTTATACACAAATATGATCGATATTAACTCGAGTCAACATATATATATGGGAGATAGCTTAGCTAGTAAGCAAATAATTGAATAAATATCCATATGATCGACATTAATTATTTAACACTCACTTGAAGTTGTAGGGGAAGAGTATGTCCTTGTTTTGTTGGTTCACTAAGAACCTCATGAGATTTTTCTCGAGTTCAGCTTTCCATTCAGGCGGGGGATTAGGGTGTTTGAATAAGACATTTGGATCAACGAAACCAACATCATTATCCTTTCTCTTTCTGAGTTCTGTCATCAGATATCTGCATATATAAAAATATAGTGTGAGGATATATAATTTATATATATACATGTAGCTTTATATATATACACTTTAATAGTAGAAAATAATCACACTTACAGACAATAGCAGCTAATGAGACTTTTGTCGAGAGAGTCCAGGTGGCATAGTTGGTGTAATTATAAAACTCGACATATATAACGTCATCGCCACGGAAGTAATGTTGGTTTCTAACTCTAACAGAAACAAAGGTCTCTCCCCATTCACACGCCGCCATGTACCACTTGTTTAGCAGGTACATTTGCGTACCTAGTTCACCTAAGGCCTCAGGGTTGTATAGACTCTTTCCATGCTCAAATTTCTTCCAATGATCCACTTTCAGAGCAGATGGTCCTTCAGCGAGCACTTGGGCAAGGTCCAAACTAGTATCCTCGTAAAACTGAACCAGGTCCTTAAAATCGACGTCCAGTAAGTCTAAGTTTGAACCATATTCATTACGAATGACAAGAGGGGGGACTGATTGTTGCGATTGTTATCCGAGTTGTGCAACACCTTTCCCTGCTCTAGTCTTTTTCTACACCGCCTCAAATGACTTGGTGAGAGAGCGGTCGTAGTTTGATTTTGGCAGGGTCTTTTGAGATTCCCGCTTTTTCTGGTCCACCTTCTTTCTTAGAAGATATGGAGGTAGGTAGAAGTACGGTTTCTCCGGGCTCTCCCTCGTTTCTCGTTGCTTTCTTACTTTTTCGAAGAAAATGTTCACATCTTTTTGTACTGTAGCATTTAATTCATTTTCACTTTTCTTGTAAGATAGTTTTTGGAGAATAACTGGATTAGAGGAGGCTTTCTTCTTTGCCGGCTGGTGGGCCAACGGCTTTGTTTGCGGGGCGGACCTATTAGGAGCTGGCTGCTTCTTGGTCATCAAGGGAGGCGGGGTAGCCATTGGAGACCTCCTTGGAGGTGGCGGCGGTGGCGGCATTGCATAATCATTGCCCGGAGCACTATGATGATCTGGAGATTGAATAATTGGACTTAGGTTGATGGAGGCCCTGCTGTGTGATTACAAAAAAGAATAATTAGGTATAAGAAATTGTTATTATTAATCATGCATGTCAATAGAAAATTAGTGAAAAAATTGTTTCGTTCACTTTTGTCCGCACCTATTGTCTAGCAGTTGAGGAAGCGGCGGTGGACTAGAGAGCTCGAGAATAATGATGTAGCGCTTGCGCCATAGTATGAATGTCTTCTCTGCTTCTCCTAGAGTCTTCTCCCCATCACCTCCTGGAATGTCAAGAGCCAGATCACTAAAACCTTTGTTAACTCTATCCACTGAGATGCTAACATATCTAGGTGGTATTATTGTCCCATGGATTCTTGGTGTCTTAGTAGGATCTGGAGGAGAAAAAACACCGAGAGCCACCATGATTGTGGCATTCCCTTTTGGAATATGTAGCTCACATGATGTAAACGGTGCAGTGATGTCATCCACGGGGAAACGTGGCATTGCGTCATCTTGATTTGGCAACTCCGTGGAAGCGCAGCTGTTTTTCAACTGATCAGGGGGGCTAATATTAATGTTGATTCCTGGATCTGACGCCTGCCTTTGGGCACTCATTGCTATTTGCACTTACTTTTATGATTTCCTCCTGCATTCTAGCTTGCATGTCTTTTTCGCGCTCCTGTGCTTGAAGCAACACCTCCCGCGACTCACGAACATATTCCTCCAACCAGCTGATCCACGCTGCTTCCTCATCCTTCATTCTCTGCCGGCTTCTGTAGGTATCTCTATCGTTAGGGAAACCATGCTCCTAAGAAATGTTTCGTCCTAAACCTCTCGTTCGGCCACTATGTTCAGCTGTCCCGATGGCATACGTCAGTTCATCCTTTTCTCTATTAGGCCTGAACGCACCAATAGCTTTAGCTTGTAGAGCATAAGAAAATCTTTGTGTTGCTCTTTTGAGTTTTGGGTCATGAACCAGCTTCCCAGTCTCTAGGTCCAGTCTTCCCCCATGAGCGAAAAACCAATTCTTCACGCGTTTGGACCAATTGAGTGATTCTGGTGTGATACCCTTGGTAAGAATGTCCGTTTCCATTTTTTCCCACTTGGGAATGGCAGTCGCGTAGCCACCTGATCCCATGCCATGGTGGTATACCTTCTGTCGGGCATTCTCTTGGTTCCTTCTTACCCGTTCCTCACCCTCTTCCGATGTCTTGTACTGTACAAAATTATTCCAGTAGGGCCTCAACTTCGCGAGCGGGCCCCTAGTATTGAAATTGGGCGTTAGGTTCTTCTTGACGTATTTCGTTTATAGGAATTTCTTCCAAGTCTAGAATTGTGTGGCCATCTTCTTCATAGCCCACTTTCGAACTAGCTCCTTCAATTCATCATCGTTGATATCATCATAATCATCCACTTGCAACGTGAAATGTTGAAGGATATCATCCCAAATTAAATTCTTATCAAGATCAGAGACAAAACTAACATGAGGCTCGTTGATCTTTTGCTTCCATTCACGGGCACTGATCAGAAGTCTGTCCCTTACAAGGTACCCACAGTGTTGCACGAATTTCCTTGCATGTGGACCAAGTGGTTCGCCTGTCTCGATATTGAATTCTGATATTATGTAGCACCCCTCCAATGGCTTTTTCGGGCCTCGAATATTTTTGCTTTTCGTCGTTGTGGTCATCGATCCAGAGGGCTATGTATAAAAAAAGAATAAATAAATATCATGTGTACACATAATAGATGATAGATATTCAAATATAAATATATATATAATATTCAAATATATATATATATAACTCGCCAGTATTTTCTTGCATAATATTTTCAAGAGCCAGATATTGACTCCCGTCATCTACATCCTACTGGTCACCATCGGCAAATTGAGTGCTGGTGTTGATAGTATCCATCATTTCTTCATCCACGTTGTCTCTCGGGGCAGCCATCTAGCTTTTACACCACTAGATATATCTATAAAAAATAAAAACCATATATCTATAAAATGGATCGAGTCATGTACTTAAAATTAATTAAATAACTACACTCGAAATTCAAGTCTCCAAAGCATAACTTTGATTTCTTATTTTCTAGAAATATTTATTGGCAAGTGATATATATAACAAATTTATATATATAACAATATAAATTTAAAACTCTCTAATACGTATAACAAATATACATATATAACAATACAAATTTATAACTCTCTAATATGTATGTATAACAAATTTATATATATAACAATATAAATTTATAACTCTAATATATATGTATAACAAATTTAGCTATATAACAATATAAATTTATAACTCTGTAATATAGATGTATAACAAATTTATATATATAAAAATACAAATTTATAACTCTCTAGTATATATATATATATATATATATATATATATATATATATATATATATACTAGAGAGTTATAAATTTATATTTATATATATGTATAACAAATTTATATAGATGCATCTCACCGGTGAATGTGAGCATGTGAGCGCGGGCGGACCGCCGCCGCCGCGGCATGTGGGCGCAGGTGGGCACACGTGCGAGCCCCTGCCGCCGCCGCCACGTGGGCGAGCAGGCGCTGCCAGCTGCGGGACCCGTCGCTGGACGTGGCTTGAGGCGCTGTTCGCGCACGTGTGGAAGCTGCTCGACGCGCACTGCTGCATGGATGCGGCTTGCCGATGCCGTTCTCAATTCGGCGAGCGCAGCGCGGCTCGGGTTCGTGTTTGCCTACTGACATGTGGTACTTGCCGGTGAATGGGGCCGTGTCGCCCTGGAGACGGGGACTGGATGGGGCTGCGCCGTGCCGGAGAGGGAGGGACCGCTGCGGAGAAGCTGCTCCCCGAAGAGGGAGGGGTCACCGCCGGGGAAGTTTCTCGCCGGAGAGGGAGAGGGGCAACCGCCGGAGATCGAGAGGGAGGAGTGGCGCGCCGCCCAGATGTGGGTCTGGCGGTGACGAGGGCGGCGACGACGGCAATGGCAGTGGCGATGGGCGACGAAGATGAAGAGTGAGGAGGAAGAAGAAACGACCGCCTTATATAGCGGAGGGACCTTTAGTCCTGGCTCCTGTAAACGCCCGGGACTAAAAGACCTTTAGTCCTGGCTGGTAATACGAGCCGGGACTAAGGGTGTATTTTGGCGGGCCGCAAAAAATGCAGCCCACCTTTAGTCCCGGGTGGTAGATCTACCCGGGACTAAAGTTGGGCTGCAGTTTCACTTTCCGCCCATTTCAAGCTCCATTTGTTTTTTATATATTTCTTTCTATAAAATGTTAAAGTCTTGTTAATTGCACAGTAAATTAAATACAAGGCATAAAATTGTTTTAAAAGAATATGGATTTACTTTTGCTTTATTGCACACAGGAAAATTGTGTGACCTAAAGTTTTTTGTTTTTTCTTATAAATATTGAAACATAATGTCATTAATAATTACTATTTCGTTAATGCAAAAATGTAGTGTTTAATTTAAATCATTAAAACTTTTGTTTTCGATTGGAAATTTGTTTTCACATCATTTTAACGTAAATCTTTTCAGTTTTTTCATCACTCATTGTCCAAAAGCGACATGGAAATCCCACCATCAAACACAAATTTAATCTAAACATAGAAAAAAATAAAACACCAAATAAACATCTCTGAATTCACAATTATTACATAATACCTCTAATACATACTATTAAACATCACTACATATATCAAGCGGGCACAGTAGTGAACTCCTTCTTAACGTATATCCCTTGGTTATGATCGCGCCGTAACCATGGAGTGTCCTCATCATTTAGCTGGATGCTTGGGTCTTTGTTCACTGTGAAGGGTGGAATTCGGTCATCCTTTTTATAATCTTCTGATATGTCTGACTTGTCTTCAATTCCGACGATGTTTCTTTTCCCTGAAAGAACTATGTGGCACTTTGGCTCATTGATTGGGTCGTTGTTGTTTTTCTCTCTCTTCGGTTTTGTAGACATGTCCTTGACATAGAACACCTGATTCACATCCTTGGCAAGGACGAATGGTTCGTCTTTGTACTCAATATTGTTGACGTCCACAGTTATCATTCCATACTGGTTGTCGACTGCTACCCCACCTTCAGTCGCCTTTACCCATTGGCACTTGAACAAAGGTACCTTAAAAGTAGGTGCATAGTTTAGTTCCCATATCTCCTCTATGCGGCCATAATATGTTTGCTTATTTCCATTAGGGTCGGTGGCATCTATGCGGACACCACTGTTTTGGTTGGTGCTCCTTTTATCTTGGGCTACTGTGTAAAATGTATTCCCATTTATCTCGTACCCTTTGTATGTGAGGATATGCCACGATGGCTGCCTAGCCAACAAATACAGTTGCTCATCAATACTCTCATCACCCTGACATTATTTTCGCAACCAGTCGCTGAAAGTTTCCATGTGCTGACGCGTAATCCAAGCTTCAGACTTCCCTAGCAACTCGGATCGGAGCAACTCTTTATGTGTCTCGATATACGGATCCACCAAGGAGGAGTTTTGCAGAACTATGTAGTGTGCTTTATTAAAATAATTGTCCTACATACCAATATATGGTTTCTTCCCTAGTGTCCCCTTTCCACTTAGTCTCCCCTTGTGTCGCGATTCAGGAACACCAATCGGGTCAAGGTCAGGAATAAAGTCAACACAAAACTCAATGACCTCCTCTGTTCCATAGCCCTTGGCGATGCTTCCTTCTAGGCGAGCACGGTTGTGAACATATTTCTTTAGGACTCCCATGAACCTATCAAAGGGGAACATATTGTGCAGGAACACAGGACCGAGAATGCTAATCTCCTTGACTAGGTGAACTAGGAGGTGTGTCATGATATTAAAGAAGGAAGGAGGGAACACCAACTCAAAGCTGACAAGACATTGAACCACATCATTCTGTAGTTTAGCTAGATCCATTGGATCAATTGCCTTCTGAGAAATTGCATTGAGGAATGCACATAGCTTCACGGTGGCTAGACGTACATTTGGAGGTAGAATTCCTCTTAATGCAACTGGAAGTAATTACGTCATGAGCATGTGGCAGTCATGGGACTTTAAGTTTAGGAATTTCTTCTCTGGCACATTTATTATACCCTTTACATTCGAGGAGAATCTAGATGGTACCTTGATGCTTGCTAGGCATTCAAACATGCTTTCCTTCTCTTCTTAGCTAAGAGTGTAGTTGGCAGAACTTAAGTAATGACGTCCATCGTCTGTCTTCTCTAGATGCAGGTTGTCTCGTTCTTTCAAACACTACAGGTCCTGTTGTGCTTCAAGTGTGTCCTTAGGCTTCCCATACACATCCATGAAGCCTAGCAGGTTCACACAAAGATTCTTCGTCAGGTGCATCATGTCGATCGCGCTACGGACCTCTAGGACTTGCCAATAGGGTAGCTCCTAAAATATGGACTTCTTCTTCCACATGGGTGCATGACTACTGACGTCGTTTGGAATAGGTTCACTGCCATATGCCTTTCCAAATACTACTTTCACATCCTTGACCATATTGAGTACATCCTGACCAGTTCGGTTGCCTGGCTTGGTCTGGTGGTCTGCCTTACCTTTAAAATGCTTGCCTTTCTTTCTTAGGGGGTGATTCACGGGAAGAAATCAACGATGGCCAAGGTACATGACCTTTTGACATTTTTTCAAGAATATACCTTTAATGTCATCAAAACAGTGCGTGCATGCATTATATCCCTTGTTTGATTATCCTGAAAGATTACTTAGAGCAGGCCAATCATTGATTGTTATGAACAACAATGCTCGCAGGTCAAAGTGCTCCTGTTTGTGCTCATCCCACACACGTACACCTGGTCTGTTCCACAAAAGTAGAAGTTCTTCAACTAGTGGCCTTAGGTACACATCGATGTCGTTGCCAAGTTGCCTTGGGCCTTGGATGAGCACTGGCATCACAATAAACTTATGCTTCATGCATAACCAGGGAGGAAGGTTCTAGATACATAGAGTAACAGGCCAAGTGCTATGACTACTTCTCTGCTCCCTGAAAGGATTCATACCATCTGTACTTAAAGCAAACCTTAAGTTTCTTGCGTCATTTGCAAACTCTGGGAATTCTCTATCGATTGCTCTCCACTGGGACCCATCAGCAGGGTGTCTCAACATATTGTCTACCTTACGGTCTTCTTTGTGCCATCGCAACAACTTTGCATGGTCTTTATTTCTGAATAGACGTTTCAAGCGTGGTATTATAGGAGCATACCACAATCTTAGCATGGATTTTCTTCGTGGGACGTTCGCCCTCAACATCACCAGGGTCATCTCGCCTGATCTTATACCGCGATGCATGACATACCGGGCATGCATCTAACTTCTCGTACTCCTCACCACGGTAGAGGATGCAGTCATTAGGACATGCATGTATCTTCTGGATTTCTAATCCCAAAGGGCAGACTACCTGTTTTGCTTCATACGTAGTGGCGGGCAATTCGTTATCCTTCGGAAGCATCTTCTTTTGGATTTTCAGTAACTCCCCAAATCCCTTGTCAGATACACCATTCTTTGCCTTCCATTGCAGCAATTCCAGTGTGGTACCCAACTTTTTCTACCCCGCATCACAAGTTGGGTATAACAATTTCTTGTGATCCTCTAGCATGCGCTTGAACTTGATCTTCTCCTTTTCACTTTTGCATTCTCTTTGTGTGTCACGAATGGCCTGACCAAGATCATCAGCGGGCTCATCTTCTGCCCCTACCTCTTCTTCAGCTTCCCCCATTGCAGTATCATTGAAGGCACCATATTCAGCAATAATGTCATCATCGTCCCATTGTTCTTCTTCACCTTCTTTCATTACAACCCCGGTTTCTCCGTGCTTCGTCCAACAAATATAGTTTGGCATGAAACCCGACTTCAACAAGTGTGAATGAAGACTCCTTGAGCTAGCATATTCCTTCAAATTCTTACATATGGCACATGGGCAGCACATGAAACCATCACGTTTGTTTGCCTCGGCCACACGTAAGAAAGAATGCACGCCCTCAATGAACTCTTGGGAGCGGCGATCAGCATTATACATCCAATGCTGGCTCATCTGCATTACATGACATACATACCATATTAAAACCTAGAACATAATTAGTTAAGTATACGACATGCGTGCCACCACACAAGGTATTAATTTATGAAAGTCTCGCTACAATGTAGACAATCCCAACTACCACTAAAAAAACTAAACCTAAAATGCACTTCAGCAGCATAAGGATTTTGTGACCAATCCCAACTAAAACAGACAGATCATGCGTTTGTTCAACATCTATGGGCTTCTTCCGCAGGATCACTGCCTCATCAGCCGCCGTAGCCGCCTGTGCAAGAGAGTTTTGCACGTGTTCAACATACTCTTCCTCCCAGTACCAACCTGAACATCCAGTGTCATCCCACTAAAATTAAAACAAAAAATTAGAACTTTAATCACAATCATCATGAAAATAAGTATAAATTAACCATAATCATCAAATGCGACAAAATAACTCACATTGCGATCCGGACACTTGTAGAAGATACAGCCCTTGTTGGGACACTCCTTCCTCACCCTGTACTCCATCACAATCTTCTCCTCACACTTGCCGCATGCAATGAGAGGGAGGTCCAGCCTCAGTCGCTTTGGAACCCGATGAGAGGCCGAGGACCTGGAAGCAGTTGCCATCTACTCTCTATACTCATTTTTAATAAAATATAAATTTCTCATTTTATAAACAAATAAAATTAAAAAAACTCTAAAATTCTCTATGTGTCTAAATCATGAAGTGTGCTATGCATGCTAGAAATGAAAGTTGAATACTAGTTTTGAATAACTACTTTAACCATCCTTCATCCAAATATGCAAACTTTAAAGTGATTTTGAGCTTAAATGGCTTACAAATAAAAAGAAATCCACCATAAAAAACCACATATATCTAGTCCACAAAATGAGATATGCAACTGATGAAACATGAGAGTATAAAGTTGGTAACCTTTATAACCAAAGAATCGATGGAGGAATCGAAGAAATCTTGTGATTACCGGCGATGAGGAACAAGAGAGGCCGGCGATGAAGCAAGAATACTGAGCTCAAAGTGGCTCGGGCTCAGGGAGGAAGAAGGGGTATATAGGAGGGGACCTTTAGTCCCGGTTGGAGACAGAAACCGGGACTAAAGTTCCCTTTCTAGTCCCGGACGGAGCCTCCAGCCGGGAGTAGACTTTTACTCCCGGTTGGAGGGACCAACCGGGAGTAAAAGTTAACCTTTAGTCCCGGTTGGTAGCTCCAACCAGGACTAAAGGTCCCCTGCAGCAAAAGCCTGCCGCAGTAGCCGTTGAGCAGGGACCTTTAGTCCCGGTTGGAGCTACCAACTAGGACTAAAGGTTTCTCTAGTCCCGGGCACGAAAAATACCGGGACTAAAGCCAAATTTCGAAGTGGATCAAAAGTCGTTTCTCTACTAGTGGTACCATGGATCATCCTAGGAGATTTTAACCTCATCTACCAAGCCAGTGACAAAAACAACCTGAACCTTAACAGAAGACTGATGGGAAAGTTCCGAAGAGCATTAGATGAATGCGAACTCATGGAGATTGCACTACAGAATAGGAAGTACACATGGTCAAATGAAAGGGAGAACCCTACCTTGGTGCGTTTAGACAGGGTGTTTTGCCACCCTAACTAGGAGGCAGCCTTCCCAAATTTCGCCTCAAATGCTCTGGCAATGGGAGCCTCAGACCACTATCCATTATTTCTCACCCGCCAGGATCGAGTGGTCAGAAAAGCGGTGTTCAGATTTGAAAACCATTGGCTGAAGGTGGATGGCTTCCGAGATGTGGTCATGAATGCATGTAACAAACCGCAAGCGGGCTCAGCGCAGACTGTACTGAGCAAGAAGCTAGTAGAGACGGCGCGGGCGCTGCGAAGCTGGAGCAAACTACTTTTCAGTAATGCACACCTTCAGCTTTACATTGCAAATGAGGTCATCTTCAGGTTAGATGTTGCCCAAGAAAGTAGACGGCTATCAGAAGAGGAGAGTATTCTACGACAGGACCTCAAAATCAGGATTTTGGGCCTAGCAGCGGTTGAGAGGAGTAGGAGAAGACAGGCTTCTATAATAAACTTCATCAAGGCAGGAGACGCATGTACAAGATTCTTCCACCTGAAGATGGCAGCCAGGAAGAGAAGACAGTACATATCATCACTCAAAAATAGGATGGCTCCTTGGTTTGGGCTCACGATGACAAACAATGAGTCCTGCAAGACTACTTCCAAGATCTAATTGGAAACAAGATACGCAGGCTATAGACCTTCCAGTGGACACAACTACAGCTAAACGCCCTGGGGCAGCTGCCTGACCTTAAACTTGACAGGCCCTTCACAGAACATGAGATTCAGCAAGCAATAAAAGATCTTCCCAGTGAGAAGGCGCCTGGACTGGACGGTTTTACAAGTGATTTTTACAAACTCTGTTGGGAAATCATCAAGCCGGATGTTCTCGCTGCTTTCCATGCTTTCTACATACATCACAACAGGGCTCTGGAACATTTAAACCGAGCACATGTGGTGCTGATTCCCAAGACGAACATTGCGACGGAGCTAAAGGATTTCAGACCGATAAGTCTGATCCACTCCTTTGCAAAGTTATTGACAAAGGTGATGGCGAACAGATTTGCGATATATATAGATAAGCTAGTCTCCAGCTCTCAGAGTGCTTTCATTAAAAGGAGATGCATACAGGAAAACTTCTTGTATGTTAGGGGGCTCACGCGGCACTACCACCACACAAAAACACCTGCCTGCCTCATCAAACTTGACATAACCAAAGCATTTGACTCGGTATCTTGGGAATACCTTCTTGAGCTGCTTGCCAGAAGAGGATTTCCGATAAGATGGCTTGACTGGCTGGCAGCGATCCTCAGAACATCGTCCTCGGCAATACTGGTCAATGGTTGTCCAGGTGACAACATCATGCACCATAGAGGCCTCAGGCAGGGTGACCCATTGTCACCTACCTATTCATATTGGCAATCGATGTACTTAATAACATCTTTGACATTGCCACGTAGCAATGCTTCCTATCAAAACTAAAAGGTAGACATGCAAGCCTCCGAATATCAATGTATGTTGATGACGCTGTAATCTTCAGCAACCCAAGGCGACAAGACATTACCTGCATCATGGAGATTTTGAATGTTTTTGGTGTAGCCACGGGATTATAGACAAATATGCAAAAGAGCACTGTGGCCCTGATCAGATGTGTGGGCCTTGATATGGAACAGATACTACAAGATTTCCCTAGACCAAGAGTAACCTTTCCAATGCAATACTTAGGACTGCCTCTCACACTTGGAAGGTTAAGAATGGTGCACCTGCAGTACATCCAAGATAGAGCTAAAGGGAGGGTGGCTGGCTGGCAAGGGCGCCTGCTGAATGTTGCTGGCCGCAGGGAGCTGGTGCGCTCTGTACTTAGCTCCCTCTCGGTATACCTGCTGACGGTCGTGAAGGTACCCAAAAACTTCTTGAAAGAACTAGACAAACTGCGTAGAAGATTCTTGTGGGCTGGCGACAAGGAGCTTACTGGAGGGAAATGCAAGGTTGCATGGAACAAAGTATGTACGCCAACATGCAACGGTGGACTAGGCATCATCGAACTTGAGAAGTTCAGTCATGCACTATGGCTGTGTCGACGAAATATGGTCGGCAGTCCACCGAGGGGGGTGCCCGTGGTGGTAGATTATCGGTAGACGGTGCGTGTAATCAGGAACCAGATGGTGACACAAGGCGCAGAGACAGCGATTTAGACAGGTTCGGGCCGTCTGGTCGATGTAATACCCTACGTCCTGTATCTTTGGTGTATTGTATTGAGATGTATATAGATTAACCTGTCCTCTAGGGGACCCTTGTCTCTCCTTATATACTCCGAAGAGACAAGGTTACAAGTAAAGTATCCAATTTAGTACTATTACAATATCTAGTACAACTTGTAATCTTGATGTGCACGTCTTGATCTTACGGGCCGGGCCACCTCGGATGGTGCGGCCCATGTACCATCTTGTGGTACCCGGGGGTATATCCCCCACAGCTAGTCCCCGAGCGCCATGTATTCTGATGCGACACGCCATTTCAACCTTCTCCGAACAGTGAGGCTTGAGTTCTTGACATCTCCGACCACCGTTGTCGCCGGAGAAGTAGGTTGTCCGAAGAATGTATGGTGCTCTTAAGAAGAAAGAAAAAGATTTCCGTCCTAGGAAGTGTGCCCACTTGTATTTCTGAAAAGAAATGTAAGTGTGTCTTGAAGCGTAGCATCCTTGATCATCAGAGGTGTAGGGGTCGAAAAACAAACACATTCACCGCAAGGTGAAGTGTGCCCACTTAGTCCCCGAGCCTGGTAGTAGGTGACGTAGGCACGTGGTGCCAGGGTCTAAAAAGAATTCCCAGTTAAGTTGAGAACCCAATCGTTGTACAGGCGATACGAGATGCACCGGCAGGTGCATCGTACCGATGTAGTCCCCGAGCTTGCTGGAAGGCGAGGTATGAGCCTTGTAGCAAGGTCTAAGTGAGAAAAAATATCCCAACTGTATGCGAGTTGCCTGTCACATGTAGTCGAGACGCAGAGTCCCCGAGCCGTGGTCGGAGAGTGGTCGAGGCAGTCCCAGAGGGGGTCGAGGAGCGAGCGACGAAGTCCCCGAGCCATGGTCGGAGAGTGATCGAGGTAGTCCCCGAGCACAGGTCGAGGAGCGAGCGACGAAGTCCCCGAGCCGTGGTCGGAGAGTGATCGAGGCAGTCCCCGAGCACAGGTCGAGGAGCGAGCGACGAAGTCCCTGAGCGTAGGTCAAGAAGCGGGCGATGAAGTCCTCGAGCCGTGGTCGAAGAGTGATCGAGGCAGTCCCCGAGCACAGGTCGAGGAGCGAGCGACGAAGTCCCCGAGCATAGCTCGAAATTACTGCAATATAAATATGTAGAATGGTAGTACCTGATGTACAAAATAATAAATTATGGAGAAAAAAATCAGCGGTGAAGAAATAGCGTATGATGCTCAGCAGTCATTTGCAAATGAGCATGATGTGATAAAGCAGTTGGTGCTTTGTAAACATCAGTGTTAATATGAAGTTTGTGTTTATACTTAATATATATCGTCCGACCAATTAGTATGTAGCTGAGCCTCCAGCCCTAGCTAGCCCGTTAACCATAACGCGGGGCGCGGAGCTCCTGCACGTGTAGGAAGAACAAAGTGTCATTAAGGAGCCGCTGCCGACTACCCATAATGCAGAGGGCAGACGCTCGTGCATGTGTTGGGAGGAGCCGGAGACAGGGCCTTTTCTGGAAACATCGAGCGTCAACATTACTGGTCTAGGATTTGCATTAAGTATAGCTGTATGTTATATTTAAGATTGTATACATGGACAAACGTTATTTGAAGAATAATAATCATGACGAGGACGTTTGTGGAGAAACGTCGTAATGAAAATTATATTGAGTACAAATATTAGAAGTGTACTTATCTTTGGATAGAAATCTGGTCGGCGGTGATGAAGTTGTCCGGTCCTCGAGCTTTCCGACCTGTCGTGATGGTGGCCACGGTTGTCATAGCGTCGTTATTCGTAGCGATCATCATTGCGACGTGGTCTGGTGGTCGGAGCTCGGCGGAGCCGCTCGGGACGTGGTCTGGTGGTCTGGTGGTCTGAGCTCGGCGGAGCTGCTCAGGACGTGGTCTGGTGGTCGGAGCTCAGCGGAGGCTGAACGCCGGGATCGATCTTGACTGGGACAGATCACTGCGGCAGCTAGCGTCGCCACGGGTGGTGTTGATAAAGAGGATCCCATCTGATTCGCCAGAAGATCAGCACGCACAACCCCTAAAAGGGGACCCCTACCTGGCGCGCCACTGTCGACGAAATATGGTCGGCAGTCCACCGAGGGGGGTGCCCGTGGTGGTAGATTATCGATAGACGGTGCGTGTAATCAGGAACCAGATGGTGACACAAGGCGCAGAGACAGCGATTTAGATAGGTTCGGGCCGTCTGGTCGACGTAATACCCTACGTCCTGTATCTTTGGTGTATTGTATTGAGATGTATATAGATTAATCTGTCCTCTAGGGGACCCTTGTCTCTCCTTATATACTCTGAAGAGACAAGGTTACAAGTAAAGTATCCAATTTGGTACTATTACAATATCTAGTACAACTTGTAATCTTGATGTGCACGTCTTGATCTTACGGGCCGGGGCACCTCGGATGGTGCGGCCCATGTACCATCTTGTGGTACCCGGGGGTATATCCCCCACAGGCTGCGGTGGCTCTGGTTTTTGTGGGATGACACAGACAGACCCTGGAAAGGAATGGAGCTATCCGTTGACCACAGTGACATTGCACTCTTCAATGCTGCTATAAGTGTGGTCTTAGGAAATGGGAACAAGGCAAAGTTCTGGTACTCTCGCTGGCTGGATGGTCAAGCACCTGCAACCTTATACCCGGCCTTGTTCAAACATAGCTAGAGGAAGAACAGAACAGTTTGTGATGCCCTGACTGATGATAAGTGGATCACAGATGTCGATTATAGCATGACGGAGCGGGTGGTTGAGGAATTTATATCACTTTGGACTTGCTTACAAGGAATCACTGTCCAGCCGACAAATGAGGATAGGATCACCTGGCTCCACACAGCGGATGGCCAATACACGGCAAGGTCGGCATATAGAATACAATTCCTTGGAATGGCCTCATCCATGACAGCTGAAATCACATGGAAAACAAAAGCGCCGCCAAAATGTTGCTTCTTCACTTGGCTGATGCTGCAGAACCGCATTTGGACAGCTGCGAGGCTAATGCTTAGGCAATGGCCAAACGACTACTTCTGTCAACTCTGTGTAAGGAACCTGGAAATGGTCTCACATCTTTTTCAGGAATGCGGATACTCTAGGAATGTCTGGGATAAGGTGGGCTCTCAGATCTCGGCGGCTGCTCTAAGGCCAACACACTGGACAGCGACGGTAGATCTAGGGCAATGGTACGCTGACATGGGCAACAGTGGGACAAGAGATGTAAGAGACGGGGTACGATCGATGATCATGCTGACAACCTGGGAACTATGGTGGGAGAGGAACAATCGAGTTTTTCACAGAGCCTCGAGAACGCCGGAGCACGTCTTCAGAGCCATACAGGAGGAAGCAAGAACGTGGATACGGGCCTGAAATAGAGGACTAGAAGGAGTGTTGCCTACACTGGAGCAGCCTATTGTAGATGCTATAAATCCTATGTAAGATTGAACTTTAAAACGTGGGGGTGGCATGACAATCACTAGGATGTGAAAGACATGCAAAATGGGCGATCCTTGTGCCAAACCTTTTAAATATTATGCTCTTCCCTTATCAATGAAAGCCGGTAATGGATCTTTCAAAAAAAAAAGAATTATTTATTTACGTATGCTAAGACCAAACAAATGTCTGGCCTACTCAGCGCGTCTCATGGATGGGTGATTATTGAATACAAACATTATGTAAAAGTTGTACATCTCTAAGAGATCCACAACTTTGAAGTTGACAATTTTTCATTTCAAATCATTTGAATCCTGCAAATTCTGTTTGAAGTTCTCACATTTTTCAATTCATTTTTTTTGAATATTCTGGATGATCTTGGATGGAGAAATGATCGAGATCGAAGTTATAGTTCTCCACAAGATCTAAAAAATTTTATTTGACAACTTTTTTATTTAAAATAATCTATGGTCTCAAATTTTAGTTTGAAGTCCTCATATATTGAAGTTCAAAATTTTCAAACATCCTGAGACTGAGAAATGACAAAAACCAAAGTTGTAGATCTCGAATAGCTACACAATACTCTAGTTGATAACTTTTTCATTTGAAATCATTTCGCCTAGGAAAATTATGTTTGGATTTCTCACATTTTGAAACCAAAGTTGTAGTACTCGATAAAAAAAATGTTGGAAAAATATGTTTGGATTTCTCACATTTTCACAAAAAAAGTTGTAGTACTCGATAATATGTACAACTTTTATGTTGAAAACTTTTTCATTTAAATTGGTTTAAGTTCTCAAATATTCATTTTAAAATCTAGCAAAGTGAATACATAAGGAATGTATCTAGCCTTTGGTCACTGTTGACTTTGCGGCAAAATGGTTAGGTAGCTAGTGGGATTAAAAAAACTACTATTTTTTTAGTCGATTTATGATTTCTAGAAGTCGATTGGTAGGGGCGGCTGGATCGCAGAGATAAATTCTGTGTAGTAAAAAGAACGCAATTGGGACTAGCACCAACCATGGGTAGGAGAAAGACTGCCGCGACATTGGTAGTGGAAGACGGGGGTACAACTGAGGCCGAGCTATAGTCAAGTTAGGATTAGGAAGTCGTGTAGCATCACAGCCAAATGGTGCCTGCAAGGAGCATCCCCAGGTGCACAATGTTGGATGGGATGGGCGCACTACCAGAATCCAAATTTACGGTCAAAATTTGTCTTGAGGGCCAAAATAAAACCGCCAAAGAAACTGTCGTTTTCTTGGCTGTGATTGTGAACCTTTAAGGAAATATGTATTCCTTTACGGTTGGAATAAACCGTCAACGAATATGGACATTTTCTTGGCGGTTTCAAAGCAGCTTCAAGAAAATTACACTTTTCCATGAGTGTACAAGTAATCAGTCAAGGATAATGGTTATTTCCTTCTGTGTTATTTCAATCTGTCAAGGAAAATTACCATTTTCGTAGGTGTTATTCTAAACCATTAAGTAATTGATCATTTTCTTTGGGAACACTGAATTTTCTTGGAGGTCGGCAGCCAATGAAATGCTTCTAAGTACTTGACATGATTCTAAAATACAAATCCTAATAACTATAGTTTACATGATTCCTATGCACCCCGTCACAATTTTGACATGAACTAGACAACCTAAGTAGTGATGTCTAGGACTTTCCAGGATGTCCAAATTGATTTGCTATTTTTAAGGTACAAATGATTTTCTACGTGGTTTTAGAAAAGTAACACGAACTTGAACTACATGTGATAGCAAGCATCGTGTGTATATATATATATATATATATATATATATATATATATATATATATATATATATATATATATATATATATATATATATATATATTGACTGCGCTAGTTAGTACCCAGGGTACTGATTATTATTCAGTACCCGACCCCTTCCACGCACGCAGCGCGCTCCCGCAGCTCACCTTCCTTTTTTCCCGACGCAAGCGCTACACGACTGTCCGCCCGCACCATTTAAAAAAAACCATACTAGTCGCCAGGCAGGTTTTGTCGACCGATTTTTTCGGTTTTTTTTGCCGCTCGTTAGAGTCGCCAGGCAGGTTTCCAAACTGATTTTTTTTGTCGACACAGATTTTTTTTTTTGCCCGTGACACTCGCATGGGAGGTTTCTGAACTTTTTTTTTGTAAAGTGACCACGTTACTAACAGATATTGATTGGTTTTATTATTGTACAAATAATCTATACGTCTTAGATTTGCTTGGCATGAAAATCGACTATCAATGCCCATTCGATTGGCACAAATTTGTCATAATCTGAACTTTGAAATCAAATAGAGCACAATTATTTTCCACCACAAACAGACCGAATTTCATTTTTCATTACTAGGACACATACCCACCAAGTGATATAAAAAGTCACGGCTGGTCTATAAACATGCACCCAAACCTATTTACATTTACATTACTAGAAACAGCAAGTTGGGAGGGCACGGCTACTTCAAGGTACAGCTCTAATCAAGGCTGTGGTCCTAGTAGGCAACATCTATGATCTGTCTGTCAGAGCCAGCTCCACAAGGCAAAGTTCAAGGCTTCTCTCTCAGTCAACCTTCGTCCTGTTTAAGCCACAAGGAAAATATGAGTGGTTTGCAGTTTAATTTGAAAAGCACCACAAAATAGCTCAATTTGCATGGAAGATATGATATACCAAGGTAGCCTGAAAACAAATGTTCGATCAAAAAGTACTAGCATAATTTACTCTTTTGTGTACTATTTTCATGTAATCATATGTTTCAAGAAATTCTATATGGAAGTCTTTAGAGTTCAAGTTTAGCAGGTCTAAGACAGGAATCATGTTTGATTACTGATTAGATTCCCACATTGATGAATGATTGCATTGAAAAAAATGAAGAGATACATATGTTAGCTATACACTGAGATGCCATGTAAAACAGGGGAAGAATATTCAAAAAGAAATGATAGTATTAAACCACACTAGTTGGCAATACCCTGATTTTTGTACATGCATGTATGTACACATCAGGCCAATATATTAATGGATCCATACCAGATGCAAGCATATGCAAATAGGGATGCAATCTAAGCTATGTTTCCAATCTCATTAATTTACTCTGTTTTTTATCTTACAAGTCTAGTTTTTTTTTAAGTTGCCTGATTAATCATCATACAATACGACCATCGCAGTATCACATCAAAAACCCCGAATTACTAATACTGCAGGTCGCCTATGTAGTTCTACTAGCAAAAAAAATAATCTAGGCACCCATTCTGAACTGTTGGACCAAATATGATTGAAACCATGCACTTGTCACTTGTCTATATAAAGGTGCTGATCAAAATGCCCTTCTAGGGAACTTGTGTTTCTCTCTTATGGATTACAGTTTGTATTATTTGAATACTTATGCAGCAAAGGCAAAACAAGTAATACTATTTCTAGTATTACTATCAGTTCTAGTTTCTTATCCTTCAGCCATTGTTTGCAAAAAAAAAAAAATTGAAATAATGTTTGTCTGATTTCTCACATAAAACTCATTTGCTAACAACTCCAAAACAAATCAATTTGTGCATCTTCCCATACCTGAAGTCTAGTTGGAAAGGAAGAAATATAAAACAAAAGAACTTCCCCAAATGCAGTGAAGTGCTAGTTGAGCTGCATGTATGAATCATCCTAGCAACAAATTTGGAGAGGGCAGGAATACACGACGGATTGGAGGGCATGAATACACAATGGATTTTAGTGGCATACAATAATCAAGACAATGCAATTGCAGAATTGTAATGTTGTAGCTGAAACTTGTAAGATACAATAAGCAAGAGCAAAACAATATTCACTATTAATTCATTGGCCGAGAAGAATAGGAAAATGGGGCATACGCCACTCCCCCCATCTCCCTGTCTCATTTGCATTACCTCATAATGAATATATATTTCTTTAAATGGATTTATCTCTTACAAAACCGAAACCAGCATAGCACAGTCAAAAAAGGTAAAGAAATCTAAGTTTACTACAGCACAGAGGAAGACAGAGTCAATGAGGGCAAGACTCGAAGACAAAATTACCTGGAGCGCACCAACATGGAAAAACGGATGTCTCACTTGGCCATCAGCCCATCTCGCCTGCTTATTCAGCACCTGAACTTCATGGCCATAGCTCCATGACTACCAAAAACCCACTATGACAAGAGTCAGTTTGGTTGACAAATCAGAAAAGATAAAAGTTCATTAAGTGAAGTCTCCGACGCATAACTACATGGATAGCTGGATCTTCAATCGAAATTGACCGAACTCTAGCTGCAGTGATGATCAAGTTGAAGTTTTAATTTGCCATGCTTATGCATTGAGCAAAAAAGGAGCTGCTAACTAGTAAAAAATAGTTACTATATCACAGCAGTCACTTATAATGTAAAAAAATTAATCATAGTACTAACTCTTGTGTCTCGGAATCAGTAGTCCACTAAATAAGTGAATCCACTCAATTATAATTTTATTAATGAATCATACTGTGGAATGTGTTTCTAAATAATACTTTTTATTGTCGCGTAGCAGGCTACGATTCCTATGACCAACTGTTTTCTGGAACAAACCTAATATTTGTTTCTAGAAATGAATATTTATGGTGATAGCTAATTGCTTAACCATCAAATGTTTATCGGACCACACTTGAGAACCAAAATAGAAGAGATAGCCTGATAGTCTTCTACAATAAATTAAAATGGCTTCCCAGAGAGACCACAAAATACTCAACTTTGGAGCCATGAAGTTATCAAGGGACACTAGTTTCATACTCTGGTACTGCTATCTTTCTGCTTGTTCCTGGCTGCATAAACAGGATAAGGTTGAGACCAACATCATCTGAAAATCCTCAGACTACAATGTTCAGTCAGACAAAACAATTTTAGCATAGGTGGGCAGGGCAGGTTCAGATCCTGGTCTATTAAGATTCAAAAGAGCTGCTGCCAAAACGCCAGTGACTGGCATCTACCACCGGCCTATTAAGATTGAACCATATCTGTGGTTTGACAAATGAATTTTTATGGTTAAGGACAAATTTGGTAATAAGTACTTGTGGGCCAAAGACAAGAACCAATATGTGGTTTAAAAAATGATTTGTTATGACTAAGAATAAATTCAGACATAAGTCTGTTTATCTGACAAATGAGGAACATGTGTTCTTCATATAATCAATTTTAATGGCAAAAGAAGATTAGGTCCAAGTACATAACACCATGTTCTTTACTAATGTGATTAAGTCTACCAAAATAGCAGTTTGAATCTCCTTTTTAAGCCTGTGAACTGAAGAGTCTAGTCTAGAACTGGAAGGGAAAGTACACAAATTATTTACCTAAATAATCTAGGACAGACATGGAAAGAAAATTGTTATATCTCTATATAACTGAAAACAGAAGCCATTAGATCAACCTTGCCCCAGATTAATAGGACTGAACTCAATATACACAATTTATGAAGAGATGTTGTCAGGATGCAAGAAAACTAACCAAACATGAACTGAGATGATTTTATTGGAATTACATATATTACCATGTACCATTTTCATGAATGAAAACAACTCATAACTGCAGTAATAAAGAAAACAGGCACATTAACAGAAGGCTTATCCTGAGGCAAAGAAAGAAGCAGTCACAAAGCATAAGGTGATGAAGATGTGGCATAGCTGCCAGATGCCGTTGGGTGTGGCCTATGGCCTTCGGCGATCTCGCCATGCCACACAACACTCACCCTGACACCCTGTAGATGAGGGGGGTCTTCAACTAACATGGTTGAACTAGGGGGTGCTGGATGTACCCTCACTGGATCATGCACAACATCCAGCCATGGACCTGGTTGGGGAGTAAGTTCAGTTGACGGTGTGGTTTACTCAAAAGAAAAAGAAGGCGCATATGCATAGTATTATCAGCTGTAGATTGCATGATACAACAAGCCCATGAAAAAAGCTATTTGATTTAGAATCAAGAAAAAAAAGAATTGACACATTAATTTTAGAGCTGCATTACACACAGACCTCTATAGTGAAAAACACCCAAGTATGAAATCGCTTAATTAACGTGGAGCTAGCCAGCATTGCCACATCCATGATCATTTAATTTACAAAACATTGTAATAGAAAGAGATTGATTAATCAACTGAACTAATAGTGTAATACTGTAAGTAGATATCTTTTGCTCACAACACCTTGCATCGTCCGCAAAAATAAATCGAGAAAGAGAACAGTGAGAAAGAGATTGATCATACATATTTGGTGCTTCTGTTCTAACTGCCATCAGGATGAGCTAGTTGTGCTCCTGCTTGTCGGTTCTTTCCTACACCTGCACAAAAAATCATCAGATCTATGAGCAAAATATAACAAAATATTTGGGATTCAGATATTGCTAATTAATGGGCACCTTGCACATCAATACTCAATGGGGAGTTCATCAGAAGGATCAAACCAAGGAAGATCGGAGAGGAAGTCCGTGCAGCCACGCTTTCGATGCTCCAACCAGACCAGGGACCTGCTGGATCTGCCCTCTGCCCTGGCTTACCTGCACCGTGCGCAACATCATATGGAACAATTTAGAATAAGGAGAGTATGCACAAAGGCTTATGTGAAGCTCACAATTTCGTCCTCGTGGTTGTGTTTACTGAAGAAATCCATGACACTAATACAGAACAGAACATGAAACAATCAAAATAAGAAAAGCGAATTACACTGTACAAATATGGAAGTATTTCATGTTTTCGCAAGGCTGTTCACCTTGAGCAGCTGCTTGACGTCCTTCTGCTCACCCCTCAGGTGCACTGATGTGTCATACACCACTGCTGAGCTAAGCTCAATGGACGCCGCCCAAGCTCCTGCACTGCAGGGGAAGTGAAGAAGACAAGACATGCAGAAATCAAGGCCAGTGCGACAACAAGGGCAAGAAGAGGAGCCATCGGTACCTGGGAGGCGAGGTATAGGCTGCGGAGAGGGTAGAGCGTGAAGCCGTCGGAGACCAGGCGGCAAAGGAGGCTGTCTGACGTCGCCGTCGCCGAAGGACGGGAGGGGAGGTGCGACATGGCCGGATCTGCTTTGGAGGGGCACGCCAGCGCCGCCACCGGTGGGGGAGAGGACGTCGTCGCAGCTGTGGGTCGGGGAAGCGGCAGGGCCGCACCGCCGTGGATCGGGAAAGCGGAGGGGCCGCGCCGCCGCGGATCGGAGAAAGGGCGGGGGCCACGCCGTCGGGGAAGGGACGGGCCGCGCTGCCGCTGGTGATGGAAGAGACGGGCCGCCGTCGGTGCCTACGCCTCCCCTGCGCGAGGCCGAATGGCACACTGGGGAAAGGCGGCCGAGAACGCCCGGCCAGGCGGCGCATGCGGACGCACGGCGTTGTGCGGGCGGCACGGTGGAGGCAGCGGCGAAACAGCGGTGGTATGGAGAGGGGTCGGACGGGCGGTGCCGGCGGAGAGAGGGAAAGAGGAGACCGAGCGGATTGTGTGGGGGAATAGAAACCGCAAGTCCGCAAAAAAAAGAATCGTGCGTGGGTGGGGAGCGTCGGAGCAGCATACCAGCTCGAGCTCGTGGGTGAACCGGCGCGGGGAGCGCCCGTGGTCGGCCCGGTCCGAGGTGGGAGCGGGGGAATCCGCGCGGGAAACGCCCGACGCTCGGGGTCGGTGATTCGGACTCGGGTACTGAATATTAATCAGTACCCAGGGTAATATATATCATAACTATATATATATATATATATATATATATATATATATATATATATATATATATATATATATATATATATATATATATAACTACCCTATAGCGGGCTACAAAATAACTTATTCTGTAGTCACTTTGACTTACGATAATTACTATGTTAATTTACGAGATTATAGTAACTCCTTAGTAAGTAGTTTACTATAACGTTATGGTAAATATCCCCATGTATTATAGTAACCCAACTATCGTAAATATGACATTATCGTAAATTAGTATATAAAATTATCGTAAATGGAGGTGGCTACAGAATAACTTATTTTGTAGCTGCCTACTGAATACTCTCTCTCTCTCTCTATATATATATATATATCAAAAATATTGTGCTACCACCTGTGTTTTCTATCACCCACGGGTGATAGCTACCACCACCAAAAATCGACCAGACCCTGGCTGAAGTGGATCAGACTTACTACATTTGCCCCGGCCAAACAAAAAAAAGCAGAGCCAAAGCATTCACGGAGCTGGGCATCCGTTTGTCCCATAGTGCTTGTCCTCTGTTTTTCTACCATCAACGCCTGCCCCCTTATGCTTTTCATACCAAGCTTTTAATCAGTGAGCGTATGCTAGCGTCGCGCGAGACGCACACAGACGAACGTGGAGTGTTTCAGTTTCAAGCACGTGGGGAGAAGTGAGTCACATTTTCACGCATCTGATCCAGCCAGGAACATATATTTGAGCTCACATCCTGAAAAACTATAGAAAATGAAGCGTTTTATTAGGGATTACTCGAACATATATTGGTGACTCCCACTGAAAAAAGCAACAATGTCTTATAGGTGTCTGGAAATGCCAAAATTTCGCATGGGTGCCACTTGTCAGTCGTGGATACAGTTCACGGATATAGTGTTCATGAATTTGAGAGCTGAAAAGTGTTCACGGGTGAAATGAGCATTGTGAAGGTTCGTATTGACGCCAACTCCACGCGGGAGGCTGGACGAAGCATTGATTTGCACTAGTCGCTGCTGCTCTCCCGCGCGCCGGCCACGCGCAGCACCATAGTCTCCACAGAGATCCCCGGCCCAATCGCCAGCATGACACCCAGCTCCACCGCCGGCCTCCTCCTGAGCTCATCCAGCACGAAGATCATCGACGCGCCGGACATGTACCCGTACTCTCTCAGCACGCGGCGGCTGGCAGCTAGCTTGTCCGCCTCTAGCGCGAGCTCGGCCACGACAGCGTCCAGGATCGCGCGCCCGCTGGGCTGCACCGCCCAGAAGAGGTCGTTCCATCGGCCGCCGCCGCCGTCACCAAGGCCAAGCAGCCGCAGCGCGTCGGCCACGCACCGTTCGATGTTCTGCCGCACCAGCGCCGGGATGCCTCTGGATGGCTGGAAGACCAGTCCAGCTTCGTTCAGTACCCCGGCGGCGCGGCCGTCGGACGTCTCTGGTATCAAGAACTGCGAGGCAGAGACCATCTCGTAAATCGGGAGCTCAACGGGTTCCTCTGCTCGGGCGCCCACGACCGCAGCGCTCGCGCCGTCGGCGAACATGGACTGCATGACGAGCGTTCCCGGGCACGCGTCGTCGGGCGCGCGGAACATGAAGAGGGTTAGTTCGGCGCAGGCCACGAGGACGCGCGCGCCGGGGTTGTTCTCGGCGATGTCCTTGGCAACGCGCAGGACTGCGCCGCCAGCGGTGCAGCGCTGGAGGTAGAGCACGGTGCGGCGCACGGAGGGACGGAGGCCGAGGAGGGACGCCAGGCGGAGGTCGGCGCCGGGCATGTGTGCGCCCGAGTAGGTGCTGACCACGAGGTCGGTGATGTCAGTCGCCGGCCGGCCCCACTCCGCGATGGCGTCCTCCGCGGCGGCGGCAGCGAGTACAGGCACAGCGGACGCCAGCTCGTCCTGGCGTGCGTCCAGCGACGGCTGCCCGCGGCCGAGCAGGATGGGATGCTCGCGGATCGTACTCTCGCTGTGATGGAAGTAGCGCCTGTGGATGCTGGACTTGTCGCCTGATCATCAGATCAGATCAATGAAATATATAAACATGCGACAAGTGACCGGCCGGCCGGCCACCATCGGAAAGCAGTTAAATGCATGGGATGGCACGGAGCAGTTACACATTCTCTTCATCTTGGTCTTGAGGTGTGTGAGGTGCTCGCTCCCAGTGACATTGAAGTACCAGTCGGCGTACTCATCCTGGCGCACGCAGTTGGCCGGATTCGCCGTGCCGATGCCGAGCAGGGCTGCCCACTGCCGGTGCCGGGTTTCGTCGCCGATGTCAGCTGGTCGGCGGCTCGCCGAGGATGTAAATATGTCAGTTACTCAAGGGCAAAACAATAAGCAGGTGCACATACATACAACTAAACAAAAATCAAGTGATGGAGGAATTAAATCCACATCATGCAGAAGCTGCCTTGCTTGCCTTGTTATCCTGCGGAAGGTGGCGTGGTGATAGCATGGGAGATGGATGTCGCCGCCGGATGGTAGTGACGGGCACCACCATGTGTAGCATTGCACCGGTGACATGATAAAATCGATCAGACGTTGAAAACTTAGGAAGGAAAGGGATCTGTTGGATCGACCGCAACACTCAGTCGTCCTCCGTCCTAGCGTACGTGATAGCGTGGTTATATTAGTACCAAAGCTTACTAAACTATTTAGCATCTTCATATTAGTACTAAAGTCACTGTAGATGTTGATGTTCTTGTATCTTTTGTACCTCTTTTAAATTAGGGTGCGCCTACACTCCACAGGCATCTTTGCACTGTACATAACCCTAGCATCCGACCATAATTCCTGGCAGATGCCATGGTTGTGTTTTGTTTGATTAATTTCTTTTTTGGTTGCTTTTGTGTTTTCTGTACTAGGAACTTCAGGTAAAAAAAGACAGCAACAACCTTGCTCAAGAGGGGTTGGCATGGCAGCCCGCTGCACTACGTAAAAAACGCTTTTTAGCGACGGAATAAATTTTTTTTAGGGGCGGTTGGTGATGGAGCCGCCCCTACAGTGGCGTGCTCGGGAGCTACTAGACCAGCCGCCCCTACAAATGACACAGTAGGGGCGGCTAATAATACGAGCCGCCCCTACAAATAGGATCGATTTATAGGGGCGGCTCACTCACCAGCCGCCCCTGGTGTTACGATTTGTAGGGGCGGCTCAATCACCAGCCGCCCCTACAGATCACTTGTACAACAAATATCTCCCACCTCTCCCCCTATTCATCGGAAAAAAAAACTCTCCCATCCGCTCCCTCTCTCGCTCCGTCCGTCTCTGCTTTCACCTTCCCCTCTCTCTCGCGGCGCGGCGCACCGGCCGGCGAACGGCGCGGGCGGGACGGCGGCGCACGGGCGCCAGCGAGCCCCCGCAGGTGGCCGTTGCCGAGGCTGCCACCCCCGACGCGGCTTCCTCCCACCGGTTCGCGTGCGCTCCTGGGCTCGACGAAACATCAAAACCCTAGGTGCGTCTGCGCGCGCGTGGCCTCTTCCTCCTGGCGGCCGGCACATCTGCGTCGGCCTCCCGGCCGCCGCCAGCCGTCCATGGCCCTGCTCCATCCTCTGGCGTCGCTGCTTGCCGGACCTCGCACGCGAGGCACATCCGTCTCTGCCTTAGGTGTCCGGACGCAATCGACTTGCTTCTCCATGATGCGTTCGATTCAGGTTGCTCCTTTTTCCTTTTTTCTAGGATTTTTTTCTTCCTTCTCCAATAATCCTGCCGTCCGGCCGTCCGCTCGTCCCGGACGTAGCAGGCGGCCACACACGCGTCCAGATCCGGGCCTTCCACCTTCCTATCCCGGCTGCCCAGCTTCCACATTCTTCGAGTTGCAGGCGCCGCCGTGTTGGCCGATGGAGTCGGAATTGGATTCTAATCAAATCGAGAAATCAAATCCATGGTAAGTTACGAACTCCACGTCCGACTCGAATTCGATCTGGTTTTTTTCGTACTTATATAATGCTGGTGCCTTTGGGATAACCTCGACAAGCACAACAAGTACCTGATCTCGCCGAGCAAAGAAGCGCCTCGCCGAGCATAACCTGATCTCGCTGAGCGCCTGATCTTGCTGTAGACACCGAGCACCTGATCTTGCTGTAGACACGTCAACTTCGAATTCTTATCTCGACGAGCTGAGCAATGGTCTCGCCAGACACATGTTTGACAAGGTTAGCTTCCTTAATGGTTTGGTTATTGCTGGCCAATACGTGATTTCATTGTAATATGTGAAATTTGTTTTTTTTTTCTGGTTTGGTTATTGCTGCAAACATATTTGACTTAAATATTTTGTTTATTGCTGTTTTTTTAGATAATGGATCATATTGATGAATCAAGTGCTGTTGAGGATTTTGATAATCGACCCTCAAAGAAAATTAAATGTTCTGAACCAGAATTTTTGGATTCAGATAGAAAGTTGAATAGTGATCCAATACCTTCACCTGCATCTCCAAGCATCCAGAAATTATCTCCAATTATTGAATTGGAAGATAAGCAAGCGTGTGAAATAGATGATGATCAGCAATTACAAGATGACAAACAGATCAAAGTTGATACATATGACTATGTCCCACAAGGTAAATTTGTCATCTATATGTACTTTTGTGTCATCTATCCTTTTCATTGTAATACTGATTCATGTATCCCTAATTTCTTAAATTGTTTCTTAAATTGTAGATAAGCAGATGGCTGAATTAATAGATGATGAAAAACAGTTAGAGGACTATAAACAGAACAAAGTTTCTACATATGACTATCTCCCACAAGTTTTTTTCATTTATTATTTACATTTACACTGTCTATAGTTATTCAATTTATATGACAAGTTTCTACATATAATAAGGCATTATGATATTCAGCCAAACTGTCTATAGTTATTCAATTTATATGGCAATTATTTCTGGACATATGTGCTCAAATAATGATTGAAACATCTTTTGTATCTTGTAAGCATGCCATGTCAGAAATACAGATTGAACTTTTTTTTACACAAAATACAGATTGAACTTGAGCTAATAAGAAGAATTGATTCTTCCACCTTAACTGAACCGAGCCTGGTCCAAAAGCGCTTGAAAGAACTCATGCCATCTTGTATGATTCAGCAGAATGGGGATTTGGGTTTTCTACAAACATAGAGCAGCTAGCCACCCAGCTCGATGTAACTCCATCCAGGTTTCTTGACTAATCCTAGCTTGCTTATTAACGTCCTGTAACTTCTGGCCTTCTTCCACTGCCCTAAACAACTAAGCATATTAGAAATTAGGACACAATGACCAGACTCTTGGGAGTCTAGGTTCAGTACTCCCTCTGATAAGAACTCTATGGATGAATCAGCGCCATGAACTCTGTGTGCACTAATTAGAGGAGCCGGTGTCACTGCTCCTATTACCGGGGTTGGGGTGCTTCCAAACTTGTATAATTTGGCTGCTGGACAGGTAATCCATGTGTTTCCTTTTTGGGTTTTTTAATTTGAGTTTCAACCATGAATGGTCATTCTGTCATGATCTGGCATCCAAATTTGATAATCAACTGTCCTTGTTTCTTGGACACACTTGTATCTTGTATTATTTGATCATGTTTGTTGCTTTCTAATTTTGCTTGCCTTGCATCAGTTCAACCCCCTTGTTATTCAGCCACAAGCCATGACACAACAGGCTACGCGACATGCTCGGAGTGTCTATGTGGGTGGACTTCCTCCAACTGCTAATGAGCAGGTAATTACTTGGATAGCTTAATTTTTTTTCACTTGTTCCTATTTGATCTTCTATATCCTTACCATATTACTTTGTAGGTGGTCTACCATATTACTTCACTGAGGCCCAAGTGCGGGAGTTGCTCGAGTCCTTTGGACCTCTGCGTGGATTTGATCTTGTGAAGGATAGAGAAACCGGTAATTCGAAGGGATATGCCTTCTGTGTGTACCAGAATCTTAATGTTATTGACATTGCCTGTGCTGCTCTTAATGGCATCAAGATGGGAGACAAGACTCTTACTGTTAGGCGGGCAAGCCAAGGAGCGTCTCAGCCTAGGCCAGAGCAAGAAAGCATCCTGTTGCAGGCACAGCAGCAGGTGCAAATGCAGGTACAAGCAAGCACTTTTAGACTGATTTTAGTAGAATAATGACAATGTCTATATTATTATTGTTTCAATTCTGACTTGAATTTTTGTGAACAGAAACTCGTATACCAAGTTGGAGGTGCCCTGCCAACAAAAGTTGTATGCCTGACACAGGTAGTGAGCAGATGAACTGAGAGATGATGAGGAATATGATGACATTGTTGACTGGTAAAGCAATAATGTTCTTCTTGCAGTACCTGCTTTTCTCTATGCTATCAACAACTATTTGAACTTGGTGTACTCAGTAATTTCTATACATTCCTATAGTGGTTTAAGGCAAAGATGATGCAATCTGCCTTACTTTGTATTTCTATTTTTTTTCTTAGTCTGAGTTCTTTGTGTGCGGCTATGGTATGTTTGACGAAATTATGAAAATTCCCTTTCCATATAAAAATGGTTTGCTCCATATGTAAATATATCTGACATAGTTTAAGGCAGAACCAGGTTGGTTAGTTTACTTGTTTATCTTTAATGCTAATTGAAAAATATATATTCTGGTCGAATTTGAATTGTAAATTTAATTTTTTTTTGACGGAAAAATCATTTGTAGGGGCGGTTGGTACTGTAGCCGCCCCTACAAATCGATTTGTAGGGGCGGCTGGTGTTCCCAGACCGCCCCTATAAATCGATTTGTAGGGGCGGCTACAGTACCAACCGCCCCTACAATTCGATTTGTAGGGGCGGCTGGTAACAGCAGCCGCCCCTACAAATGCATGATTTGTAGAGACCCTTGCATAGGGGCGGTTGGCCGAACCGCCCCTACAAATGCACTGTAGCCGCCCCTGGAAATGATATTTGACGTAGTGCTGTGCTGTGTTTGCCAAAACCAAAAATGGTTAATCATATACTCTTGGAGTGTGTTTTTGCCCAATACAGTTGGTGTTGCATAAGAGATGCCTTTGGCATAGAGGGCTTTCCGCTGTCGATACAGGAGGCGGTCGCTGGCTGCCAAGGGGGCTGGGAATCCCTAAGCGCGTATGTTTCTCTTTTTGTTTTGCAGGTTTGGCTTGGGCCATCTGGATGAATATGAACAAAATGGCTATTAAGAAGAACTTAATTTCCAACTAGACCAGATATGCCGTTATTCATGCCACTACCAATTCATGCCGATCTAGACAATTGCACAAGGGAGGCCGACAAGGTCAAGATGAGGGGGCTGGTGCAGTGCTTAACTAGTTGGATGGGAAGAAAAGAGTCGCTGATAGGCCCATGTTTACATATTATGGTGATGTAATAGATGGGTCTATGTTCAGTGTGTTGATCTTTAGAACTCTTTCGTTTGGGATGTTTGCTCTCCATGAGTTGGAGCTTTTGGGTCTTTTCAGTTTGAACGGGTATCCCCGGTATGTATGACCTCTGTTGTTGGCTTTCTTAAAAGCTGAGTAAATCTCTTCTTTTTTTAAATAAAAGAGGAACTTCAGATAAGACAATTATCGCCTCGCCCAGCACCAGCTATACTCCCAATAACACGAAAATTCGTCATGGCTAAAAATCATGTGGAATGACAAAAAAAAACATAGACAACTAGTCCGAGGCTCCACTTTTTTAAAAACACAAATCTCAAAGCAGCCTACCTAACACTACTGGACACGGGTTCTTTGCCGAGTGCCCAAAACGCTCGGCAAACCCAAGTTTGCACTCGGCAAAGAGTTTGCCGAGTGTTACACTCGACAAAGACCCGCCGGCATAGCTTTTGTCGGCAAAGGGTTCTTTGCCGAGTGCAATATATCGGGCACTCGGCAAAGCCTTTGCCGAGTGCCATGTCAGCACTCGGCAAAGAAAAGTTGACCTAACGGAGACCGCCCGTCTGACGTCCCCTTTGCCGAGTGGTGACATGTCGGGCACTCGGCAAAATATTTTTTTATTTTTTTCCAAAAAATTCTTTGCCGAGTGCCATAGCGTCGGCACTCGGCAAAGTGCCCAGTTTTGCCGAGTGCTTTGGACCAGGCACTCGGCAAAGTGCCCAGTTTTGCCGAGTGCCATGACCATAGCACTCGGCAAATCTGGGACCTGAGCCGGTTTTGCACAGTTTTGCCCAGTTTTGCCGAGTGCTGTTGTCATGGCACTCGGCAAAGGCCCCTTTGCCGAGTGTTACACTCGGCAAAGCTGGGAATTATTCTTTTTTTTGTTTTTTGCTTCCCATCTTTACAGACAAATAAATCACATATTCACAACCATCACATGCCCAGAATCACAATATATATCACATAAATGCCTCGTCCATAGCAATATCCATCACATACACGATATAGATCACAATGTATATCACATCCACATCCATCACAATATCCACATCCAACACAACCATCACAATATCCATCACAGGATCCAACACAAGTCTAAGTCCATGAAACATAAGAAAAGAGACCAATCCAAGGTACCTACTGTCACCCTTGCCACCCGGAGTGTGAAGAAGGGCCACCTGGCCCCCCGGGCTGTGGAGGAGGGCCAGCTGGCCACCCGGACTGTGGAGAAGGGCCAGGTTCACTTGGATGCCTCGAGTGGTGCCCTTGAGGAGTCGGGTTCGAACCCGCGGACGGTGGCTGCGCAAAGGAAAAGCGAATTCATGAGTTTCTGCAGGAGGGTCGCACAAGCTAAAGCAATAAACAACCATACTCACCGGACTAGGATCAGGAGTACGAACCACTGGAGCGAGGAGTGAAGTGGCACAGCTATACCCGTCGTGGCCTGAAGGTTTGCCATGAACGCGTAAAGGTCCTGTAGCCTCTTCTCCTCGGCCTCCCTCCTTCGCTCTTGCTCCGCCTGCGAGGCCGAGTGCCTGGCCTCCAGCCTCTGCACCTGGGCCTGCAAAATTTCACCCGTAATGTTTCAACAATGCAAAGGGAAGATATATGTAAAAGCAATGAACCACGAATAAAACAGGACTAACCTGGAGTTCCGCCACCTGCTGCTGTGCACTCTGCTGCCGAGGTCGTATAGGGAGGGAGGAGCTCGTGCTCCTTGCTCGAATCTAGGAGAGGGTGGGAGTAGAGGCCGTGTCAACTTGGCTGTCCGCCATCCAGTACCGGCCGTTCTGCTTCCCTCCTCCAAGCCTCATCACGAGGTCCGCATCCAGGGGCTGGGAGGCTGGATCGAAGTCCTCCCCATGGCGCGTGCAAGCCGCCGAGGAGTACTCGCTGAGCTTGCTGTGGACGCTCGTGTTGGTGTACGCCTCGGGCGGGTCCTCGGGGTTGTAGGTGAGGTCCGGGGTTGTCGCCTTGCCCTTGTGTGCCAGGGCGTACGCCATGAACTCGTTGCACTCCTGGCCACCATGCAACTGGGACTGCGAGGAAAACACCAAGTTGATTACAAGTAATGAGAATTGAGCGTTCGAATGAATAAAGAAATAAATATAAAGAGCGTTACCCATGTCTGGGCGTACGCGCCGAGGTGGCGGTTGCCTTGGTGGTGTGGCACACCACCCATCTGCAGGCGGCAGTCCCGACGGATGTTGTGCTTTTCCATCCACTCATTCGAGCACCACCTGTCGACAATGGCCGCCCAGCAGGCTCGGTCCTTGGCGCACCAATCAGGACACATCTGTAGACCATTAAGTATATAACATGTCAAAACATAAAATGAAGCCTACCTATTCTTCATGGAAGGAATCAGTATTAATGTTTCGTACTAACCTGGAGGTACTGCTCCTTGGTGAGCGTCATGGTCCTGGCCGCCTGCTTCCTCACCACCTCACCAAGGACATTCCCATTGTAGTTGATGATGCACTGGAGCCGCGTCTCGTGGTACAGGTCTCAGAGTCGGTTCCTGCAGACCTTGTCCTGCACTTGCTCCGCCCGGCCCTCGTACCCCGGGGCGCACCTAAAGAAGTCCTGCATACATGCATCATGTATCATTTTATTATTTTAAGAACGACCAATGAATACAATAAATTGACCAATGTAGTGCGATGAAGACTTACCCAGTGCTCCTGCTTAATCCGTGCCGCCTTGGTGCCTGCGACGTTGTCCGTGGCGAGGGCAAAGTGGTCCCACGTCCAGGGCGGCATAGTCACGTTGCCGTTGGTGCCTGCGACAGTGACCATGCCAGGGTAGTGCTCCCGAATCAGAAGGCTCAGGATGCCATTGATACGTGTGGACGGTCACATGTGGAGATGTCCTGGTTTGTAAGCATGGTACGTGACAACGTGCTCAAAACTTTCTCAAATTTTTACCACAACCTACGCATATGATAACACGGCATCTCCACAAGTTTCATGTTTTTTCGATTTCGTTTGCATTTTATGGAATTAAAAAACAACTCGCACGCAATTTGGTGGCGTTGCCCCGTGAGCAAGTTGATAGAAATTTCAGGTCAGTTCCTGGATTTGGCCTAAACTTACACTCACAAACATGAATGTCATTTTTCGAATCATTCAAATCCAATATTCGATGCACCTGCAGTTCAAACTCGTATTTTCCGAAAAAATCAACAAAATGGAATAAACTAATGAAATATAGAAAAAATCAGTCAAAATGTGCAAAATTTGAATATGTGGTTCCTGGTACTGTTGTAGGGCTACCAAAAAAAATTGGTGGCCAGAATAAAAAAAAATTGCCGAGTGTCAATCCGTGGCACTCGGCAAACTTAATTATTTGCCGAGTGCCTAACGCCTGGCACTCGGCAAAGTTGCCAGCGTTGGGTCCGTTATGCCTCTGACAATATTTGCTGAGTGCTCTAGTTTGCCGAGGGCCTGACACTCGGCATATTTTGCCGAGTACTAGGCACTCGGCAAAATAGCCTTTGCCGAGTGTTTTATTTTGCCGACGGCTACACTCGGCAAACTGAGTCTTTGCCGAGTGCCCGATATTTGGTACTCGGCAAAGTATTCGACACTCGGTAAATTATCAGTTTCCCGTAGTGTAATTAATTCTTTTTTCTTATTTATTTGCCTTTTAGGAGCCGCATGGGCCTGGCCTGTCCAACCTAGCCTGATTCCAGCCCTGACCTGAGCTCTTGAGATCCTCTTTGTTTGGTTCCAGTCCATTTACTTGTTCAACCAGATGGCACCACCCATCCGCTAGGACCATTAGAGAGCGGGAGAGAAGCCCAGAACATGTGAATCTTTCTGCTCCACTACAAGCCAGGGAAGAATATCAGAATTCGGATCGGTTATGGTCAGAGCTATGGATCAGCAGGTTATTGGAGGCATTCATTCTTAATTCATCACATGCCGCGGTGATCCAGCCACCCGTGGTAGGGACGATGTATTTGCCAAGATAGATTTTGGTTCTTTATCTCATGATGTACATAATAATCACATGAGGCATGCATTTTACAAGTGACAAGGATTCCCTGAGATGTGATAATAGAAAAAAAATCTAAGGCTGCTAGTGCTAGGTGCTAATTGGTCAGTTTTCCCTGGCAAATTGACCAATCTTGTTGTTTAGTCAGGTTTGCCTAGCAGCATGGTTATATTTTTCCACATCCTAGTTTTTTTGTCTGTTGTTATTTTTGCCATTTAAAAATTTAGCACATAAGTCGTAATCCACGATCCTTAGCAGCCAAATAAAATAAATCTTATTGAATAGTCAACCATTTGGCCAAGACATCACGTCATTCATAGGATGCATCAACCAGTAAGCATTAATGTGTCATAATCATTTGGCCAAGGCATCACGTCATTCACAGAATTACATCATTCATACCTCTAATTCGCTAAATTTAATTAGCTGTCAAAAATCATTAATGTATCATAATCATTTTTACTAATCAGTTCAATAGCAGCCATGATTAACTAATTTAGTCGGCTTGATTAGATGCATGAACTAGTGAGCATGCACAAATGACTTCAGCTATTTTATTTGTAATTTAAACTAATCAGACATCAACAGTTCGTGATCGAGTTACCTGATTAATTATTCAAACAAAATGATTCTACTGTAACTATATCATTGTGCGAAGTACGTTTGGCTTTCAACACAATGTATGCAGTAACTCAAAGTTGTGAATACTGGATTGTTATGGTTAAGTAAAAAGGAAAAATACATGAGCGGTTCTTGAACTTAGTTTGAGACTACGTAAGTGACTTTCTTCCCAACATCCAATGGTCAACCAAATTTTTCCATGACGGCAAAAGTAGTCAATGAAAGTACCCAAAACCATCATGGATGGTCTTCCCTGATGGTAACTGTCAGAGATAAGACAGATAGACTGACCGGGAAAGCCGATGTTTGCTGATCGATGGCTAACTTTCAGGCATCGATCCGTGTAGGGATACTACCATCAGGGACGGTCTTCCATGTTAGTTTGCCCATCTCCCATCAGAAAATTTCCCAGACAGTTATCCATTGGCAGGAGAAAACCAAACCTCCCCCATGGGACATGAGCCGTCTGAAAGAATCTAAACCTTTCCCATCTGTCATCCACCGTCATGGAAAGGTACATCAGATATCCACCTTTCCCATCTGGATCCACTTCTGGACGCTGCTGCAAAAATAAGAGGACAGACCCCGAATAAATTGGGGGTGCCGTGTGCTTGAGATGACAGTGATGAACCTTTTTGCTTATCATGGCTAGAGTTTTAGTGGCAGACTTCCTTTTATCTGACTTTACCCTTCGGGGAGTTCTGAACTTTGTGCTTTTTTTATATGTGGCGGTTTGTGTTGTACATAATAATAATCACATAAGGCCATGCATTTTACAAGTCACAAGGATTCGCTGGCATGTGACAAAATGGAAACAGAATCTTAGGCTGCTAGTGCTAGGTGCGCTGGTAGGTTTTCCTGATTGAATAATCTTGTGGTTCAGTCAGCTTCGCTTAGTGCCCGTTGTTTTAAGCATTAACTAGTTCACCAATAATGTCATTATGTAGCATTCCTACTGTTGTAATTATAAATATACGTTTCAAATACAAAAATCAGCTGGTTTTCTATGGCTAAATTTTACTCATCAAAGGGAAAAAGTATAGCATTGAATATCCAAATTATAATTTTTTCTATGGTTAAATTTGTGCACATTGATTAACACAGACTCAGTCTAATATTTTAGGGTTGGTCATTGGATTTGGCATAAGGACTGCACTTTGGTTCCGGCATTCCAGGAAAGCCATTGGAGAAGAAGAAAATGGAAGAATCTAGATAGAATATTATGTATTTTTTTTATTTCAGATTTTTTTTCCTATGTAATTTAGGGATATACTGTGACAAGATATAATATAGGTCCCCCTTTCCTTCACAAAAAAAAAGAGATTAACAGAGACCTCTTCACAAGCAGGCTGCCTCTAGAAAGGATTTTTGCACGTCTATGGAAAACATTTTTGTAGTAGTGCAACTGCATGCCATTAAAGTCGAGGACTTAAAGTCAAGCAGCAAAATACCATACACTATGGTATCCCAGCCATCACAATGCTATTATTACAATATTTTCATGGTACATTCCTTCTAAACCACAAAAGAATATGCATGGAACGCTACTTCTTCCTACAGTTTTTGCATTGGTTGTCAGATGGAACCATCCGTTTCCTCGTGGTGTTTGGCTATATAAAGGCAGGAAACCCTGTGCTGGACAAACTTACAGAGTTCACCTGAGAGCTATCTGCTGTACTACCAGTTGCCCTCCATGTCAAACGCCACTTCTCTAGTGCTATCATGGTGCTTTCTGATGCCCACCACCTCCTCCTCTCCCAACACGGCTAGGCAGTGGAGCTTTGGCCGCGGCAATATTCGACTCGACACCACAACAGTGATCCCGTCCCGCCATTTTGATGCTCCAGGCCACTGCATTAACAGGTTTAATTTGGAGCAAAATTTATTGAATGAAAATACATGTTGAGAAATGGGTTCTAAATAGTATTTAGCTACGACTCTCTTATTCCTTAAGTTGTCTAGCTGGAGATTATATATTGTTTCGTGTGCATGCATTCATTCTACGTTTTCACATATCAATTGCTGTGCTGCTATTGGCTCTCAGCATGCGCTGCTCAGCAACCCAGGCACCAATCCCTCTGCCTATTGCCACCGTTGACGCCAAGGGTCGGCTGGCGCATGGTGCAGCCGTGCTCGCCATTGGCACGGCTAACCCAACTAGCTGCGTGCCACAGGAAGAGTATGCCGATTGGTACTTCCGCGTCACCAAATCCGAGCACCTCAGCAAGCTCAAGGCGAAGATGGAGAGGATATGTGAGAGTTTGATGTGCTGGTTTCCTTTTAGTTCCCCTGCTTCGATCTCCTTGTGGCTTCTCTCTTGGGTTAAAAACTAAATTGGCAAATTGTTGGCTGAGTTTTATGGTTGTACAAGCATGTGTAGGTCAAAAATCTGGAATAAAGAAGCGCTACTTCCACGACATGGAGGACACATTGCTCAAACACCCAGAATTGGTGGACCGCGCGCTGCCGTCGCTGGACGCCCGGCAGAGCATACTGGCCTCCACCGTGCCAGAGCTCGCCGCGGCCGCGGCTGCGCAGGCCATTGCAGAGTGGGGCCGCCCAGCTGCCGACATCACCCACCTGGTCTTCCCGACCAGCTCAGGTGCGCACATGCCGGATGCTGACCTCCGGCTTGCGTCACTCCTGGGTCTCCGCCCAACGGTGCAGCGTACGATGATGTACATGAATGGCTGCTCTGCGGCCTCCGCCGCGCTCCGTGTCGCCAAGGACATTGCTGAGAACAACCATGGCGCCCGCGTGCTAGTGGCTGCTGCCGATCACACGCTCATCAACTTCCGCGCGCCGCATGAGGACCATCCCGAGACCCTCATCATGCAAGCCTTGTTCGGCGACGGCGCGGCCGCTGTCATCGTTGGTTCTGTCAGCAGCGGCACCGGTGGGCATGCCAATGGCCACCAGATGTCAGGCGTTGAGCACCCGCTCTTCGAGATGGTGTCCGCTTCCCAGACTGTGGTGCCCAACAGCGAGGACGCCGCAGCGGGGAAACTCACCGAAGACGGCCTCGTGTTCTGCCCATCCCCTAAGATGCCGGCACTGCTGCGGCAGCATGTAGAAGAGTGCCTGGTCGACGCCGTCATCGGCACTCTCGGATCAGGTGGTAGCTTGAACTGGAATGACCTCTTCTGGGCGGTGCACCCCGGTGGGCCAGCTATCCTTGACAGCGTTGAAGCGGCGCTGGCGCTGGCGCCAGGGAAGCTGGCGGCGAGCAGGCACGTGTTGAGCGAGTACGGCAACTTGGCGGGCGCCTCTGTGATCTTCGTGCTGGATGAGCTCCGGCGCCAGCATGACGAGCTGGAACTGGCAGGAGGCATTGGGGTCATGCTAGGGCTTGGTCCAGGGATCACCGTTGAGACAATGGTACTCCGAGCTGCAAGTTGTTTATTTTAACAAAAAGTGTTAGCTTGAACGCAACTGGCCATATAATAACTTATTCTATAGCCACCTTGATTTACGATAATATTTATACCAATTTACGATAACATGAATATGCATTTACGATACTCGTGTTACTACAACTCACGGTTAGTAAATCACTTAGTAAGGAGTTACTGTAATCTCGTAAATTAGCATGGTAATTATCGTAACTCAAAGTGGCCACAGAATAAGTTATTCTATGGCCAGCTGCAGAACAGTAGTTCTATATATATATATATAAAGATCCAAACAGTCATCTTCTTGCTTTGATCGTCAATTGCCTGTTGAAGATTGAAAAACATTGTGAAGGGAAAAAACGACACTGATGTGGTTTCCAGGAAATCATAAAAATGGACTGAAAAATAGGGAAAAAAATTTATATCGGGGGAGATAACCCCACCGGACAGCCACTCAATCGCGCGTCGCATGTGTAAGTCACGCGATTTTTCACGCGAAAAATGCGCGCTTCATGGACACCAGCGCTCAAACCTCTGACCTCTTGCTTCGCGTCTTCGGCCCCTAACCACTCCACCTGTGAGATGCTTGTGTAAAAATGAGATATTTGTTCTAGTCATTTTATGTTCATCTGATTTCAAAATGAGTATTTGGGAACCTAAACGATTTCAAATGAAAAAGTTATCAAGTACAAAGTTTTATAGCTCTTCAAGATCTACAACTTTGTGTCGACACAAAATCTCGTTCCGTGCCGAGGACACACGCAGCAAGCCGGAAGGGTCCGCTCGATTGAGCAGATCCGCCTAGCTTCAGCGTAGGGATGGTCGATCCTGCGCAAATCCTCCCAAGGCGTGCCAGTCAATTTGACCCTGTAATTGACAAGGAGAGAAAGTTCATCAGTAATTAAGGGCGGAACTTGCTGGTGTTGCCAGACAGTCCCGAATGTGCGGCGATGAGAGCCGATATGCGAGGAGATCGGCTAAATAGCCGATTCCAGTATATTCATGAAGATGAATCGATTGAAGCTCGTGGGGTCCAAGATATACATCATTAATTGAACAAGCATTAATCAATGGCAACAAAATGTTAAAGATGAACAGTTCAGGACGAGCCAATGATTGTGAGTAACCAAACTCCTTTTATGTAAAGAAACAATTCAACACCATTTAACCATTTGATAAAGATAAATCTAATGAACATGTTAGATCTCATCTATCGCTATGAGCAGTGGGGCATGAGGCAGAATCATGCAGGCCGTAGAAATAACAATAGACTCAATGACCCTAACTCATTACTAATATCAGTGGGGCATGAGGCAGAATCATGCACGTCGTAATACAATAATAAGATCATGGGGCTAACATATCTTTCAACTTATCTCTACTTCAACGATCTCATAATGCGAACTACTCGTGAAAGCACACGATATCGGCTAAACAGCCGATTCAGGCATAATGCACAGTTAAGGTCATGTCTTCTCAGGAACAGATCTGCCAGTTAGCGATCCCCACTCCACGGTGTTAATGGTGTCAATGGATCTCTACATTGATGGATCTAAAAAGGCCATCATCTCTAATGGTTCTAGCTTTGCCATCTTGACTGAACCAGCCACACCGAAAAAGTACGACCGTTCGAATGCATTCCAAACTGGAGTTGTAGCTCAACTCAACTATCTCTCTGAGCTGACCATAAAATTTTGTCGCCAATCCATTATGTGTTCCATCCACCAGCACACCATTGTTTTGTGTCTGCCTTTGTCTTTCACGGTCGACAGTGTTGTATCGAACACCATTGACACTGCATGATGCCCATAAGTTCACTCTTAGGTCAGGAGGACATGATATTGCATATAGCCCTTCACTAACTTCTTCTCGATTATCCTTCCACTTAGTCTTGATCTAAAAAGACAACAAAATAAGTCAAAGCAACTATGATTACCAGCACACATAATTGAGTGAAACTTGCTGCAATATGAATCTTGCTGCAATATGAATCTTAAACCAAGCAAGTCAAAAATAAATCTGGAACCACTTACATGACTCCTAAACCAAGCAGGGAATTCCTTTTCCAACCTCTTCTCAACATCATGGCCACCTTCTTTGTCTAACTCTCCTCTAAACTTGCTGCACACACAGTTTACAATATGTCTTGAGAAACAGTTTGTTGCACTCCTAAACTTTCTTTGTCAGGTGCACACACAGTTTGCTGCACACTTACATAATTTAGAAACAAAACTCACCTCAAATATGGCTCTACCTCCTCACTATTGTTTAGCACATACCAACAAATCTTGTGAAATTCTTTATCATCAAGATATGTCTGCCTGTTGGCCCCCAAGAGTTTAACACCATGCTGGAATATAGGGAGGTCACCATCAGTTGCTCCATGATGCCATTTTTCATCATCTCGATTAAATCTAGTGACAACATCTTCCATGTAACTTGAACAAAAGGTCATGGCCTCATTAGCTATGTACGCCTCAGCGATGGACCCTTCAGGTCTGGCCCTGTTCCTCACATACCCCTTCAAAGTGCCCATTTGCCGTTCGATTGGGTACATCCATCCATATTAGACAGGACCTCTTAGGAGTGCTTCATCAGGAAGGTGGACAGCTAAGTGGACCATCACATCAAAAAAAGCAGGAGGAAATATTTTCTCTAACTTGCAAAGTATCATAGGGATATCTGCTTTTAGACGTTTCAATCTATCAACCTTTAGTTTCCTACTGCAAAGCTCATGGAAAAATTTACCCAACTCTGCAACTGCTACATATATGTCCTTGTGCACTAGTCCCCGGAGACCAATAGCTAAAATTCTTTGAAGAAGGATGTGGCAATCATGGGTTTTGAGGCCCTGCACCTTGGAACCATCTCAACTAATGCATCTTGTCAGGTTGGAAGCATATCCATATGGAAACCGAATACTTTTTAGAAATACACAAAATGCAACCCTTTCTTCTTTTTCCATGGAATACCATGCTGCTGGCATGGAAACTGAATTGTCTTCATCTTCTTCTAAATGCAAATCAGGATGTATGCCCATATCCTGCAAATCAAGTCTCGCATTAACTGTATCCGTATTCTTCTCAAGACAGAGTATTATGCCTAGAAGGGCATCACATATATTCTTCTCTATATGCATCACATCAAGATTATGTGGCAGCTTCAAATATTTCCAATAAGGAAGGTCCCATAGAGTGGACCTTCGGCTAAACAATTTTGGTTCCTTGTCCTTCTGTCCTCGCTTCCTTTTCTTGGTACCATCAGCCTTACCAGGAGTAACATCTTTTAATTTCTCTAGACACTCCGATGTCTCATGCATACTCAACTTTCCTGGCTCACCTCGGTTCTCTCGATGTCCATCAAAGGCCAAGCTTCTTCTCCACTTGTGGGTTTTATCAAGATAGCGACGGTGTCCAATGTAACATATCTTCTTCCTAAGACTCCTTGATAATGGATCTTTGTTGCAATAGATACATGCATAGTAACCTTTAGTGATTCGCCCTGACAATACACCCAAAGCTGGATAATCATGGATGCACCATAGTACTGCAGCACGAAGGTCAAACTTCCCACCAGTGAATGCATCATATGTACTGACTCCCTCCCAGAGTTTTAACAATTCCTCAATGAGAGGCTGTAAGAATACGTCAAAGTCCTTTCCTGGAGACTTTGGTCCTGGGATGAGCAATGCCATTATGTAGTTGGATGTAGCAGTGCATGACCATGGAGGTAGATTGTATACCTTTACAAGTACAGGCCACATGCTATAAGTTGTGTTCATGTTTCCAAATGGATTAAACCCATCTGTTGCTAAACCAAGCCTTAGGTTTCTAGCATCTCTAGCAAAGCTTGGAAACACAGCATCAAAATCTTTCCAGGCTAAGCCATCAGCTGGATGGGTCATTTCATTCTCCACAGCAACCCTTTTATCCTTGTGCCACTGGGTCTCCTCCGATGTTGCTTTGTTTGCAAACATCCTCTTCAGCCTTGGTATAAGAGGAAAATATCTCAAAATCTTTTTAGGAATCCATTTGGCAGCATCTCCATCTACCCACCTAGATTCCTTGTATTTTGGGCACATGTCATGTTTTTCAAGTCCTTTGCGAAACAACACACAGTTATTGTCACAGACATCGATTAACTCATATCCAAGGCCCAACTCTTTGAGATACTTCTTTGCTTTGTCATATGAATCTGGAAGACAACAATGACCCTGACAATAACTTCAAAAATGCACTGAATGATGTGTTGCTGACCCTGTAGTATGACTTGATATGTAGCAATCTTACTAGAAAAGAGAACCTAGACTGAACTGAACCCGGGCAAAGAGCATGTTTTGCATCTTCAAGAACTTTCACAAACATAGGTTGTTCTCCATCTTGTTGTACAGCTGTGTACAAGTCTGCAATCATCTCTACCGAATCATGACCATCTTCATTGTCGGGCTCCTCTACATTTACCACATCACCTAGATAGGTAGGTACATTTTCATCCTCTCCAAATTCCACAATGTCAACATCAAAATCTTCTCCATGGTGTACCCACCAAGTATATGTAGCTGACCATCCATGGAGATAAACATGGTCATGCACATCTTTCAGACTCTGTGAAGACAGATTCAGACAATTGCGACATGGGCAACGTATAGCATCATTTGGATTGAATCTATCTCGAACAAAAGACAAACTGATCAACACCTACAGTGAACTCATCGCTGAACTGAGTAGCACGAATCCATGTTCTATCCATCTTCTGAATGCAAAAAAAATTAGGCCTAAGTAGCTGAACAAAAGCTATGAACTGCTCTACCAATCCTTGTCTAAACATCTACTACTCTACAAATTGCAAGCAATGGGAGGGGACAATACCTCTAAGTAGCTGAAGTAGCCACCATAGCACGCCGCCAGTGCACACCGAAGCAGCTACGCTGCAGTAGGTGCCCGCCGGAGCAGCCCGCTACGCCGCCAGAGGAGTTGCCTGCCAGTGCATCCCGTACCAGCTAGGCTGCTAGAGCGGTTCGCCGGAGCTATCCGCCGGAGAGGCTCGCCGTAGATGCCCGAGAGGCACGCCACCGGCGGAGAACCTACTCTGCAGCAGGTGCCCGCCGGAGCAGCCCGCTACACCGCAAGAGCAGTTGCCCGCCAGCGCATCCCGTACCAGCTAGGCTGCTAGAACGGTTCACCGGAGCTGGCCATCGGAGAGGCTCGCCGCCAGCGGAGAACCTACTCCCGCCCTCTGCCAGATTTGGGTTGGGTTTGGATCTGGGGGCAGCACGATTGGATTGGGTTTGAGTCATAGAACTGATTCAATAAACGAATAAGAAAAAAAATTCATCTCTGAGCATGACCAAAGTCGTGTTCTGATGGTAAGGCAGCTTGACTCTGAGTGAAGGGTGCTGGGTTCGATTCCTAGGCACAGCACATTTTTTTAATATATGAATTATTCAAACAGACAATAAATTAATGTTTCCACTCTGTAACACGTCTGAATTCGTAGTGTGATGGTAAGCCATCTTGCTTGGGAAGTGCAGGTCCTGGGTTTGATTCCTAGGCACCGCATATTTTTTTAATTTCACTTTTATGACAAAAATTTTGGCTGACAAGTGGGACCTCAACGGTGAAACTACTGAGCTTCACTTCTATGACGAAGTTCACAACATTTCTATGACGATTTCTTCTACTTTGTCACAGTTGAACAAAGGGGTTGACGCCCAAACCGGTCATCCATGCCGAATAACGAAATTTCGTCATTGATGAACCTTGTTCAGTGACAAAATTTGGGATTGTCATACCCAAAACGTCATAGATGAAAGGATTTCTAGTAGTGTTCCCGTAGGTTCAAAATCATGGAGAACAACAAGAAGCTTGCCGAGGAGGCCCTTAATGGATCTGCATCATCGCGTCAGTTCCTTTGCCGCCAGGAGGATATAACCCACGGTGCCCTTACTGCCTTGGGAAACAGGGCCGATTCTGTTCGGCCTTTGGGGCCTTCTTCGTCGATGGCTCGTCGCCAGTTTCTCCGCCGCTAGACGAGGTAGATTGACAATGACGGTCTGCTTGCCTCCATCGATCGATATGGACAGAGCCTTGCTGACTGTCTCTCTCTCGTGGAATTGACTCTAGCCATGGTTAGATGTCAGTCGCCTCCTAGGGTCGATTCAGTGGAGGATAGGCTGGCCAAGGCCGAGGCCAGAATCACAGGTAAGACACACATCATATCCTTTTTTTTCTTTTAGTTTCATTCTTCAAGGTTCTGATCATCTCCCCTTTGAATCCTTTAGATCTATCCGCCCAACTAGAGAGTCTTCGATCAGCCGCGGACCATGCTGCGGGATTCGTTAATGCCAGGGGTGTCGTTCCGGTGGTTCGTTTGCATGATATTCCGAATCGCGTCAGGGAGGTCGCTCTTCATGGCGTTCGCCATGGTGCTGCCATGGCGTTGGCTAAGCCCGTTCGGGCCCCGATCTTCAGCTTCTCCCCCATGTTTTTCCAGACGCAGTACACCCTGGGGAGCACGAGGGCTTGGTTGAGGATTTTATGGATGCCGCCAATTCTGTAGCCTTTAACACTTTGGCCGATGATATAGTAGGCAAGGTTTTCCTCGGACCGTAGTTTGTAATAGGCGACATTTAGCAGATAATTCTGCTGTCTTGGCACCATGCGCATTACTATGTTTATGCTTGCTTTGCCCCCACGGATGACAAGCACTGCACCGGCTTTCACTCTTCTGGGTCTATTTTCGCACCAGCAGCAATACCTCTCTGGTATCGGCTATTAGAGCTGTCAGTCGAGCGAATTGGTCATTGAGTATTAATCCAAATGTTAGGGTAATATTCCTTCAAATATTCCCCATTGATCTGCCGAATCCTTCTCCTCCTCTTAGTGCCTTCAAAATGTACCAGACGTGCAACGCCTGAGCCAATAAAGTTCCCCCTGATTTAGGCGACCACACCGGCTGTCTCGCTTTTGGTCGTCATAAAATGTGTCTTTGAGAATATTTTTTAGATCAGCTTGAGAAGTCAATGGTCTGCGGGAGCTGATGCCATTTGACTAGGAGTACCGAGAGCGACCCACGGTGCCCCAGACTTGAAATCTGCACGTCATCGTGGATTTTGTGTAGAACCGATCATATTTTCTCATGCTTCCTCCTTCGGCTAAGGAGCCGATTTGTTATAGCCGATCCAGGCCCTTAGTTTAACCAAGTCTGAAAACACGGCTTTCATTAAGAGAACCCTTCGATTTCCTACCTTTCAGTTGCTCAGTGTTGTATTCCCATCGGCATTAGTGAAGTGACGCCTCGCCTCACATTAATTGCTGCTGCCTTTTACATGTCCCGAGACGTCCGTCCCTTCGCTTTGGGTCTTTAAATACCAGTTGGTAGTTTCGGCCTCGAATACATCCCTACTCGTAACTGTTTCTCTGCTTTTCTCCGCCTATTGAAATCCTGTAGCGGTTCTCATTCCCTACTTTCGTCGATCCAATCGTTCTCCATGGCTGGCGAAGATAGCCGGGGTAAGCGTGCGGCGGAAGAAATCCTGGAGGAGAGAATGCCAATGAACCAGCGTCTCCGACGCATGAGGTGAGATCAACATTTCTTGTTCATGATGATGAATAGTTCTAACTCGCCTGCAGGTTTGTTGTGAATGACAGTCTTCGTCTCCTCCCGAGGGCCGGTGGGCCTTCTGATGATGCATCTTCTGTGCCGGCCTCATCGTCGGATTCTTCTGATTCCTACAACGACGATGACGCCCGGTGCTATCTTCATGAGTGGTGGATGGCCCAAAACCGTTACTCCGAGGTGACTTGGGAGAACGAGTAACTGGAGATTCGCCTCACGGTTTCCTAGGCCGCCCTTCACGCGGCTGAGGAGGAGGCCAGCGCCATCCGAGCGCGGCTAGCCAAATCCGACGCCATGGTGGCGGGTAAGATGAATCCCATGAAGGCTTTTGCTTTCTCTTCCATTATCTTCATCTTGACCGTCTTCTTTTCTCGTGATTGTCAGCCTTGACAGCACAGTTGGAATCTCTTCAACTGGTGGCGAACACGGCCGTGGACGCTGTCAATGCCCGGGGTTCCTCCATCGGCGTTCGTCTCCAAGATATCCCGGTCCGTGTCCGTGAAATCGCCCTTCATGGTGTTCGTCACGGTGCGTCAGTGGCGCTGACCACGGTGCAGGTTCAGACAGGGTATGAGCTCCACGCCATGGAGACCGGTTTCCCAGTAGGCGACAGTCCTTAGGAACATAAGGACTTAATGGAGGAATTTGTTGTAGCAACGGAGGCCATCGTGGACATCACATCTGCCCAGGATGTGGTGAATAAAATCTTCAGCTAGATTGTACTTAGGGGAAACAATGAACAAAGACTTCTCCTTCATGAATGCGCCTTAGTGCAAATGTCTTTGTGTGTAGTTGTTCCTGTTTTTGTTTTTCCTTCTGCTCCGTAGGCGATACTTATCGTATCGGCTTTCATTATCTTTGAAGATTTTTCATTTTTGAACTAGAGGCGATACCTTCCTGATACCGGCTATTAGAGCCAAGAACAAATCGGCTATCAGTCGTTGATCAGATGCTGGGATAACGTCCCGCAGAATTTTTCAATATAAAAGGTTAGATGATTAATCAACCTGGGTCAAGCGTTTTATTTGAGCGAAACAGAAACTCCTTATGAAATTCATCAACTCTGAGTCACAATTGTAATTTCGTTCAGCATTCATACGTCGGCCTATCTTTATACTCAGAACTAATGCTTATTTCCTCTATCCCGATGGCCGACGTGAAGCTTTGATTTCTTCCATTAAAACAAACTCTCAGAGCCGATTGCTTGCATCGACTGTTGGCTTTCATTGCTGATCTTAATGAAGCCTCCTTCCCATGTCTTGCTAGAGAAACATTCAAAATCTCCCAACTCCTAAAAGACTGGATTGGCTGTTGCAACACTTACAGACTCGTCAGCACGAACCACTTCGATATCATCTCCATGCCATTGAATCAAACACTGATGCAAGGTCGATGACACACAACAGTTAGCATGAATCCAGTCATGATCGAGGAGTAAACTATATGATCCTTTCCCATCGATCACAAAGAACGTGGTGGGCAGAGTTTTACTCCCAATTGTCAGTTCAATGTTTATTGCCCCGAGGGTTTTAGACGTGTTACCTCTGAAGTCTCTGAGCATCATATCGGTTTCCAACAGATCTTCTAGTCCTTTGCCAAGCTTACGGAAAGTAGTATAAGGCATAAGATTGACAGAAGCACCTCCGTCCACTAGCATCTTGCTCATCGGTTTTCCATCAACTAGGCCTTTCATATATAACACTTTCAAGTGCCGATGCTTGACTGGCCTGTCGAATATTGCATGCTGCATGACCGTCAACTCGGCAACCATCTCTTCATACTCCGATTCATCGAAATCGGAATAAACTTCTTGATCTGCCAGAGCCCTGAATTCCGATGGCAACATGAAAACCATTTGAATACTAGCCGATGGTTGCTTTCTATCGGCTGTTTGCTTGGTGAGCCACACTTGAATTTTACCAGGTGCCCGAGCCTGTTCCATCTCCGTATTCCTTAGGCGCTGCACCCTCCTCTATTGGCTTCTCATCAAATCTCCTGGGCACCACTGGTTTTCCTGCCACATATATCCTCTTTCATTGCTTTCCTTTTCATGATCAGCCCAATCTTGATCAATGATTCTTTTCTCAAGCCAATCATGAACACTTTTATTTTTTAAGCGCCGATCCATGTTATGATGGTAAGTATCTTGAACACGGATGGATCGGCAGTTGGTTTGAGACTGCCTATGCTCCCGATATCGATCACTACATTCTGGACAGTCATGCCTGGTAGGCAACTTCAAACCTTCGTTCCAGCAATGTCTGAAGAAAGGACAATTCCAATGTATTTTGGTCTGTTCTCTTTCATGCCTCTCTTCTTCCAGCCGATGCTGGTACGTTTGATCTTCTAACCAACATTGATAATTCCTTTCCTTCTGCCGCTGCCATTTATTCAATAGGATCCGAGATGTAACTCGCTGCTTTGTTGTCTCTGTCTTCGATGTGCCCCCCTGCTCGTATCGGCTATTTTGTTCGGTACGCCGCCTCCTAAGCTCTCTGTACTCGTCAGCCGATACTTGCATATTAGGATAAACTGTTCTGGCTTCTTTCGATTTGGTCGACGTTAGGACTTTGGTCTTTCCTTTGAATAACCTGGCATCGACCATGTTCTGTTCTCCCGGGAAAGGATTATCATCAATTTTCATCTTCCGGGGCGTATCAAATTTGAGCCTCCCTTGCTGAATAGCTCTCTGTATATATGCTGCCTGAAGATTCTACATTCATTAGTGGAATGAGAGGTGGCATTATGGAACTTGTAGAACTTCCTATTCTTCAATTGATCAGGGGGCAACATGACATGACCATCAGGCAACTTGATCTGTCCTTTTTCAAGCAAGAAATCAAAGAGCTTGTCAGATTTGGTGACATCAAAATCATAGCTTTCCTCGACTTCTCTCCCCCAAGGATTTGGCACCATCACTGTCTTTTTGCCCCAATTCCACTCAGCTGCAGCAACCTCTTCTTCTTCATCTTCATAGCCTTCATTAACTGAGTATGGATCATAAGCCTTAGCCACTGAGGTACTCTTCTAGAATCGGGTATCTCTGCGTATGCTCTGAAATTGGCTATTAAGTGCTACCACTCGTTGAGCCAATTAACCTAAGTTGTCAAAATCTTGTCCTAGCAGCTTCTCTTTCCACATAGGTAGCATTCCTTGGATAGCCAAAGCAGCTAGTTGATCATCGGCCAAGTTCAGAGAGAAGCACAAGTTCCTGATCTCTCGGAACCTCTGAAGAAATTCAGTTCCCGATTCATTAGTTCTCTGTCTCATAGTTGTCAGGTCGGTAATCTTCTTTTCTCCAGTCCCAGTGTAAAAATATGTATGAAATCCCTTCTCCAGATCAGCCCAATTGGTAATAGAATCAACTGGCAACGATGAAAACCAAGTGAAGGCTGGTCCTGACAAGGACAGAGAGAAGAATCAAACTCGATGGGCGTCCTCAACTGATGCTTCACCTAATTGTGTAAGATACCGACTGACATGTTTTATTGTGCTTATACTACCTTGGCTAGTGAACTTAGCAAATTCTGGGAGCCTGTAATTGGTGGGGAGAGCGACCAAATCATACCATTCTGGATATGAGCGTTTGTACAAAAAGGTCACCCCTTTTGGCTTTAGACCAAACTGATTCTTCATCACTTCAGTCACCCTTAGCAGCAACTCATCAGCGTTTGAATTTGGATTCCTCTGTACTTGCTGACTCATCTGTGCATTGAAATCCCTTGTGCCTTGGTACCCTAGATTTGGCATCATGTGAATGGTGTTGTAATCCGTGCTTTAGTGATACCCCTGTGGAATCTCGATCTGCTGGGTCTTTTGCTAGCTTGCTGCTTGAAGTCTCTGATTGTAGACATAAGGATCTATATCCCTGTGGATCTTTTGAACCGATGGTGCTATTTTTCGAGCCGACGACGCTATGTGGCCTGTTGTGCCAAAATTGATCACCTGGTTCTGATTTTGCCCCGTCGGCTATTGCACGTGCTGTACTGGTGGTCCAGAATTGTACTGCGTCTGATTCGCAGCAGTTTCTTGAGTTTGTTCAGGTGATCCTTGAGCTATCTGGACCTTACCATTACCAGCTGGTACGGCTTCTTGATGGCTGGTACCGACTTGATTAGTCCCTTGGGTAGATAGATCTGGAATATCGTAATAAATCAGTCCACCTTGACCAATTGGGAATCCATGAATCGCTTCTTTCATTGCATTGTGGAATGCGTCAACAAGAGCTTTATTGCGGCTTGATAGAGCATCCCGAACAGATTTGTCCATGGCTTCCGTAAATAAACGCCTGTCTTCAGCTTCGACTGTATCTATCTGTCCGTGTAGTAGAACTCTTGGTAGTGGAAATTTCTGAATAATTGTGTTTGTCACGTGTTTTGGAGTAGGACAACAGACACTTGTTCTGAAATTCTTCTGTAGCTTTGTTGATGACATCCTTGTCTCCATCAGGTAGATCTTCGTAATGCAACATAAGGATGTCATTGTTGTTGTAAACCGCCATGATGATTGTGGGGTCCCACCGGGCATGCCAGAAACGTGTGTCGACACAAAATCTCGTTCCGTGCCGAGGACACACGCAGCAAGCCGAAAGGGTCCGCTCGATTGAGCAGATCCGCCTAGTTTCAGCGCAGGGATGGTCGATCCTGCGCAAATCCTTCCGAGGCATGCCAGTCAATTTGACCCTGTAATTGACAAGGAGAGAAAGTTCATCAGTAATTAAGGGCGGAACTTGCCGGTATTGCCAGACAATCCTGAATGTGTGGCTATGAGAGCCGATATGCGAGGAGATCGGCTAAATAGCCGATTCCAGTATATTTATGAAGATGAATCGATTGAAGCTCGTGGGGTAGTATAAGAAGAATCGGTTGTCATCCAAGATATACATCATTAATTGAACAAGCATTAATCAATGGCAATAAAATGTTAAAGATGAATAGTTCAGGATGAGCCAATGATTGTGAGTAACCGAACTCCTTTTATGTAAAGAAACAATTCAACACCATTTAACCATTTGATAAAGATAAATCTAATGAACATGTTAGATCTCATCTATCGCTATGACCAGTGGGGCATGAGGCAGAATCATGAAGGCTATAGAAATAACAATAGACTCAACGACCCTAACTCATTACTAATATCAGTGGGGCATGAGGCAGAATCATGCAGACCGTAATACAATAATAAGATCATGGGGCTAACATATCTTTCAACTTATCTCTACTTCAACGATCTCATAATGCGAACTATTCGTGAAAGCACACGATATCGGCTAAACAGCCGATTTAGGCATAACGCACAGTTAAGGTCATGCCTTTTCAGGAACAGATCTGATAGTTAGCGATCCCCACTTCACGGTGTTAACAGTGGGGTGAGAGGCAGGATCCCACAGGCCGTGATAACGGGCCATGAAACGGTTCTCGCTAACCAATAGATCTACTCAAGATCGAACATGCCTTAACCGCACGCTATGCACGATTAAGATTGATATAAATCAGCCGATAAAAGCATAACTCATCGTTTAAAGTGCAAGATTAGATCAGTTCTGAATTAGCAAACGATGGGTTAAATAAGACATAAGGCCGATCTAAATCAATCTCAATCGGGCAGAGTAATATTGCTGCAATTAAATAAGCAATGGAAGCAATAAGCAATAACGGTAACTTAATAAATCTACCAAAGACTGACATTCTAAGGTAGAGCCAATAACTTGACCTTGATCTAATTCAAGCAGTGGGGTGTGAGGCAGAATCACACAGGTCATACTTGAATTAGGCAAGAATTGATAACTAGCTTATACCAGAGCCGCAGTGGGGGTCGACCGGATCGATGCAGCCATACGAACAGAGGTATAAACCATGACGGTACTTACAACAAGCAATGGAGGTTGACCGGATCGATGCAGCCGTCCGAAGAACTCGCCGAGATCTACTCTACTCCTACTCCTAAGGGGTGGCCGGAGCCGAAAAAGTAATAAACTTGTATTTGATTGATTGGATGTCCCCTTACAATAGCCGGGGTTTAGTATTTATACCCCGGAGGTCTAAGCACAAATCCTACTCGATCACGATATGTTACAATCTTAGGTATAAATGAAAACATTCCTAATTTAAGATAGCTTGGACTCTAATCTTTCCCTTTCTGTAGAGTCCACCATGTTCTGCTCTGGCACCGCTCGTGGCCTTCGTCCTTATCTGCCAACGTTATTTGAAGAAAGCCGATTCCAACTCTTGCTTTTGAATCAGCTGGTTCAGATCGCACGCAATCGATCCCTTGACGACACGGTCTGGGGGGGGGGGGGGGGCTTTCGAGTTCCTATGACTCCCTCTCCAAATTTCGGTGTAAACACTTTGGTTCTGGTCATTTATTCATCCGAGATCATTTGAAGAATCTGAATTTCAAATGTGAGAAAATTCAATAGTAATTTTTGTTGGATAAATGATTTCAAATTTTAAAGTTGTCAACTACAAAGTTGCACAACTTTTCAAGATCTACAACTTTTATTTTAGGTGTTTCTCTATCTAAGGTCGTTTGAAAAATTCAAATTTTAAATTTGAGAAATCAAACGTAATTTTCGTTAGATAAATAGTTTTCAAATAAAAAGTTGTCAACCACAAAGTCGCATAACTTTTCGAGATCTATAACTTTTGTTTTGGTTGCTTCTCCATCCGAGATTCTCAAATACCACTACACATTTGCTTATGAGTATGGAACATATGGCTTTTTAGTTGGTATTAACTTTTATGAAATCTTGCGAATAAAATAGAGTGACATCATAACGACTTCAAATAAGAAACTTGTAAACTACAAACTTGCATAACTTTTCAATATCTGCAACTTTTGTTTTGGTCACTTCTCCATCCAAGGTTCTTAACTACAACTGCACACTCACTTATGACTATGGAGAATATGGACTCCGTCGGTATTAACTTTACAAACTCTTGTGGCGTATATTTGGACATCCAAACAATCTTAAATAAAAAATGTTTGAACTACAATGTTGTAGATCTCGTCGAGTACTACAACATTGATATAAAGTTTGTCTTCATCGGACATCATATGAGAAAGTCATGAAAGTTTTCTTGTACTATATCATTGTCAGTTCGAAAAACCGACAGTGATGACCCAATATCAGTGTCGGTTCTTGGCTAGAACCGACAGTGATAGTATCAGTGTCGGTTTTAGCTACAAACGGACAATGATGACCCAATATTAGTGTCGGTTGGTCCTATCATTGTCGGATATGTCAAAAAAACCGACAGTGATGTGCCGGGAGGCACTATCACTGCCGGTTTCTTAAAAACCGACAGTGATGAAGTTGGCAGTGAATGTCAGATCTGTAGTAGTGGTAATATTGTCTTATTTTAGTGACAACTGTGGTCGGTCTTAAATTGGCCATTTCTGATAGTTTGTTTTGTGACGTTTGCCTCTTGGTTCTGTGGTTTGTGGAGGCCCTAAGTGTGGTACATTAAGAGGGGTTTCCACCATAGGCAGTGCTGTTTTTTTTAAGTGAACACCATAGCCAGTGCTGTTGCAGGTGCACTGTTGATTAGTTCCAGTCTAAACGGTGATGTTTGTCTTGCTGGCTAACCTACTGTCACAGCTGCCCACATTGGAACCATGGTTTTGGAAATGGAAGAAGACATCGGTAGCTAGTTTTGTTAGGCGAGAAAGAACAGGAGGGTAGGTTGTGTTGTTGTTTGGGAGCCAGTCGTGGCTCATTGTTGTATTCCTAGATTGTGAATAGTCCTTTTATTATCTTGGCCTTCCTTGACGGTCTGCTCTCTCTTCTCCTTATTAATATATGCCGGCAAGTATATAATGAAGCATTTTTTAGGTCTGAACTCTCCAGATCCAAATAGTGCTCCGATCATATTGTAGTTAGTACTCCATGGAGTCAGGATCTAGACACAGAACGGCAAACTAGGATGGGAATCAACAAGCGACCCAGCAAGGAGGCAACAAAAAATTAGTAAATGAAGAATGAGCCTGATTAACGTAGTGAGAGCATCCTGTATCAGCAATGTTTATGCCAAGGGAATCAGCAACCCTATGGGAAAATCGGCAGCTGCTTGCAGGTCCATCCACGGTGGATAAAAAAATCAAAATCAAATTCATCTCACAGAAGACAAACAAAGCAGATATGGTGAATCGATTAATCATCTGCAAGACTAAATGAACATGGCGCAATTTCACTCACAAATTGACGATTAGGCAAAGGTAAAAAGCTAACAGGTGATTGACCACATGAGGGACGTGCAATTTAAGAAAGTTCCGCTGCAATACATGGTGTATCCTTCTAGAATTATATATATAGGTGTACGCCTCTACAAATTTTAAATGACATTTAGATCTACAGTATTCACATAAAGTTAATCGATTTATGAGCTCATACGAAAAGAACTACAATTTATCATATGTGTTACATAGAAAAGTGGCATCTCATCCTTTTTTTGACGTGTGAAATGCAATATACAACTAAAAATAATTTCAAGAGACAAAGGTATGGCTTTTTTATCGCACCGTCTCTATAAAATTATTTGGGAGCACAAAGGCCAACACCACTCCCACCACAGGAAACCCCAAAGGCCTCCTAAAAGAACACACATGTTTGGTACCTTAACGTCCATAGAGGAATGTGCAAGCGTACGAATATTGTTGTTGCTTTCATCAGGGAGTATTCCATTATTTTATCGAATTCGCAGGGAACGTGTGTGTTTATCTAAGGTTGTAGCTACGTCCAAACACAACAAGATAACCTGCGTGATATAAGAGGCTAACCGAAAGAACCGGCATGAGCCAACTGACTCCCACCAATCTGATTTGTTGTTAGCACAATTGACCGTATTGATTCGGCCATATCTCGTTGGTCATGTAAGAGGCTAGCAGCCGTAAAGAACATGGGTGAGCGTTATCAGATCATTACTTATAGAACGATAGTAAAATGTCAGCCGGGGAGATGCAACCCTGACAATACAACAGAAGTTCCTACAATCAAATTGATGAGTAATATACGCTTGAGTCTTGTTCCACTAATCGCCCATCCAACTCTATTGACGCAAAAACCTTATCAAAGCATTATTTATTGCACGGTAATAATAAAATGTCAGGGCTGCAGCATCAGGCTTGCTTGACTTTGTGTCCGTTGTGAAGTGGCCTCTTCATTGAACTAGAATTGTGGGTAACAATACACAACTTCAACTTGGCACTATCAAATTCTAAAGCAAGCATCATGGTTCGGTGTGTATTAGGTGTAGAGTTGGATGAACAAGGTCAAAGTCGTCGAGGGAAACATAAGGTTCTTATTTCTTGCAATCTGATGGAAGAAGCACTGCACTGCATTTTGTAAGCGAAAATGACGTAGATGGTTTTAATTGGGATATGAAATTATATTGATACCAAGTGGCCGTCAAGTCCGGTGGTCTGAGAGTCGAATGTCTGGTAGTGGTAGGTTCAGCCCTCTGGACGTAAATACAGACTCACGTCTGCCGGGTGGTGCAATTACGAAACGGTAAATAAATACACTATAATCAGACTTGGATAACGAGCACCGTCAGGCAACTTGCTCCACTCTGGGCCTGCGAAACAGGAAATTGGTCTTGCGAGTCCTCTGGTCTTCTCTTGCGGCCCAGTTGCTTGTCAATCTAGCTTCTGGCCCATAACCTTGACTTGGCCCAACCCAGCGCTGGTATTGGCAGCAGTAGTCGTGTCTTTGGATATGGCAATTGCTGACATGCATTACACACTAAGTCACTAGACACTTGATCTATTATAGGAAAATTATGACTACTAACAACATGCTTAACAATCGTTGGAGCAGGATGACCTAAACGATTTTGCCACCTTGACAAAGGAATTTTGGTGTCACCAAAGGCTTGCTTTATTCATGACACGGGAACCGGGTATAGACCTCTATGACACCTTCCTTTAAGGATGATTTTTTTTGTTGCCCGATCCTTGATCAAAAAGTAAATTTGGGTGAAATTCTAAAAAAGCAGAATTATCACAAACTAACTTATGAACAGAAACAAGATTTTTGTTGCTTGTGGGACATATAGAACATTTTTCAGATGAATGTCATGATTTGGGGCATGAACTGTAGTATGACCAATGTGACTAATATGCATACCTGCACTACTCGCACTGTGGATCTGATCACCACCGTTATACTTGTTCTTGAGAGTCAGCTTCTTGAATTCTCCAATAATGTGATCTTTCGCAGCAGTGTCGGTGTACCAGTTGGTGTAGATGGTGTATGAACTTGTTGCTGCAGAGACAAGCTGTGCCAACAATGATTAGCGGTGTGGTCTTTCTTGAAGCACACTTGACCCAGTGGATGATCATCATCATCTACAGGATACACATGACTATTGTTGTGGTAGATGCTGCGGTCTCCTCCTTTTTGGGGCACGTCTTTCCCGTGACCACGTGGCGAGGCGCCACTATGACCGCGGCTGCAATGACCTCCCTGTCCTCCCTGGCCATGGCCACCACCGCATGCACCACCACGACCTCTGTTGGTGGCATTAGCAGAGCCGGACCCTGATCCAGGTCTCGAAGTTGAAGAGTTGTGAATACAACTCGCCAACCGAGATGGGCTCCACGCACCCTGGCGGTGAGGGCATGCAGTGACAAGCGAATATGTGGACTGTACTAGTGTAATCAGTATTATTATCGAATATGTATGATGAGTTAATGGCTATTTACTCTTGAGTTAAGTGTTGTCCCTGTTTCATTCCACCTATCGCAACCTTCATTCTCCCTTTTGTCCTGTAGGTCACCCTCGGCCTCCACATCTCCCAAAACCGAATATGTGGAATGTAGTAGTGTAATCAGTATTATTATCTATTTTTGGGTTTGTCTTTTAATCCTAGCATCGTTATTTACGAATGACAAGTTCATCTTTAGTGTATTTAGAACATCACTTGTGCATTATTCTGTCGCTCGAATTAATAATAGTAAGATAAACTGTCATCGATGAAATTTTATCCTAGATCCACCAATAGAGACCGGCGCTATTCAAAGCTGCAGCCTTGGTGCCATGACACGGGAGCCGTGACAGTGTTGATCACTACAATTTACAATAAAACAATAATACAATAGCCAAGATCACAGCTGTTTAGAATCGGGCTATTCACGGATTGTCAGATCCGTTTTCTCGTTCCTGATCCCAAGAAAGAGACGTGTAGAAGTTGTAAATAGATTCCGTCTCCCTCTCTCAATCCCCAAGAACAATATACAAGAACACACAGGAGACATAGGTATGTGAGGGGAGCCATCTCTTCATTTATCTTCGAATAGTGAATACATAGGTTACTTATATAGATAGAAGATAGCTCTTTAACTTCTTCAGTTATAACTCTTGAGCTTCAAGAATTAATTCGGTATAAGCCAACTCACATAATTATGAACCACTCACATAATTAGTTTCACAACACTCCCCCTTGGGCTAATACCACGACAAAAACTCTGTCCAAAAACCAAGTGGGAAAAAAGAACAGAGAAAAGAGTACGTTATTGTCGCTTAATGCATTTGCACATTGTTGCCTCATTAAAAACCTTACATGAGAAACTTCAGGAAAACTCATCAAGGAAAAAAAGAGTACAACATATGTCTTCAGAACAAATTGTGACCTTCTAGATCATATAAGTTTGAATTCTCTAGAATTCTGATTAAGGGTTATTATTCTAGGGAAGTTCTTCCCCTGAACCTTGCAGAACTGTCACGCTATGCCAAAAATGCTTTCTACAGGAAGCATATGCACATAGAGACTTAACAAGTATATTGCATACATTACAAGGATCATTTCATAATCTTAACCTCATCTTACTTCTAGAACTCGTGAGGTAAAAATATGACGCGTACATAAACAATAAACCCACTTTCATAAATGGTGTCATGGTAGAGCCTTCAACAGAGGTTAAAAAGTCACAATTAGAATAACACCTTCTAGGCATTGTTTGAGACTTTCAAAGTCTCGTGAATGACGATCAATATCTTGTAAATACTCCCTCTGATGACAACATCTGTTGAAGTCATTCATTTCCATGACATTAACCATTATTTGGAAATAAACATAGACATGGATAGTGCAAGTGAGATTACAAGATTTCCGCAATATTCAGTCTTCATGACATTTGTCTCACTATTCTTCAAAAACATACTGAGATAGAGAATAATGCAGAGGAATTTATTATATTCTAGCATGCATATATCAGGATGCATATTTGTGCACTTCAAAGTTGCCATGACACGTTTCTTTGAGATGTAATTAATAATCATTAATCTTTATATCATTATAATTTTCACGATTCATAATAGTTGTGACTCCTTCTGGGATTGACTACGGATTCTTCGAGAATCTTTATTACATAGTAAGACGTAACAAGTCTGTATTTCCAGCGTAATGGGGAAGTATTGCTAGTAACACCAAATATATCATATCGGTTTTCAAAGGGAACTTTAATTCCAAAACTTCAGTTGGAGAACGCGTTATATCACAAGTATATATACACCCATAGTAAAAGCTGATGAAGTGCACATGTGCTTATACGGTATACCTTTCAGTTCCTCATTTCATTCTTATCTCTTTGGGTCTTTTATATGGGTCGTTATTAATTGCAAGGAATTCACTTATTTTGGTGCATTCAAACATATAACCATATATTCCTTCAAGGGAAATCCTTCTAGGAGTTGTTATATTTATAGGGAGATCATTTCTCTTAAAGATAATATCCGTATGAGATTTTGATGTTGCTCTTTATGGATTTTTAGATCCCATAACTGCATATTTTGATTCATGCCATTAGACAGATTATTTATATATCGGAACATATTTTGTAAAACTTATGCCGGATCTGATCTCTATTAAGACCTTTTGAACCATCGTTTTTCACCACCCATTATTGAACGATGACCCATAATATTTGAACATCAGGTTCAAGATATCCACTTAGCGATTTTTGGTTCAGCCTCAATTGCATGTTTCATATAATCCGATATAAGATCTTCAAGCACTCTTGCCATGGAGTTTGTTTCGGATCCGGGTCCTCGAAAAGAGACTCATTTAGCAATTTGAAAGACAAACAAGTGTCGAGACAGATATTTTCTGACTTCAAACATCTTAATAATGATCTTCATTATTTCCCAATATGATAGATTCATTGTCGTTCCATATTCCTAGCTTCATAGTACGTGTTGAAACCTAAAAGATGAGCAACTAAAAGGTATACAAACAGTAAATTGAACGAAAAATTAGTTACGAGGGGACCCGTGACTGACTCCGTGAGCCGAGCGGTCATCGGCCTAGGGAGATGCGATGGATGGCCAGCAGCCAGCACTGCTACAATATGCATGATTGGTTGTCACTTCACCGCCCATAGCATATACAGCTCCTGTCGTCTGTTATCATGTACGGAGTAGTAGTAAGACGGATGGCATTCATGACATTAATTATCATACCAGTATCAATGTTAATCATAGAGGAAAATTCATGGTCGGTTCCTAAACTTAGCGTGTGGTGTCATCTAGGTCCATGTGTACTACCAAAAAGCTATTTTTGGGTCCCTAATCTTGGTTCCGGGTCTCACCTAGGTCCAAACGGACTCAGCCCACTACTTATGCTGACGTGGCATGCATTAAAGTTGTCAGGTCTTCCTCACGTCTATGTTTCTTCTCCGCTCGCCGGCGCCACCCTCACCGGTGGAGTCGGACTAGACCTCGGCGTCGTAGTAGTGCTCCTCTCCTCTAAAATAAGCACATTTCTACCTCCTCCTTGAGGATCTCCTAAAATAAACACATATGGACCTCCTCCTTGAGGAGTCAATTTCTTTTTTTAGTTTCGACAGAACAACGTCGGTACACAGTACTAATCAGCTATCATGGCAATAGGAATGGCAGACACACCAAATAACTCACACGGTGGAGACGTCTTGCCTACCATCGTACATTCTTACGACAGCCTCCATGTGCCCATTACCACTTGTTGTCCTTCCACTGCCCTCTGCGGCTGCTGCTGCTCTCTGTCGGCATCTACTCCATCTCCATGTAGCTAGCGAAGAGACCGACGAGCGTTGACAAGCAGGGAGCATGATCCGGCGTTGCTTACACAGGGACCTGTTTTTTTATTGTTCCATTAATCTCGTTTAAACCACTGTTATGTTACGTTGTTGATCTGATGATGACCATATATATGCTACCACCATTTACCACTTTGCATACCCTGCATACAACATGCACGATGGAGAGCTAGAACCTGAAATAATAGCTTATTAGTATGTAAATATCTTCTACTCCCTCTGTTGCAATCTTAAGACGTGCATGTATTGAAAAATAGAAACTTTTTTATCGATGCCCAACAATCTTTGTAATCATATATGAACTTTATATGCTACAATAAGTGGTTACAGTGGCTTTGTATATATTAAGAAAATATTTTGTAAAATGGTATACATGGGTCGGTTCAAACCCAATCAACTCGTAGATCCAACACAATTAAAACCGATCTAGACTTGTCAATGTCTAGGTTGGTTTGGCACACCGAGCCCAATTAGGCTGGTCACAAGCAGCAACTCGTAGCGACAATTCAGTCGACAGACAAACGTTGGATCGGGATTGGACGGCGCGGATTGGATCGGGCGGGAGAGAGAGAGCGGCGCTGTCGCTGGCATTGACAGGGATGGCGGCGCCATGGCCGGATAATGGTCGACCTCGCCGGCGTTGGTCGAATCAGCGACTTCGGACACCGTTGGACACGGGAAGAACATGGGGAGAAAGAGGAGATCAAGGCGAACTCACCGATGGAGTTTTCGTCAACGAAGGCGGGACTGCGACGGCGGTTCGCTCGGTGAGGCGGACGGTGATGGCGGCGGCACTAGGGTTTGCTGTAGAACGGCGATTCGGCGACTGCGAGCTTGGGACAAGGAGACCGGCATGGTGCGGCTCAGCTTTTATGGGGCGGGAGCAACTTGGGATGCAAGGCAAGGGAGGAGGCGCGGCGGTCATGGACTCTGACATGGCGGCGGTGGAGAGTCCAGCCTGGACTCGAGCTGAACGTAAGGGAAGGCGTCTGACAGCTGGGGCCGGGCCGTCAGCTACACAGAGCGCGAAAGAGAAGAACGGCGCGGGCACGGCTACTGGGCCGGCCTGCTAGGCCGTGGGGCGCGGGAGAGGGAGCTGGGCCGCGCTAAGGAATGAGGCCAGCTGCTGGGACGCTGCGGAAGGAAAGGCCGAGCGGCCTAAAAGAGAGGGAGGAGGAAGAAATCTTCTCTTTTTTTCAATTTCATTTTCAAATCCAAATTCCAACCAAATTCAAATTCTTTTGCAAATTTTGACCAAACCCAAGCATCACAAAATAAATATGCATCAGCATGAATGCTTAAACATGTATGTAGACCTTATATTCGGTTTTAATTTTAACAAAGTTATTATTTTTCTGAGTTTGCATGCTCATAAAATGCATAAATAAATCATTTTAAGCTATTTTAAAAATATGCAAAATTTAGGGTGTTACGGTTGCTCGTTGCTTGCTTCCTGGTAGTAGGTGCTAAGCGCAAGCCTTGCTGTCTAGCCGATGATGATGATGTCCTTTGGGTGCTGTTTCCATCTTTGGAGGCATCTGTTGTTGCACCTTCCTTTCTTCCTAGTGCAGATCTTCGGGGTGAAAATCTGGTCCCTGCTACATAGGCAGCGGAGGCGCTGCCTGTGTCGCAACCATCCTTGGAGGCGTTGCCTCCTCAAGTGCTCCGTGTGGTTGTCGTTGCCATGTCATCCAGTTGGTGGTGGAATTTCTTGGGTTGAGCCTGAACACGCTTCATATCCTTCAATGCTTGTGTTTGCCTTACAGTGTGGTCGCTTCTCTGGTTGATGCTTTGCCACTTCCTTGTCGCTTCTTCGACGGTACTTTTGCCGCCGTTGTTGCTGGCTATCGCTGTGCGGATCTTTGCCACTACCATTGCGCATCTTTTTTCCGGTGGATACTTGGCCGCCGTGGTTCCTCTCTAGCGGATCCTTTGCCGCTACAATTGCGCCTCTCTTTTCGGGCGGATACTTGGCCACCGTGGTTCCTCTCTATCGGATGCTTTGCCACTGTTGTCATATCAGCTTCCTTGGCGGATGCTTGGCCGCCGACCCGTTTGGTACTTTTCCTGGTGGATACTTTGCTGCCACTGTTGTTGGAAGCTCACCTCGTTGCCATCACGGTTTTACTACACTGTAGGTTACCATTGTGTTGTAGTGATTCTGTCATAGGCTGTCTATTATGGTCTCAAGGCTAAGGGTCCTCCCTCCCATTTTCTCTTGCCGCTTATGTGTACCTTTCAGACTGCACTAGTAATCCTTTGATTACTTGCTTGCCTGTAACACTCTACTTTTGCTTAATGAAAAACGTGCTAGGACATCAGCTTGTTATCCTCGGGGTTTTTTAATTTACAATGCAGGCGATCACCTGATATATTTACACCGTCGGTTCACTTAACCTACCGCCAGTGTCAATCTGATTTGTACTAGTGTCATCCTTAAGAGAACCAACAGTGTAAATACATGATTTATACTTGTGCTAGACTTAAGAAAACCGCCAATAAAGATGCATTTACACTGGTAGTTTTCTTAACCTAGCCAGACTACAAATAATTTTTTAAATTATTTTTTAAATTTTTATAAATAATCTCGGATGGAAAAATGCTTTGTATGAAAGTTTTAGTACATGCAAATATCTACAACTTTGTAGCTGACTACTTTTTCATTTGAAATTACTTGGGGCTCGGAGATTGTGTTTTAAGATTAACGATTTTCAAATTCATATTTTATTAATTTTTAGAGGAAAAAGTTCAAATTACATCCTCCAAGTTTGGTCTATGTCCTAAATGACCAGCTAAACTAACTATTTCAGTTGGTGCAATTTACTCCTTAAAAGAATTTTTCTTTTTTGTTTCTTAGTATACATATTGTGTTTTAGTTTTCAATTTTGTGAGGTGACGAGGACATCATAGTTTGTGTTAGAAAAATATATCATGAATTTTCCATCATTGTATTTTGTACCATATTGTATCTCTAATGTTGTTTATTTTAAAATTTCCTAAGCTATCAAAATAGTCGCACGACCAATACTCCGTCTCAAAGCTGCGGCCTTGGTGCCTTGACACGGGAGCCGTGACAACGTTCGTCACCACAATTTACAATAAATCAATAATACAGTAACCAAGATCATAGCAACGAAGTGAATGAAAGAGCTAGCTTCACCACTTGTAGAAATTCCACAATGCAAACTGGACCCCCGATGGAGCTCTTGAAGATGGGTAGGCATTCATGCATGCGGAGGCATACGAAACAAAATTTAAGCCTCATTTAACATAACACACATATCATTTATGTTCCTAACATACTTGCAGGTACAAGTGCTAGAGTGAAAGGAAATATACTGAACAGCAGGCATGATCGTCGAGCAACATTATTAGAGGTTTAAAGCACGCAAAGGTCTATCAAGAGCACATCGATATTGTTGTAAGAAGATGACTGTGTAGTAGACTGACACCAGCTCCACGCATGCGGCATATATATGGGGCAGCAGACAGGACTACCCAAAATGCTCCCAACATCATGAGATCCACCTACTTAATTCGCAAACTCCTCGGTAGACTGACACCAGCTCCACGCATGCGGCATATATATGGGGCAGCAGACAGGACTACCCAAAATGCTCCCAACGTCATGAGATCCACCAACTTAATCCGCAAACTCCTCCCACCGAGGATCAAGAGGCAAAAGGCTGAATCTCCCAAGACTGCAATAAAAATCGTCAAGGAAAAATAATTTTGATTAGCATAATTAGTCTAGCATTGATGATTGATGAAGGTCAATGGCAATGATATGGAACTCAGCTAAAACAATTAACAACAGACAACCGTACGGTACTCGGAAGTGCCTGTGTACCGTTGATCTGAATGTAAATTATTATATATTACCTCTTCTTAATTAGAAGAGGTAATAGAAGAAACACAGAATAAATAGAGAAAACCTCTTCTTATTAGTTAATCCAATATACATGCATGCATGATCTTACTTTGGTATTTGATGTAATAATGTGACATGTGGATGAGATATAAATCATCTTGTTTTACTAACATGTTCTTTTCTTGTAAGTTGACAAATAAAGATCATGTGTGATATATATACCTGTAAAATTAATTTTTTAATGCGGAAAGACTAACATTATCTGTAATGATCGTTTCAACATGACTAGATCCATTTTGAACAGCAACGTCATGTTGATCGTGTACGTGTTTTATTTGTCACTAGCCATAGCAGATCACTTTTAACACCAACATCATGTTAAAAATTAATGTTCTTGCGTACTCAGACATAGTCCGTACGTGAGAATAGTAACAAGTATATACTTAACTGTATCTATTTTTCTTAGAAAAGTGATAATTACTTCATATGTATAAGTAGCCCAGGCAGACGAAGATTTCAGGGATTTGTTTTTTTTCTTCTTTTTCTCTGATTATTTAATTTATTTAATTGTCCTACTAATTCTAAAAATCAAGGGCTATGATTTCTTTGGGATCTTGCTACGTCCTAAGTGGTTTTTGGAGCATATAATAATAATATATATAATAATAATATAGTAATGGAGAAGTACGTGTTAGTGGAATTGGGAATGGAATGTGGTTATAAAAACAAGTTGGGCAGCTGGTACGTACCTCTTCACCGTCGCTGTGTATTGGTCCTGCCATCATATCTTCAACATTAATTTTACCCACTTCGAATCTGAGTGCGGAACTATTGGGATGGAGTTGTGCTAGGCGCCTGAGCTCAGCATTTGCCTTGTTCACGTCCTCACGGAAGGCATCCTTACAGTCCAGACGTGCCAGGAAATAGCGTAGTGAAGGGAGGCACTCCAAGTCCAAGCCGAGATTATTGTCACAGGTAGCATGTATATCCTTGTAGAAAGCCCTGATTGGGACAGTGAACACAAGCTCCTGGAGGTTTGGCATCACAGCAACAGGGGCCCGTGCTACTCTGCTGCGGCCCCCATCCTCTGCTTTGGAATCGGAATCAAATACCATAGCAGCATCCTGTCCTCCCCTCCAGATGCTTAACGAAGCACTAGTCGAGTCACCGTTGGTCGCCAACTGGACCATCCAGCCTGCCAACCGGAGGATTCTCAACTTGGGGAAGAAGACATCATGGGCAGCAATATTAACTACCATCCCATAATCCGTGGGTCCACGAATAAGATCAGGCGGTAAAATGGAGAGGCAACGGAGATCTGGCAGCCCACCCAAGGCTCTCAGACCTGCCTCGTCCATATGATCCACATGCAACCACAAGTAGCAAAGGTTGGGGAGAAGCGTGGGATATATGAATGACGGCACACAAGGGAACCAGATGCTTTGTATACGGAGACGCCTAAGATGTTCCGGAAGCACGGCTTTGTCCCACTCCACTGAGGCAGGGCTAGTTTCACGAATCAGATTATAATCAAGATCCAGATGCTGGAGCTCCTGCAGATTGCCTAGTGACTTCAAAAGTTCTGCCTGCATGCTCTCATCCAGCCTGCCTAGGCCATTCACACGGAGCACCCTCAGTAGGCTCTGGTTGCCCAGCTCCTTCAAAAATTGCCTCTCGGACTCAGAAGATAGCATGCAAACACTTATCTGTAGCTCTTCCAGTGACGTCACCTTCTGGAGGAACCCATCCGGCACCATCACAAATATGCTGTCACATCGTAGGCAGACCAACCGCGTTAGCAGGCTAATGCTCCATGGCAGCTGATGTAGTTCGGTGTCCAGCATGTCCAATGTCTGTAGAAGCTTTAGAGCCCCTATCGCCTTCGGGAGCTCTCGAACGTTTGTATGTCGTAGCCCTAGGTACCTCAAATGAACTAGTTCTCCAAGATGCTCAAGCCAGCGCCTGCCATACTCCTGAATATTAGATGATGTGCACGTCTCTAAAGCTAGCACACGTAAGAGTTTAAAGCTCGGAGACAAGATCCAACCACGGATATCACACCCATGGGCAACCAATGACCTCAGTTGTGTTGTGTCCCTATGACGATGAGATTGACCCAAAAGTAGTATCCTATTTTGGTGAGCTAACCGGCGCAAATTGTGTCGCGATGATGTTCGTCCATCCTCATTTGAGATAGTGATAAAATTTTCTTCGCCTGCCAGACCACGAATAAGATCAAGGACCATGTCATGAACACGACAGCCATGTATGATGCCATCCACTTCTGACTCTACCCCTTGGATCATGCTCCTGTTTATGAGCTGATGGAAGTATTCCTCTCCCCGCTGAAACAAGCTTGTTCCTGTTTTCTTCTCTATAAAACCTTCAGCTACCCACTTCCATATCAAGGAATCTTTCTCAATCTCATAGTCTTCGGGATACACACTTAGGTACAATAAGCAGGTCTTTAGATGAGAAGGCAGATCATAGTAGCTAAGGGACAATATCCACTCAGTATCATCTACCTGCCTGTTGTCTCTGCCACCATAGAAACCAGGAGAGTTGCAGACCTCAAACCAATCGTTTCTTGATTTGCCCACCAACAAGCTAGCCATTGTGATGATAGCTAATGGCACACCACCACATTTGTGTAGAATCTTTTCAGATGCCCCTTCAGGATGATGAGCAGGACAGTTGTCTTCACCACCAAATAGCCTCATATAAAATAGCTTCTTTGAGTTATCATGTGAAAGAGGACCAAGCTGGTAAACTTCATCGACACAGGCTACTTCTAGATTTCGAGTAGTTTTGACTACTCTACTTCCATTATTCTTCTGATGCAAAGCTAATCCTAATGCTTTCCAAGAATTTATGTCCCATACGTCGTCAATAACGATGAAGAACCTACCAGTGCAACAAGACAGTACAAATTAATAGCCATAGTTAGTAAGTAAACCTTCGAGCATCTATCGTCTTTAAAGGAGAAGAAGAGCGGCACTACATCTGTAGTATACTACTACTGAATATGCGTGATGTCTAATTTTAATTTAGTCTTTGAAACTCACATACTAGTGGAACTTCATAGATGTTCAAAGTTTTAAGAACTCTGTACTTCCAAGATTTACAATGTCCCCGTTGAAACTTCTTCAAATTTGTATTATCAAATTTAAACCCTAGCAAGAAAAGGAGTATTGTGCCACGACTGCAGCTTTGATTCATAACGAAAAACAAACAAACATCTTCAGATCTGTATTATCAAATATAAATTCCCAAGCAAGAAGAAGTATTGTACCACTACTACATCTTTGATACATAATAAAAAAGAAACATCTTCAAATTAAATGGTATGCTCCCAAATAGTATGCACACAGTACAAGTAGCGTAGCATATATATAATAATAAGATTATGAAACAGAGAAACTATAGGTGATTAGGTGACTACTGATTAATCCATACCTTTTGTTTTCAAGGAATTTTCGGAGTTCGACAATGAGCAGTTGTAGGTCCTTTATATCACGAATGGCCTGGTACTTATTTTGGTCGAGACCGAAGAAGATGCTGGTGAAGACTTGCACCAGGTCAGGATTGCAGCCAACCGAAACAAAGGCTCGACAATCATATCCCGTACTCAGCTCGTCGTAAACCGCCTTGGCAAGAGTGGTCTTGCCCAGACCACCAGCTCCGACCACAGAAACTATATTGGTCCGGTTGCTGCTGCTGGAGGCGCCAGCATCTCCGTGGCCGTGGGTCGATGACTGAAACATGTCTATGAGCTCCGCCCTCGCCCTCTCGATGCCGATAATCTGTGCTGCCTCTTTGTGCATGTCCACAAGGCGAGGATCCAGTTTGGTGGCCGGCGCAGGCACTGCAACGGGTATGGAGTACCTCTCGCGGCGGTCCCACACCTCCTGGAGTCGTTTCTTCATGTCCTCGATCGCGCCGGCGATGTCGTGGCGTGCCTTGCTCTCCTTCAACAACTTGGCCATCTTCTTGAGACGTTTAAGCAAGCCTTTCTTGCTTTTAGTCTCAGCAGGGGCGGCCCCCTCCACGACATCGACGAGGAAGGCGTCGAGGATGTCCTCCATGTCGTAGGACGCCTCTCTGACGTCGCCAGCCCACAGCCGGACCTGTCGATCCAGATGCTCTGGCGGCGTTTCGCCCACCTTGCAGAGAGCCGTGTGCGCACTCTCGAGCTCATTTTTCAGATACTCGATTTGCTCCGGCAGGCCCTTCTGCAGCTTGTACTCCTCATGCAGGAGCTCGCCGAGCTTGGTGAGGATGCTGCCCACTGCCCCAGCCACAAGATCCATGCCGACGCCAGGATGGAAGACTGGTGAGGTTGAAGATTCCGCACTTGCTGAAGCTATGGGATGAAGAGTAGAGAGACGTGAGTAATTATTGGTGCAGTGCAGTGGAGACGGTGGCGAATGCGATATGACACCTTGCTTGCCAGGAGAGGAGGAAAGCAGAGCTAGGCGAGCAAGCCTGTCTTTAATGGGTACAATAGCAAACGCTTGTTTGATAGATCAATACTTATTTTCTAGAAAAAAAGCCTTCTATTCAACATTAGCCGTAGTAGCCTTACTACCCGGCAAGAGGCAATAAAATATTTCAATCCCCTCGTTTCCATCCTCACAACTAGAGATAAGGTGCTGTTTTTTTTGGCGGCTCCTACCTAACTTCTGGATGGACAATGTGTGGATCACTGCTTCCGCCTGTACTCGGGTCCACACTTTTGCCGGACTCGGCAAGATACATTGCATATGCTCTTATCTTTCCTCTCCCTCCCACCTCTCTCTCGAGGCTTCTCGACATAGCGGACCTGCGGCTGGCCCGCACGCCCACTTTTGAAGGTTTGCAGAAACTCTTCAGAGGACGCTATGTCGATCTTGCTCCAGCCCCAGCTTCTTAAGCAGCACGATCCTTGCTTGCATGTAACTCCGGTTTCGGTGCTCTCATTCGGCTTTTAGCAATGTTAACTCATGATGATTAACACTTGACTTATGCCAGAGGTTACAGTAAATATTTTGATATATAATTTCTATGTAGAACAGGTACGACATCGATCCGTACTATAATCTTACTAGTGTGGGATCTTATTTCCAGTTTTTATTTTTTGGGAACTATCTTATTTACTGTTGTGGAGCAACTGTGCGCATGATATTGTTAGCTGGTTTATGCTTTTTTTGGTAAACAAAAGGACTCAGTAGTGGCCTGCTTACCTGTCGGGTTCAGGAAGAAGATGCACAAGGTGGGGTAATGTCTGATGAAGGAATGGACTTGCTGTTGTAGGGTATACGTCAGTGGGGCGCGCTGTTAGTTGGTGTAATGGCCGTCAGTAGTTAGGCGAAGCTTGAGTCGGTTTTGTGGGGCGTTATGACTCCGTTAGCTTAGCTGTAAGCCGGCTGTCTGGTGTTGGGCCTTGGTCTATAAAAGGCGCCGTCCTGTAACCGCAGAAGGGCATGAATTGAATGAATACAGAATCCATCCCTGAACTCTGTTATTCCCCTATCTGAACTCTTTCTTCTCCCTGTATTCTTCTTCAATCCTCTCTAGATTCTATCCGGTTCATCCTGAACCCTATCCAGTTCCAGTCCCCGTTGGGTCCTTGATACGGCTGAGCTGATCCCTCGCCGTAGCTGTTCGTCCTGGCGCCCAAGCGCGAACCGTCGAAGATCCAGCAGGCGATGGCGTCTTCCCTGGAGGACTTGACGACGAAGTTCGACCTGCTGTCCCACAAGTTTGAGAGCTTTCAAGACATGATGAAGGAATCACTCGACAAGTGGAGCAGGATGGAGGCGTGGCGGATGACGGCCGACGAGTCGTTCGGCGCATTGCTTCACCAGACGACCACCGTGGCGGAGCGTGCCGACACCGCGACGGCCCCAATCAACCAGCTGGAGCACCACCCACCACCACCACCGCCGCCGCTGCCGCTGCCACCTTCTTCGCACGTTCTGCCTCTGCATCAAGCGTTCCCGGCGGCGGCGGATTTGAACCGGCTTGTGCAAGATCACCGGGTGTTGGGCGAGGGGATCCTTGGAACCCTGCCATGCCCAGTCACGGGTACGCATACTGGCACTGAGTTTCATTCGCATTCTCCGCAATTTCCGAAGACGGAGTTTCCCAAATTCCATGGTGATTGTTGACGGTCACTAACACCAATTATAAAACCGTCAACATAACATGCATTTATACTTAATTCCATCACCAAACATAGATATAGGGGCTTAAACTAATAAATTCCACGAGTTTTGATGAATCTGTGTTTTTAGTAGGATTTATCCAGAAAATCATCAAGGGGGACCTATTCGTCAAAGGAAATTACGGAATTCCACCACGTAAACAGTATGAGAAGATTCTAGAAGACTCCAGGATGCTCTCCACAGAAACAGACCCCGAGGGGCTGCCATGTGGGGCCGGCCGGCCGGCCTGTAGGTCCCATTAGTCAGCCTCGGCTTCGAAAGTCAGTTTTGCACCGCCATTGAGATCCAATCTTCGCCGTTTATTCAAGTTAGTTTGATCCGAGGGCTCAGGATTGATGCTCTGGCCTATATATATCATCCCCTACCCGCCTCCCTCAGTAGATCCGAAAACCCTAATTCGTATCTTTAGGATCAGAGCCAGCTATCAAGAGAAGATTAGTCCTCCATATGATCTAGTATTGTAAATAATAGTGAGATGGAGAGTGGTGGAAGAGTTTGGAGGAGATGCCAATTTGTACCTTGGTGGATCCAAGTTCTATTTGAGCTTGCCTCTGAGATTTCTCTTGTCATCAACTTCTGATTCAAGTAAACTTCTTGTTTATATTGTTCATCAGGTTCACAACTCGTTTGAGTGCTTTATTCTTTATCGGGGAAGAGTAAAGTAGTAATTGTAGTGTAAGCGTGGTGCTTAAACTCTAGTTACTTGTGGATGCATCCTGCATTCCGGATCGGTGGTAGCTCGTGAGGGTAACTCTTATAGCCTCGTTGAATCCTCTGTAGTCCACCTCTCGTTTGTAGGGCAAGTAGGACGCGGTTACTTTGGAAAGCATCCTCTGCTGGTGTCTTTCCTTAAGTAATGTCCCCAGTTGAATAGTAGAAGACATAGCTTACCTAAGTCAGAACTAGAGAACCTTAGTTTTTTCTCTTTACGCTCCTATTTATCTTAACCTTGTTGCTACCCCTAGTTGAGTTAGACCGTAGTTAGTCTCACACGTTTCCCTGTGGATATGATACTTGGAATACTTTCGGGTGAAAGCTACAGCGGTATTCGTGCGCTTGCAGATTTATCTGTGTGCGTTAAATATACCAATAAACTTTCTGGCACCGTTGTCAGGGAAACGGATGCTGAATTAACTAGGAGCCTAGCTTAATCTCTTATCTTTTATCTTCTTTTTTTATTCTTTTCCTTTTTATCATGAATTCCACTCCTATCTACCTATACGCCGCACCTACGAGCGCGCGCCTGGAGCCACCAAAATTTGTAGAGCCTATCCTTACACCTGGTTATGAGTTGCGCCTGTGTTTTATAAAACTGATTCAGGATCAATCCTTCTTGGGAGAAGGCAACGAAAACCCATACTCACACCTACAAGAGTTTGAACAGACCTGTGCATGCTTGTGTATCGCTAGCATGCCTGACAAAACCTTAAGATGAAAGTTGTTTCCATTCTCTTCGATGGGAAGAGCTAAACAATGGTACAGTCAAATCGTAGGAAGTATGCAAGGAGATTGGGAAACGGTATGCTCTAAATTCTGTTTATGTTTCTTTCCAACCTCTAAAGTGGTTATCCTTCAAAAAGAGGTTCTAAATTTTAGACAACTAGAAGAAGAATCTCTTAGCACATCGTGTGATCGTTTTAATGACCTCATCATCACTGGCCCGGACCTTGCTATTCTAGACCCAATGCTCCTTCAACATTTTTACATGGGTGTTAGCAAGGATTCCATGGAATCCCTTGATGCAGCCTCTAGAAGAGCTTTCCTTCATCTGTCAGCTAGTGAAGCAAGGTCTATGCTTGATATGATTAGTGGAAAAACTCTCTACACTAGCAATCATAATAAACTCCTCGAGAAAGAGAAGGAATCATCTCCCAAACAACAAGAGAAAGTTTTGATAGCCTAATCACAACCACTTCAATCCCAAGGTTTAGCTATCAATCCTGAACCATCTATACCCCAAAATCCAAATCCTCCAAAGGAAGAAGAAATTCAACCTTTTGAAATTTCTTATGAGGATGATCTTTTTGATGATTTTGGGAAAAGCTTAAACTTTCGGTTTCACAAGAGACCTTCGAGTGAATATAATTCAAATCCTTTCAAGAAAAGATCTCTTTGGAAGCGTCCTTATTCCCGTATAGAACATTGGGAAGAATTCAAGGGTGGCATGTCAAGTGGTGTTATAGAAGGAGAGCTGAGTCATTTAGCCAATCCTGTCTTCTCACCTTCTATGACCACATTAGATGTCTTATCTGAATCCATTTCTCAACCCATCCTTGACCCCGATGATCCCTTTTATGCTCTTTCTCCTAAGTCTCATGATGACCCTAGAAATCCACCAAGACACCCAAAGTATAGGAATCATGAAGGCCACAAGGATGACCAAGAAGAGCAACGATAATGGAAGGAATGTATTAAGAACTTATATGCCATTGCTAAAGAATGGATGGATAAGGACGAAGCCCTATGGGTAGAATCCAAACTTGGCTTAGATCCAAACGGTGAGATTAAATCAATCTCTTTAATAAACAAGACTCATCCAAGTTTGAAGGAGGCCTTAGATGAGATCAACCCGAGAGCCACCAATCCATAGGAAATCTTGGACAATAAAACATCCAATGAATGTTATAGGCATGGAATGATGGAGACAATGTTTCTGCCTATAGACATTCATGAAAAAACACCCCTAGAGCTTGAAAAGGAAGAAGACATCGACGAGCATGGAAGTTATTTCGTGAACACTTCATCAAATCCAAGCTCACATGAGAAATCTCCAGAATCAATCGGTCTTTTCTTCAACATTGCCACACACGAGATCTTCAACTAGTTTTGGTTTGGGCCGGCTGGGTCTTCTGAAAAAAGGTGTTCTGTGGGATGCATTTCTCGTGTAAAGGCGGGTTTGCATACACATAAATAGTTATTTGTAGGGCTAAAAAATTAGTCCAAATTAGCTATAGTTTGCTACCTAGTTGGCTAGCAACGTTGAGGACGTGCTAGAGCTAATCCTACTATTACTAATTGGAGGCTCTAATGGAGCCTCCATGTTAATTCTCACTAGACGCGCTACACTACTACACATATGATTTGTAGGGCTGGCTCCTGGCTATTTCTATGTGTCGGATTGTTTTACTCCGGCAATATCCAGCAACATGATCGTGTAGACGGAATCGCATGGTAGCACACGAGACAAAGATTTATACTGGTTGGGGCACGGTGCGCGCTAATCCCTACTCTAGTGGTGCGGCTGCTCTTGTATTCGTATGCTCATTTATAGGAGCTGTTACTCCTAGCGATGATGTAGATGGAATAGGTGGAAGATGGATCCCATGCCCGAGGTCCCTACCCTCCTTTATATAGGCAGGAGAGGTAGAGTTACAGAGAGGGCGATCGGGCTAACAGATTGTGTTCCTAGTTTGTTACAACAGATTGATCCTAGCTATCATCCAGAGAGGATGATTGTGACTTGGTTTGCCTTGATCTCCATGTTGGTTGATCGCATCAGCCCTTGCGAGCCTCCCCCTTGACGACTGCTGGACTGATAGCTTGGTGGTGGTCATATATACGGGCGGCGCAAGTACCCTTGGCCCATATCTCTGACAATAGCCCCCGTAGGACTTAATGATAAGCTAGCACGTATCTTCAAGCCCTCGGAATGTCATAGTCCCCCCTATAAGTTCTGCATACTGTGAGTACATAGTGAGCATCTTTGGGTGCCGAAGTTTCAAGCAGTGCAGCTAGATATTCCCAAGTATTGGGGAGCCAGTATGTTGTCGCTCGAGTACCAAGAGTATTTCTCGGGTAGCGAGAATCTTCTTCAAGCATCAAGTGAGGCGGTGGTACACCATACGTCAAGGAACGTCATTCCCTGGCAGCTGTAAGTGTCTGGCTCGGGTGGTGCACCACATATTGGGAAACGTAATTTCCTGGACGTGGCCCTCGGGCTGTTGTTAACGTCACATTCGGGTGGTGTACCCGATAACCAGAAGCGTAGCCTCTAGGACATCGTATATGCCATGTTAGGGTAAAAATACCGCTGTACTCGAGAAGTAGGTTCCCGACGTATTTTGGCATGTAACTAGTGGTTGCGCATCATTAAGTCCTAGCCGTAAAACAATAATGAGGATGTGATAGGTGCACCACCATCGCCCGCGCGTCACTAAGCCAGTTGATTTTTAGGGTGACCTATTGCAGGTCGTTTGTTAATGAGCACTAAGGGCGTCATGTTTTTCTTCGAGATCCGTCAAGTAACGTGATTCAAATTTTTGTGAGCCTCATTAGTGGAAGAGCAAGGATGTTTTCTCGGAGCCCTGAGGCCAATATAATAGTGTCCTGGGCTGGGCACCACTGTGAGCAAGTAACGAACGCGTGAGTATCTGTTGGTAGTTGTGCTTATTACTTTTCGAGCTGGTAATGGGTAGAACGAGTGAACGTCTGCTATCGCTAAAAGGAAGCGGTAGGAAAAAGCCTGACCAGCGGGGGCACGTCATAAAACTCTTTTTCTAGATTCCAGGAGCTCATACTTTGGTTACAGCCATGGGCCAACCAGTTTTCTGGTTTCCCACAAAGGGGCACACATCAGCTGAAATAATGTACTTCGAGCTCGTCTGGGTATTGAGGGATTTACGTGACACTGAGTGCCAGAGGTTTTAGGATCGTACTGGGGACCCCCCAGATACCTCCCTGACTCTAGTAGGGGCAGGGTCGATAGTGAATGAGTCATTACCGCTTACACATGTTGTATGGGTGAGCCGGGCCATGTACCTAATCTGAGTGTTAGATCACTCGCCTACACCGACTCGGGTGAGGGTATATTGAGAACGGACCGCTAGGATCCGTGGGTGAGTTTGCTTATCGGGAGCTAGAGCGTCAGTGTTTGTGGCTCATTTTCCCACGCACAAGCGTGCACGGTTGGGATGCCATCCATGGGCCAGTTCCTGCTTATATAAAGAAGGGGGAGGCATTAATGGGCATAATTTTATCTATGCACAGCTGAGCTTACCTCCCTTTCTTTAATTCTTCGTCTTCTTCCGCCTCTATCCCCTTAGATCCGATCTAACGGATAGCGTGGGGAGCTCGAGGGCAGGGGTTTCTAGATGGGCGGCGGGCGAGCGCTATCCGCCCATCCGTCCTGCTTTTGTCGGGTAAGTTCTTGAACCGACCCAAATCGGGTGAACTTGGGGCTTTAAACTTCTTCTCACTGGGTGTTCTTCCAGGCTTCCTGTGCTTGATGGCGTGAGTCCTCCCGAATCATCGGGTGGTGCTGCGGTGGTGAAAGCCGTAGCTCCGCCGGCAGTCATGATGGCCGGGGATGAAGCAAGCCGTCTCCTAGAGCAGTTGGAGGCCATACAAGAAGCGACGACTAGGTTAGAGCAGGAGGCGGCCACCTCCGTGGCATCTCGCGCCGAAGCCTAGGCGCAACTTCTTGTTAAGTTCCTGGCGAGATTCCCTATTCACCCTTCTAAAGACATCTTGTCTTGATGAGTGGTTGCTCTGATTATGCTTCCCAATCGCCCGAGAGCAACTGGGTGCTGCCCAAGGTATGGTGGTGAGGTTTCATGATGCCAACGTCGTTCTAACCAAGCAGGTGATGGAGGCAGAGCGCGACCGTGACGCTGCTACGGCTGACTCATCTGCCACGACCATCAGGGCGGGTCAATATCGGGACCGCCACACTGCCTTGCTGGAGGCGTGTGGTGGTGTTACTGACGTGCTCTCGTTGGTGGGGTGAGCGTAGAGGAGAGCCTCGACAATGTCCCGAGGTGGTTTACTGAAGTGCTCGGCATGCGGTTCGTCATGGGGCCGTGTTGACATTGGCGTCCGCTACACTCTGGAGCGGCATGGACCTTCGCGACATGGCGATCGGGTTTCCACTGGTGGAAGAACCTGATGACGTTGGTGCGCTAGCCATGGATTTCAGGGTTGTGGTAGGCGCCATTGCTGAATTTGAGAGAGTAGAGGATGTAATCCGCTCAGCTTCTCATGATGTGTAAATTGCATTAGCCTTAGAATAAAGAGTTTTTGCACTTTATGTTTTGTATTTTCCTGAGTAATGGATTCATGACTTCATTTGGTGTCAATTGTAGCCCCGGGGTCACCGTAATAGGTTAGCATAACATATCACGGTGATTGATTGGAGACCCTGACATGGCTTTCCCGAATGCGGTATGCTCTCGAAAACTTTTTGATCGTGTAGCCCTAGAGTGCCTCGGTAGGTCAGTGTGAACTGCTGGGGTGCTTTGTTTAAGCCCAGGGGCATACTGATTGTCTTTTTGATGGAGTCTACTATATTTATTGCGGGTTGGTGGTAACACCACCTCTAAATGAGGCCCTAGTATAGGGCTACTTTCTTATGCATAGAACCATCGTAACAAGTCGACGTTCCAGGCGTTTGTGTAGACTTCACCTTTCATTTTTGCTAGCTTGTATGTTCCTGACTTTAGCACTTCGGCCATGATAAACGGTCCTTCCCAAGGAGGTGAAAACTTGTTTTCCCCTTGGTCATTTGCACCCGGCGCAGAACTAGATCGCCTTGCATGAAGTTTAGTGTCCGAACGTGCTTGTTATGGTACTTGCGCAACTATTGCTGATATCTTGCGGAGTGAATGGGTGTCCAAGCGTCCGGTCACCCTGATCAGTACCCAGTGAAGGGGTACAATGGCTCCATTTCGTGGGGGCTTCTATTTAAGCCCCATGGTCGGCTATAGCTCATAACCCTTGGCCATTTGCATTGACATAGCAACCTTGTGAGCTTAGCCAAAGCCCTCCCACTCATCTCCATCATTGATTCATCATCATAGTGAGATTGGGAGTGATCCAAGTGCATTGCTTGAGTGATTGCATCTAGAGGCACTTGGTGTTTGTGTTTCGCTGCAGATTTCGCTTGTTACTCTTGGTGGTTGCCGCCACCTAGACGGCTTGGAGCAGCAAGGATCGTCGAGCAGAGGTGGTGATTGTCTCCGGCTCCGATCGTGGTGATTGTGAGGGGTTCTTGACCTTTCTCCGGTGGAGCGCCAAAAGGTACCCTAGTAAATTGCTCGTGGCTTATGTGATCCTCATCTTGTGTTGGTTGTGCGGCACCCTATTGAGGGTTTGGCGTGTGATGCCAATTAGCGCGTGAACCTCCAAGTGAGTGAATCGCCACAACGAGGAGTAGCTTGCCGGCAAGCAAGTGAACCTCGGTAAAAAATCATTGTGTTCATCATTGATTCCGAGGTGATTGGTCTTCATTGTTATTCATCTTTGTGATTGATTGGTTCCTTCCTCGACAAGGCGGTACAACATTCTTGATCACTCTCTTTACTATACTGCAAACTAGTTGTCAAGCTCTTTAGTGTAACTAGTTGTGAGAGCTTGTTTGCTTGGTTGGTGTGGCTCTTTAGTTAGTCTTTGAGAGCACACTAACATAGGGTAGTATCATAGCTATTGTGTGAATTGATACTATCTAAACTAGAATTGTGGTAGGTGGCTTGCATTTTGAGTAGGCTAGCACAACACTTGCTTCACCTCATAATTGTCTAACCATTTTATTAAGTGTTGTTGTAGAAATTTTTATTAGGCTATTCACCCCCCCCCCCTCTTGCCATTAGGACCTTTCAAGTGGTATCAGAGCTGAGGTCACCGTGATTTGAGGCTTAACAACCTTCGGTGTAAAAATGGCTCAAATCAACAACACCAAGAAGCCACCCCAATTTGATGGCTCAAATTATCCCTATTGGAAGGCTAAGATGACAACATATATCAAGTCAATCAATAGGAAGATTTGGAAGGTGGTAGAAACAAAAATTGAGATTGAAAGTAAAGATGCTCCCACCGCCACCGAAGAAATGCTTCTCCAAAACAATGACATTGCTCTTAGTGCCATCCATGATACTTTAGATGAGAGAACCTTTGAGCAAATCAAGAATATTGAGAGAGCTCATGAGGCTTGGAGGAAGTTGGAAGAATCATTTGAGGGCACTCAAGCCGTGAAGGGTGCAAAGGCATACATTCTCAAGGAGAAGTTTGCAAGCTTCAAGATGAAGGAAGATGAAAGTGTGTCGGATATGTTTCATCGGATGGAAGTGATTGTCAATGATCTCAAGGCACTTGGTGAGAAGGTAGAAGACAAGGACTTCTCTAATAAGTTCTTGAGATGTTTGCCCATAAGATTTGGCATGTTGGTCACCTTGCTAGTGAGGACTGGATTGAACACAATGACACCAAACCAAATCTTGGGAGATATCATGACCGATGATGCCTATAGAGATGATGATGAGAAGGAAGAAAAGAAGGAGAGGAAAGATGAGAAGAAGAAGAGCGTGGCACTCAAGGCCACATCATCCAAGGGCAGGGTAAAGCAAGAATCAACAAGTGAAGAAGATGAATTATGGGATGATGATGATGATGAGAAGATGGCTCTCTTTGTCAAGAGATTTGGCAAGTCCATGGTGAAGAAGGGCTACCGTGCTAGAAGAAAGAAGTCTTCATCCAAGAACAAAGAAGAGTCAAGAAGGTGCTTCAAGTGTGGAAGCAAAGATCATCTTGTTGCTCAATGCCCATACAATAGCGACAATGATGATGACAACAAGAAGAACAAGAAGAAGGACAAGAAGGAAAAGAAAGAGAAGGACAAGATGATCTTCAAGAAGAAGAAGGGTGGTTCATATGTGGTCACTTGGGATAGTGATGCTTCCTCAAGTGATGATGATGGTAGTGATGATGACAAGACCACCAAGAAGAAGGTTCTTGCAAGCATTGCTATCAATGAGAAGCCTTCTCTCTTTGAATCTTCATCATGCTTCATGGCTAAGGCCACTAAGGTACAATCTTGCGATGATGAAAGTGATGAAGAACATGATGATGATAATGAACATGAAAATGATAGTGATAGTGATGATGATGAACCTACTAAGGATGAATTAATTGACATGCTAGAAGATGCTAGAGAACACTTTGACATCAAGAGAAGGGAATGCAAAAGCTTGCGTAAGAAAAAAAAGCCCTTAAGCAAGCCTTTGATGAGCTCAATGCATCGCATGAGAGGCTAGAGGATGCGAATGGATCTTGGCAAGGTTCACAAGAAGCTTGAAAAAGCTCATTCCTCTTTGCTTGATGAGCAAAATAATAAGAAGCATGTTGAAACTTGCAATGTAGGTTTAACTTGTGATATAATTGATGAATCACTATCTATGCCTATCATTGTTGCTCCTACTAATCCTTCTTGTAGTACTTTCACTTCTACCTCATCTAGTAGTGATGGTCTCACTTGTGATGCCTCACTAGTGGTTGAGAATGAGAACCTCAAGAAGGAGGTCACTAAGCTCACTCACACCTTAGCTAAGGCTTATGGTGGTGAGGACCGCTTGCTTATGTGCTTGGGTAGCCAAAGAGCTTCTCTCTATAAAGAGGGATTGGGCTATACCCCCAAGAAAGGCAAGGCGGCCTTTGCTCCTCACAAGACAAGTTTTGTGAAGAACAATGGTCGATTTTGCATTAGTTGTAAGCAAGTGGGTCACAAAGAGCATGAATGCACCAACAAGAGCAAAAATGCTAATGTATCCTTTATAAAGCTTGATTCATGCTATATGCTTACTAAGGGTACAAATGGTGTAAAGGCTAAGTTCATTGGCAAACCATGGATGGGCTCAAAGAAGAAAGCCATTTGGGTGCCAAAGAGCTTGGTTACTAACCTTCAAGGACCCAAGCAAGTTTGGGTACCTAAAAGAAATTGATCTTCTTTTGTAAGTCAATTACAAAGCCAGAGGAAGGCATTGGGTTCTTGATAGTGGGTGAGCTCAACACATGACCGGTGATGCAAGGATGTTCAACTCAATCAACACCAATGGCAATCATGATTATGATAGTATCACATTTGGTGACAATGGCAAAGGCAAGGTCAAAGGGCTTGGTAAGATTGCAATATCCAATGACATGAGCATATCTAATGTGTTGCTAGTAGAGAGCTTGAACTTCAATTTGCTATCCGTGGCTCAATTGTGTGATCTTGGATTCAAATGCATATTTGGGGTAGATGATGTAGAAATCATAAGTGTAGATGGCTCTAACTTGATCTTCAAAGGCTTTAGATATGAAAATCTATACTTGGTTGATTTCAATTCTAGTGAAGCTAGATTATCTACATGCTTGTTCACTAAGTCTAGCATGGGTTGGTTATGGCATAGAAGGCTTGGTCATGTTGGAATGAAACAATTGAATAGATTGGTTAAGCATGACTTAGTTAAAGGCTTGAAAGATGTTGTGTTTGAAAAGGATAAGCTTTGTAGCTCTTGTCAAGCCGGCAAACAAGTTGGAAACACCCATCCTAAGAAAAGCATGATGAGCACTAGTAAAGCATTTGAGTTATTGCACATAGATTTGTTTGGGCCAACACAATATACTAGCATTGGAGGTAACAAATATGGCTTTGTGATAGTGGATGATTACACTAGATACACATGGGTATTCTTTCTAGTGGACAAAAGTGATGTATTTGCAACATTCAAATCATTTGTCAAAGGCATTCACAATGAGTTTGAAACAACCATCAAGAGAGTTAGAAGTGACAATGGTAGTGAGTTCAAGAACACTAGAATTGTTGAGTTGTGTGATGAATTTGGAATTAGACATCAATTCTCGGCCAAATACACACCTCAATCAAATGGCTTTGTTGAGAGAAAGAATAGAACACTCATTGATATGGCAAGGTCTATGCTTAGTGAGTACAATGTGAGTCAATCCTTTTGGGCCAAAGCTATCAACACGGCTTGCTATTGTAGCAACCGTCTCTATTGTCACAAATTGAAAGAGAAGACACCATATGAGCTCTTGAATGGTAGAAGGCCCAACATTGCATATTTTTGGGTTTTTGGTTGCAAATGCTATATCTTGAAGAAAGGCACTAGATTGGGCAAGTTTGACAAGAAATGTGATGAAAGATTCCTACTTGGTTATTCCACTACAAGCAAAGCATATAGAGTTTGGAATTTGGATAGTGGTACTCTTGAGGAAGTTCATGATGTTGAATTTGATGAAACCAAGGGTTCACAAGTAGAGGATGAGAACTTGGAAGATGTTAGAGGCATTCAACTCTCAAATGCCATGAAGAACATGGATATTGGTGAATTAAGGCCTAGGCAAGTAAATGATGATGAAGATGATCAAGTGCAAGTGATCTCAAACTCAAATGAGCAAGATGATACAAATCGAGCTAGTGCAAGTGGCTCTCATGATATTGATCAAGATCAAGTGGTTAGTACATCATCTCAACTCAATGATCATGCAAGTACAAGCAATCAAGTTCCAATCCTCCAACCAACCAATGTTGCAAGAGATCATCCATTGGACACTATAATTGGAGATATCTCAAGAGGTATACAAACAAGATCAAGATTGGCATCATTTTGTGAGCACTTCTCATTTGTGTCATCCATTGAACCAAAGAAGATAGATGAAGCATTGAAGGATGTTGATTGGGTGAATGCTATGCATGAAGAGCTAAATAACTTCACAAGAAATCAAGTATGGGAATTAGTACAAAGACCAAAGGGACACAATGTGATTGGAACCAAATGGGTCTTTAGAAACAAGCAAGATCAAGATGGGATAGTTGTAAGGAACAAAGCAAGATTGGTAGCACAAGGATATACACAAGTTGAAGGTCTTGACTTTGGAGAAACATATGCTCCGGTTGCTAGATTGGAAGCAATTAGAATCTTGCTAGCCCATGCTTGTGCCCACAACATCAAGCTCTATCAAATGGATGTTAAGAGTGCATTTCTCAATGGCTATATCAATGAAGAAGTATATGTTGAGCAACCTCCCGGTTTTGGAGATGACAAGAAGCCCAACCATGTGTACAAGTTGAAGAAAGCTTTGTATGGCTTGAAGCAAACACCTAGAGCATGGTATGAGAGATTGAGGGACTTCCTACTCTCTAAAGGGTTCACAATGGGCAAGGTTGACACCACTCTTTTCATCAAGAAGATTGGAAAAGACTTGTTTGTGTTGCAAATCTATGTTGATGATATCATATTTGGGTCAACCAATCAAGATTTTTGTGATGAGTTTGGAAAGATGATGGCTAATGAGTTTGAGATGTCCATGATTGGAGAATTAAGTTACTTCCTTGGTCTTCGAATCAAGCAATTGAAACATGGTACATTTGTAAGTCAAGGCAAGTACATTAAGGACATGATCAAAAAGTTTGACATGAGTGAAAGTAAAGCCATTAGCACACCTATGGGAACCAATGGCAACTTGGATAGTGATGCAAGTGGAAACATGGTGGATCAAAAGTTGTATCGGTCTATGATTGGAAGCCTACTCTATGTGACCGCATCAAGGCCGGATGTCATGTTTAGTGTATGCATGTGTGCAAGATTTTAAGCCTCACCAAGAGAAAGTCATTTGAAGGCCACAAAAAGGATATTGAGGTACTTGAAGCATACACAAAATGTTGGTTTGTGGTATCCCAAAGGAGCAAAGTTTGAGCTAGTTGGTTACTCTAACTCGGATTATGCGGGATGCAAAGTTGAAAGAAAGAGCACCACGGGCACATGTCAATTGTTGGGAAGATCACTTGTTTCTTTGTCATCAAAGAAGCAAAATAGTGTTGCATTATCAACCGCCGAAGCTGAATACATATCCGTCGGTAGTTGTTGTGCACAAATTCTTTGGATGAAGGCCACCTTGAATGACTTTGGAATCAAGTTCAAGAAAGTGCCATTGCTATGTGACAATGAGAGTGCAATCAAGCTAACCAACAATCCGGTGCAACATGCAAGAACAAAGCACATTGATGTCCGCCATCATTTCATAAGAGATCACCAACAAAAAGGGGACATATGTATTGACAGTGTGGGCACCGAAGATCAACTTGCCGATATATTCACCATGCCATTGGATGAGAAAAGGTTTTGCAAGCTAAGGAATGAGTTGAACATATTGGATTTCTCAAATATGTGTTGATGCACCCCCCACTTATATGACATGCCTCTCCTTCGAGCTATTCAAGGTAAAAGTTGATTGGCATGACATACATCCTTGCTAAGGACATGTTTAGTGCATCTAGTCATATTTTTCATCTTATTAGGACCTTCAAATGGTTCAATTTTATTAGGCTCATTCATGAAAAACAAATGAATTTGATGTTCATATGGTATCACTATTGCTTCTATGCTTGACTTGATCTAGTGGTAGCATATGACATGTGTTATGGGCTTGTAAACCTAGAGTTTAATCTAGAAAATGAGCTATAAGTATTTAACTCAACATGGTACAAGATAACCCTTATTTGGAGGTGTGAAGAAGCTTGTCCTTGGATCAAACCGAGTTAAATATCTTTGGCAAATATTCTAGTTTGAACCAAATTTGGAAATATGATCCTCACCCCATTGATTGACTTTGATAATCTCTACCTATCTATATTTTAAATCTTTGTGGTCATTGATGACAAAGGGGGAGAAGATAGTATACAAAGATAGAAAAGGGGGAGAGGAATGACAAAGATAAAAAATGGGGAGAGAAATGAAGATATAAATGATAAGGAAAGAAATGACAAAGGAAAGGGATCAACTAAAACTTTGAGCACACAAGTAGGGGGAGCAAGCTCATAAACTTGTATGATGCATTTGAATGTGCATCTCATATATTTCCTTGCACGGCATAAGCTTTAAATTTAAATATCCATGCTTGTGTGGTGTATGATAGTTGTAGGTTTGAATGATGAAATGAAAAACTAGCATGCATAGGATATCTAATGATTTCATTTCCAAGTATTTCCAAGTGATATCTAGCTACCAAGTGTTCAAGTGGTATCTAGCTAACCATGGTGCTAAGGAAGGTATAATGGTGCACTCCGATTGGTATCACGCTTCAAAGGTCCATCTTTTATACCTTAGCATCATTTGGTAGAAATTGACTCCTATATTTCCTATCTAATCATATGTGCAAGCTACAATCCAAATTAGCACATATGTAGGGGGAGCAATTGCTACCATTTGGGGTTCATGAAACTTGTCCATATCCTTTACACAATGGTAAATATGCTTGGGCAAGCAACATGGATTCAATTGAATTTTAATTCATATCTTTATATAAGGGTTGTCATCAATTACCAAAAAGGGGGAGATTGAAAGCTCTAGTTTGGTTTTGGTGAATTGATGAAACCCTAAGTGCTAACCTAGTTTATCAACTATTTATGAGATAGGTACCACACTTCAAGTGGAGAAGCTAATGAAGATCATAGCATGACAATGGTGATGGCATGGTGATGATCAAGGGCTTAAACTTGAAAAGAAGAAAGAGAAAAACAAAAAGCTCAAGGCAAAGGTATAAACCACAGGAGCTATTTTGTTTTGGTGATCAAGACACTTAGAGAGTGTGATCACATTTAGGTTTGATAGCCGTACTATTAAGAGGGGTGAAACTCGTATCGGAATGCGGTCATCAAAGTGCCACTAGATGCTCTAACTCATTGCATATGCATTTAGGATCTAGTGGAATGCTAACACCCTTGAAATGTTTGTGAAAATATGCTAACACATGTGCACAAGGTGATACACTTGGTGGTTGGCACATTTGAGCAAGGGTGAAGAAGTTAGAGGTGAAAAGGAGTTAGTCGCGTTGGTCACAGAGTGACCGGACACGTCCGGTATGGTGACTGGACACGTCCGGTATTTGACGATGAACTCAGCGACCGGATGCGTCCGGTCACCACACCGGACATATCTGGTATGAATCAGCAAAATCAGTGTTCAGTAAGATAGTTGATCGAACGCTGGCAGTGTCCGGTCCAGAGTGATCGGACGCGTCCGGTCGAGCGTGGATGCTTACTGTACTCGACCGGACGCTGAGGATCAGCGTCCGGTCAGTTTCTAACAGACGCGTCCAGTCAGCCCTGGGTGCTTACTGGACTCGACCGGACGCAGCGGCTCAGCGTTCGGTCAGTTACGAACAGTGTGTCCAGTCAGACATGTTAGAGAGCCGTTGTGGGAATGGCTTGTTTGATTAGGACACGTGGCGGTCAGGCAGCTACCGGACATGTCCGGTATAGCGACCGGACACGTCCGGTATTCATGTCTGGTGCATCCGGTGCTGCGTCTGGTCAGTTGGACCAGAGCGTCCGGTCACCCCGATCAGTACCCAGTGAAGGGGTACAATGGCTCTATTTCGTGGGGGCTTCTATTTAAGCCCCATGGTCGGCTGTAGCTCATAACCCTAGCCATTTGCATTGACATAGCAACCTTGTGAGCTTAGCCAAAGCCCTCCCACTCATCTCCATCATTGATTCATCATCATAGTGATATTGGGAGTGATCCAAGTGCATTGCTTGAATGATTGCATCTAGAGGCACTTGGTGTTTGTGTTTCGCTGCGGATTTCGCTTGTTACTCTTGGTGGTTGTCGCCTCCTAGATGGCTTGGAGCAGCAAGGATCGTCGAGCGGAGGTGGTGATTGTCTCCGGCTCCGATCGTGGTGATTGTGGGGGGTTCTTGACCTTTCCCCGGTGGAGCGCCAAAAGGTACTCTAGTAAATTGCTTGTGGCTTGTGTGATCCTCATCTTGTGTTGGTTGTGCGGCACCCTATTGAGGGTTTGGCGTGTGATGCCAATTAGCACATGAACCTCCAAGTGAGTGAATCGCCACAACGAGGAGTAGCTTGCTGGCAAGCAAGTGAACCTCGGTAAAAAATCATTGTGTTCATCATTGATTCTGAGGTGATTGGTCTTCATTGTATTCATCTTTGTGATTGATTGGTTCCTTCCTCGACAAGGCGGTACAACATTCTTGATCACTCTCTTTACTATGCCGCAAACTAGTTGTCAAGCTCTTTAGTGTAACTAGTTGTGAGAGCTTGTTTGCTTTGTTGGTGTGGCTCTTTAGTTAGTCTTTGAGAGCACACTAACATAGGGTAGTATCATAGCTATTGTGTAAATTGATACTATCTAAACTAGAATTGTGGTAGGTGGCTTTCATTTTGAGTAGGCTAGCGCAACACTTGCTTCGCCTTATAATTGTCTAACCATTTTGTTAAGTGTTGTTGTAGAAATTTTTATTAGGCTATTCACCCCCCTCTAGCCATTAGGACCTTTCAGCCACTACAACCCGTCTTACGTTGATCTGTTGTTCATCACAGGAGTTGACAAACGCACTTCCCATGAATTGGGTGCCATTGTCGGTGATGATCATGTTCATGACCCCATACCGGTTTATAACCTCCTTGATGAGCTAACCTAGTTTATCAACTGTTTATGAGATAGGTAGCACACTTCAAGTGGAGAAGCTAATGAAGATCATAGCATGACAATGGTGATGGCATGGTGATGATCAAGGGCTTAAACTTGAAAGAAGAAAGAGAAAAACAAAAAGCTCAAGGCAAAGGTATAAACCACAGGAGCTATTTTGTTTTGGTGATCAAGACACTTAGAGAGTGTGATCACATTTAGGTTTGATAGCCGTACTATTAAGAGGGGTGAAACTCGTATCGGAATGCGGTTATCAAAGTGCCACTAGATGCTCTAACTCATTGCATATGCATTGAGGATCTACTGGAATGCTAACACCCTTGAAAATGTTTGTGAAAATATGCTAACACATGTGCACAAGGTGATACACTTGGTGGTTGGCACATTTGAGCAAGGGTGAAGAAGTTAGAGGTGAAAAGGAGTTAGTCGCGCTAGTCACAGAGTGACCGAACACGTCTGGTATGGTGACTAGACACGTCCGGTATTTGACGATGAACTCAGCGACCGGACGCGTCCGGTCGCCACACCGGACACGTCTCGTTTGGATTAGCAAAATCAGTGTTCGGTAAGACAGTTGATCGGATGCTGGCAGCGTCCGGTCCGGAGTGATCGGACGCATCCGGTCGAGTGTGGGTGCTTACTGTACTCGACTGGACACTAAGGCTCAGCGTCCGGTCAGTTTCTAACAGACGCGTCCAGTCGGCCCTGGGTGCTTACTGGACTCGACCGGACGCAGCGGCTCAGCGTCCGGTCAGTTACGAACCGTGTGTCCGGTCAGACATGTCAGAGAGCCATTGTGGGAACGGCTTCTTTGATTGGGACACGTGGCGGTCAGGCAGCTACCGGACACGTCCGGTATAGCGACCGGACACGTCCGGTATTCACGTCTGGTGCGTCCGGTGCTACATCCGGTCAGTTGGACCGGAGCGTCCGGTCACCCCGATCAGTACCCAGTTAAGGGGTACAACGGCTCTATTTCATGGGGGCTTCTATTTAAGCCCCATGGTCGGCTGTAGCTCATAACCCTTGGCCATTTGCATTGACATAGCAACCTTGTGAGCTTAGCCAAAGCCCTCCCACTCATCTCCATCATTGATTCGTCATCATAGTGATATTGGGAGTGATCCAAGTGCATTGCTTGAGTGATTGCATCTAGAGGCACTTGGTGTTTGTGTTTCGCTACAGATTTCGCTTGTTACTCTTGGTGGTTGCCGCCACCTAGATGGCTTGGAGCAGCAAGGATCGTCGAGCGGATGTGGTGATTGTCTCCGGCTCTGATCGTGGTGATTGTGAGGGGTTCTTGACCTTTCCCTGGTGGAGCGCCAAAAAGTACTCTAGTAAATTGCTCATGGCTTGTGTGATCCTCATCTTGTGTTGGTTGTGCGGCACCCTATTGAGGGTTTGGCGTGTGATGCCAATTAGCACATGAACCTCCAAGTGAGTGAATCACCACAATGAGGAGTAGCTTGCTGGCAAGCAAGTGAACCTCGGTAAAAAATCATTGTGTTCATCATTGATTTCGAGGTGATTGGTCTTCATTGTATTCATCTTTGTGATTGATTGGTTCCTTCCTCGACAAGGCGGTACAACATTCTTGATCGCTCTCTTTACTATGCCACAAACTAGTTGTCAAGCTCTTTAGTGTAACTAGTTGTGAGAGCTTGTTTGCTTAGTTGGTGTGGCTCTTTAGTTAGTCTTTGAGAGCACACTAACATAAGGTGGTATCATAGCTATTGTGTGAATTGATACTATCTAAACTAGAATTGTGGTAGGTGGCTTGCATTTTGAGTAGGCTAGCGCAACACTTGCTTCGCCTCATAATTGTCTAACCATTTTGTTAAGTGTTGTTGTAGAAATTTTTATTAGGCTATTCACCCCCCTCTAGCCATTAGGACCTTTCAGCCACTACAGCCCATCTTACGTTGATCTGTTGTTCATCATAGGAGTTGACAAACGCGCTTCCCATGAATTGGGTGCCGTTGTCGGTGATGATCATGTTCATGACCCCAACCGGTTTATAACCTCCTTGATGAGCTCGACTGCCACCTCTGAGCTAGCTATAGCTATAGGCTTGGCCTTAATCCACTTGGTGAACTAGTCGATCATGAAAAACAAGTGATCAAAGCCCTGGGGGTAGGTGGGATTTTCCCGATGAGATCGAGTCCCCAGATGGCGAAGGGCCATGTGATCTGGAGTTCTTGAGAGGGGACGTGTTTTTGCTTGGCAAAGTACTGACATCCCTCGCAAGTCTTCACGATGCGTTGTGCGTCCTTAATAGCGGTGGGCCAGTGAAACCCTTGTTGAAAGGCTTTACCCACCAAGGTGTTTGGCGCTGCATGGTGGCCACAAGCCCCCGAGTGTATATCTTGCAAGAGTTTTACCCCGTCTTTCATGGGATGCACCGTTACAAGATTCCGCTCGTGCTTTTATGATGGATTTCATGATCCCTCATAACGTAGGATTTAGCTCTTCGACGTACCCGATCAGCTTCATCCCTATTGATAGGGAGGATGCCATGTCATAGATAGTCGATGAGTTCCTGCACCAAGCCTGGGTTAGAGCCTGCGACCTTGGTGATGGTGAGTACGCATGGCTCAGGGGGAGGTTGAGTTTCAACTTCCCAGCGTGCCGATGGTCTCATAAGCTCCTCGAGGAACACGCCGCCTAGGGGCATGTCTCAGGTTGAGCCAATTCTAGCGAGGCTGTCAGCCTCCTCGTTGTCCCTTTGAGGGATATGGCGTTGCTCGAGTCCGTCGAACTTCGCCTCAAGTTTTTTGATGTCAGCGCAATAGGCTTCCATCCTATGGTTGTTGCACGCTGAGGCTTTCATTACTTGCCCAATGATGAGTTCAGAGTCTCCCAAGGCGACAAGTCTTCTGACCCCAAGGGTGACTATGGTGCGCAGCCCATGGAGCAGGGCCTTGTTCCCTGCTATGTTATTGGTAGCACCCTCAAAATTTAAATGGAGTACGTACCTCATTCAGTTCCCACTGGGGGATCCACTACTACACAAATGATTTTGCAAGATGGTGCCCTTTTATTAACGGAGGCGGTCACAAAATCCAATTGCCACGATTAATGCCTGCGTTTAACGAAGGCGAGCATTTTTTATTTACCTAGACGGGCACTTTTGCCTGCCTTGGAAAATTGATTTACGGAGGCGGGTGTTTTAAGACAACTGCCTCCAAAAATAGCATATTTTCGGAGGCGGTCGTCTTCAGGTGCCCGCCTCCGTAAATTGATTTATAGAGGCGAGCGACTTAAGACAACCGCCTCCAAAAATAGCATATTTTTGGGGGCGGTCGTCTTATGGTGCCCTCCTCCATAAATCGATTTTCGGAGGCGGGCACACTATAAGGCACACCTGCTAAAATGGCTGAGGCCAACAGGCCTAGATGAGGCCCGATAGTCGTCTTCCATATAAATGGAGGAAGTTATGGTTTCTTCCTTCACTCTCTCTTCCTCAGTCGACTCCCTCTCCCAGTGGCGCTCCCTCGCCCCCATGTGACATCTCTTCCTCCTCTACTCATTTCCTCTCGAATACCGCCGGCAGCTCCCTCTCCCTCTTCCTCCTCTTCCACGCGGTCTCCCTCTCTCTCCCATGGTGCGCTGTGGCTCCACGGCAGTGGGCTCCCTGCATCCTTCACCCATGGCAAGGCGCATGGTGCTCCACCACGGCGTGTCGCTCCTCCCATGGTGCGGCTCCACCACGGCGCGACACTCCTCTACCCCTCCAGATCTGGCACCAGCGGCGCGTGGAAGGCCAGATCCGGTGGTGGCATGGCTAGAGAGGCTGGATCTGGTGCTTGCTCCTCCTCTGGCCAGCGCACACTCCTCCTCTTCCACTCCGGCCGGCGTGCGCCCCTCCTTCTCATGACGGCGGTGGCCCGCTCCCCCCACCACACCTCTAGATGATGGTGGCAGGTGGGCGGATGCGGCGGTAGGCGACCGGATCTATCGACGGGCATTTGGATCTGGCGGCGGGTGGTCGGCGGGCTCTCCCACAGCCATGCCCAGATCCAGCGAGGAGGAGGACGCGATGACGGCAGTGGGCTCGATTGGGCTCGCTAGGGTTTTTTTTTATTTTTTTAAAATTGATTAATGGAGGCGGGCATCTTAATGCTCCCACCTCCGTTAAAGGATTAACCATGGTGGGCAGGGCAACTGCCTCCATAAAGTCATGATTAACCGTGACCTTTGATTGGAGGCGGTTGCAATGCCCGCCTCCATTAACCCATTTCGCCCGCCTCCATTAAGATTTCTGTAGTAGTGAGACCAAAACAACTCCCGCTCTCGCTCCTTCCAGCATCAAAGAGCCATCGAAGTACATGGTCTAGTACTCTAGGTCGGCTATAGCCGGTTCAACGTGTGCTTCTATCCATTCGGCAACAAAGTCCACCAGAGCCTAGGATTTTATAGACGTGCGTGGCACATAAGTGATGCCATACACCATAAGTTCCAAGGTCCATTTGGTGATCTATCCGGTCGTGTCCCGATTGTTGATGATCTCTCCTAGTGGGAAGGAGATGACCACGGTAATCAGGTGGGCATCGAAGTAGTGAACCAGCTTCTTCTTTGTCGAGTGCACCCCATAGAGTATCTTCTAGATGTACGGGTACCAAGTTTTGGTCTTGGCTAGTATTTGACTGAGAAAATAGACCGGTCACTAAATGGTCCGAATGAGGCCTTCTTCCTTTCTCTCTACAGCTATAGCCACGCTGACCACCTGGGTGGTAGCCGTGACATATAGGAGTAAAGGCTCTTCTTCATGGGGAGCCACCAAAACAGGGGGTTTGGTTAGGAAGTCCTTGATATCTTCGAAGGCTTTTTGACCCTCCGGGGTGCATTGCCAATTTGGTGTCTTGCGTAAGATTTGGTAGACGGGGAGCCCTCTTTCGCCCAGTCTAGAGATGAACTGGCTTAAAGAAGCCAGGAAACCCATGAGCTTTTGGGCATCCCTTAACGCTCGAGGAGGTCCCATATCGAGGATGGCTTTAACCTTCATTGAATTGGTCTCAATCCCATGGACCGATATGATGTAGCAGAGCAGTTGCCGAATGGTTCCCCAAAGATACACTTTTCTAGGTTGAGCTTGATCTTGAACTTTAGGAGGTTGTTGAAGGTTTCCGAAAGGTCTCGAATAAGGTTCCCAGCTTTTGATGATTTTACGACAATGTCATCGACATCAGCCTCGGCATTTCTACCGATCTATTCATGGAGGCAGTGCTTAATATAGTGCTGGTAAGTAGCCCCCACGTTCTTCAGCCCGAATGCCATGGTGGCGAAGCAGTATGCCCCGATCGAGGTGATGAACGAAGTAGCTACTTGGTCGGACTCTTTCATTCGGATCTGGTGATAAACAGAGTAAGCGTCGAGGAAACAGAGTAATTCTGATCCTACAGTGGAGTCAATGATCTGGTCTATACGGGGCAAGGGGTAAGGATCCTTAGGGCATGCCTTGTTAAGGCTAGTATAGTCAACATACATTCTCCACTTGTTGTTCTTCTTGGGCACCAGGACGGGGTTTGCAAGCCAGTCTGGATGCAAGCTTGGCTATTTCGTCCTCTATAGCCCTACGCCTTTCGTCACCAAACCATCTCAAGTGTTGCTTGACCGGCTTGGCGCTGGCCTGGATTCTTAGAGAATGCTCGGCAATTTCCCTTGGGATTCTCGACATGTCTGAGGGTTTCCTAGCGAATATGTATCGATTGTCAATTAGGGAGTTGATGAGTTCATCTTGTTGTGCCTAGTTTAGGCTCCTCCCGATGTTCGCGGTCTTACTCGGGTCAGTTTTCTCCAAGTGGACCTTCCTCAAATCTTCCCCGGGCGTGAATGAGGGGGCCACGGTTGGCTCTGAGGGCATGAACTAGGCTGGTGGCAGCCTCCTTTCTTCAGGAGGTGAAGATCAGAAATCAAAACACGGTGGCTCTAGCGTCGGAGCCCCCGAGTCCTGCCTTTGCATGAGGACATAGTCCAGCTCGCGCTGCGTTGGATCCAAGTTTCGAAACGCGTTCTCTATAGCGAGTAGATCGCATTGATAGGCATTTTAAAGTTCCCTAGAGATCATGATGATACCGTTAGGACCCGGCATTTTCATCTTTTGGTACGCATAGTTAGGGACAACCATGAATTTAATGAAACATGGTATGCCGAGGATGGCGTGATAAGTGTCCTAAAAATCCACAACCTCAAAGGAGAGTATCTCCTGGAGAAAGTTCGCCACCTCGCCGAATGTGACCCATAGATCTATGATGCCGAGAGGCATCACCTATCTCCCTAGTACTATTCTGGTGATCAGGCCTCTCGGTGGGCACAATTTGTCTGTGCCGATCTTTAGTTTTTTGAAAGTGTCCCAATATATCAGATTGGAATCACTATATCCATGAAGATCTTAGTGGTGTGGATAGTCTCGAGAACTGCACTGACAACCAGGGGGAACCTGCCAACGTCGACCGAGTGCTCGAGTTGTTCACTTTCATTGAAAGTGATCAGGCGCTCTGACCAAGGTAACCAGGTCATCATCGTGGGTGCCGCGGCATAAGCCTCCCGAATAGCAGGTGCGTGTCCCGAATCTGACCGGATCCCAGTATGGGCATGAATGGTCATCACTCGTTTCAGACTTTGTTTCAAGTGTCCCTTACGCCATCGATTGTCCCCTCAAGCGGCGCCCTATGAGAGTCGCCGTGGTGGCTATCGCACGGTACATCTTACAATCTTTGGCGAGATGAGCCACCGGGTATCCGTGATTCTAACACGAAAGGTTCATGGCATAACCAAGATTTACCCGATAGCTCAGCTTTTGGCTTCGCTTAACGCTCAGCCAGTTGGGTCCATGATTTCTCTTCATTATCCAGGGTGTCTCGGCCCTGTTAGGGTTGATCGTGGGCATCGGGAAGACTGCCTAGGCGCGTGCCATTACGGTGCTCTTGAGCCTGTCAAAAAATCTAGGCAAAACAGCGTCTAGCGATGGCAATGGTTGTGCATCATCTGGTTGGTGTGATTCCCACTAGATCATGCATGCGGTGTCGAGGAGGTACTCCTTATAGAATTGAGAGAAAGTAGACTCGGCATAGCGACTTATATGACGTGCTAGCTGAAGCGGTCCTGCATCGATCGCGTCTTAGAGCTTGGCGAGGTAGAGCTGATTGGGCGATGATGATGTCGAGGCCGGCATGCGGGTCTTGAGGTTGCCACGCCGTGCAACCATCAATCGCGCGGAGGTGGCAGCGCCGTGGCCATCCTTTTCCGACCACCTCTTGATCACACCCTTACTCGACCTGTAGAGAATAGCCATCCAAAACACAAAAATGAATCTAAACGCAAAAGGCCCCAACCTAGGGCGCCAACTGTCGGATTGTTTTGCTCTGGCAATATCCAGCAATGTGATCGCATAGACGGAATCGGATGGTAGCACATGAGACACAGAGATTTATACTAGTTCAGGGCGCGGTGCACGCTAATCCCTACTCCAGTGGTGCGGCTGCTCTTGTATTAGTATGCTCAATTACAGGGGTTGTTGCTCCTAGCTATGAGGTAGATGGAATAGGTGGAAGATGGATCTCATGCCCGAGGTCCATACCCTCTTTATATAGGCAGGAGAGGTAGGGTTACAAAAAGGGCGATCAGGCTAACAGATTGTATTCCTAGTTTATTACAATAGATTGATCCTAGCTATCGTCTAGATATGCTCGCCTTGGTTTGCCTTGATCTCCACGTTGGTTGATCTTGTCAGCCCTTATGGGCCTCCCCCTTGACGGCTGCTGGACCGATAGCTTGGTGGTGGTCATATATACGGGCGGTGCAGGTACCCCTGGCCCATATCTCTGACACTATGGGTGGTTTTGCCAGCCGCTCCTACCAAACTATTGCTATAAATCATCGATTTTGTAGAAATCGGATTTGTAGGGTCTGCTGATGATTACAAATCGGTTTCCAAAAATTCTCAAATCTGGGCCAAAAAGTAGGAATTATAATTAATTTTAGGAGGTGCTACAAATCCATTTACAAGTCGCGACCAAAGGCATTCAATCCCGTGACCTCCCCCTCACGTATTACTCCTCTAACCACTGCACCTCACACTCACTTGTGTCTATAACGGATTTTCCGTCTCCTCATATATCCTCAACCAACTTTAAATTGATTGTTTGAGACCCTAAACGAATTCAAAAATGAAAACGTTGTCAACTATAAAGTTGTATAACTTTTCGAGATCTATAACTTTTATTTTTGTTGTTTGTCCCTCCGAGGTCGTTTACAAAATTTGAATTTCAAATGTGAGAAATTCAAACATAGTTTCCTTTGACAAGATGACTTCAAATCACAAAGTTGTCAACTACAAAGTTTTATAACTTTCGAGGTCAACATCTTTCATTTTTGTTATTTCTCCATCCGATGTCGTTTGGAAAATTTAAATTTCAAATTTGAGAAATTCAACATAGTTTTCCTTGACTAAATAATTTCAAATGAAAAAGTTATAAACAACAAAGTTTTATAACTTTTCGAGATCTACAACTTTTATTTTGGCTGTTTCTCCATCTGAGGTCGTTTGAAAAATTCAAATTTCAAATTTGAGAAATTCAAACGTAGTTTTCCTTGACAAAATGAATTCAAATGAAACAACATTTTGAAAGATCTATAACTTTCATTTGATCATCTTTTCATGTGATTTTGATTTATCAATTCAAAATTTGAATTTCAAAAAATGTCAACTTGAAACAATATTTTGAAAGAGTAAATGATTTCAGCTGAAAAAGTCAGGAATATAAAAGTAGTAGAACTAATTATGATCTACAACTTTTATTTTGGTCATTTGTTCATTCGACAACGTGGTAGTATACATTGTTCACAAATTTACAAGTCAGATGAAGAAATGACCAAAACAAAGTTGTAGATCTTAATCAATTCTACAACTTTTATGTTCATGACTTTTTTTGGCCAAAATCATTTACTGCATCAAAATATTGTTTGAAGTTGCCATTTTTTGAAATTCAAATTTTCAATTAATAAAACAAAGTAACACCAAAAGATGACAAAAACAATAGCTATAAGAACACAATAAATTGATAGAGCATTATTTTAGAAAATTTTAGAAAAAAATCATCAAACTTGAAGTTAGTATGAGGGAGAAGGACTAGTTACAAGTTTTAGTTAGAGATTAAAAAGAGAACTCATACTTCTTCAACAATTTAAAAATTGAATTTAAAAAATCATTTTGAAGCCGTAAATGATTTCAAATGGAAAAAGTGTAAACAACAAAGTTCTATAACTTTTTGAGATCTACAATTTTTATTTTGGTCTTTTCTCCATCTGAGGTCGTTTCAAAAAAGTCAAATTTTAGTACTTACTTCCTCCGTTCCAAATTATAGTTCGTTTGACTTTTTAGATCCCAAGTTTGACCACTCGTCTTATTCAAAAAAATTATGCAAATATAGTCAAATTTATATCATTCTTGACGAATTTTTGTTAATAAAGCAAGCCATAACAAAGGAAGTGACCTTTTGCACAAATTTTTGAATAAGACTAATGGTCAAATTTTGGATCAAAAAGTCAAACGAACAATAATTTCTCTACTACACAAACTTTAATGGAGGCGGGCGTTTTTTATTTTCCGCGGCGGGCAAAGCCGTCCGCCGCGGCCTAGGCCGCGGTAAATCGTGGCTTAACCGCGGCGGGCGGCTTTGCCCGCCGCGGTTAACCGATTTACCGCGGCGGGCGGTGTAACGTGCCCGCCGCGGTAAATATACTTTTACCACGGCGGTCACGTTGAACCGCCCGCCGCGGTAAATTATTTTACCACGGCGGACACGTTACACCGCCCGCCGCGGTTATGTTCGTTAGCCGTGGCGGGCATTATTATTTGCCCGCCTCGGTAAATTATTTCCTGAATTAAAAAAAATACAGCAGGCATATAATTAAATTCAAATTCAAATTCAAATTCAAATCACATCCAGATTTCACATATTAAACTTAAAAAGTATGCAGGCATTACACATGAGATAATATACATATATATACATTCACTTAGTCGTTCTTGTCATCGTTAATTCATTACATTTACATATTAAAGTCGTTATACATGCCCTAAGGAGTAATCTTGCGGACGCATCATCGTGGGCCATTTCCTCAGCCTCTCGTACTCCGGTAAAATCAATAGCTGGCTGTTCTCATTGAAGAACGTACTCCCTTCAAGCACGCATTTGTCTAAGACAAACTTATATATGTCCGCCTTTGTTTGCTTGAAGGAGTGTTGGGTGCTCTGCACGTCTCTCCACCAGTTCAATCCATTCTTGAGCACCCTCCAACTGCTGCTGTACTGCTTGCACTCCCTCAGGTACTCACAGACATAGAAGCCACAGGTTTGTGATCCTACCGGTTGTTTGGCACACTGCATGATCGATACACAAGCATTAGAATACAGGCATTAGAACGCTTATGAACAGAAAGCACAATTAAACCTTTCAAATACTTACCGGAAAGTTGTGTCTGATTTTGATGCGGTTCTTATGCTTAGCCTTAAAATTCTCTGTTCTTCGATCATAGCATTCAGGATCCTTCACGTACTCCTTATAAGCGCTATACGAAATGTACTAGTATTAGGCAGGGCATTAGAACACATATGAGAAGACAGTTCAGTCACTTACACTCTGAGGCAATCTTCAAAGGCCTTGTACCCTTTTAAGTTTGGCATTCTCAATGAATCAAATACGCAGGCCCTGCCATCCTGAGGGTAGATGATAAATGCAACCCAGTGACCCTCGAGGCCTTGGCTGCGCCATTGAAACAAAATACAGGTTACGATGAGAAATAATAATATTAGCTAGCTACCCACTTATCTCTACAGGCATGTCTTCGACTTACCCAAAGTGGTAGGCAGCTACGATACACCCATTTCTCCTGATCTTCTTCATTGCTCCTAGTATGTACCTTGAAATGTTCAACTTCTCATTGTCCATCAGTTTCTTCCTGTGCGCCTCTCTCTGTCGCTTGGTCAAGTCTTTCATGGTTGGATGATTGTCATCTAGGTGGTAACCAATGATGACTCTTTGAGCAATATGCATTGGAGATAGATAGATAGATAACATCAAGTTTTAGTTCCTTGGATATATAGGCCATCAACCTACAAGGACAAGCCATCGTGGCATATATAAGTAGTCTTGACCGATTCAAAGGTAGGTGATATGTGAAACTCGCAATTCATCACTTACATAGAGAACAAGGTGACTTGGGCGATGTCAAGGTCTTGTTCCCGTAGTAGTCTGTACATGTCGTGGAAGTCCACGGGGAGTTCTACATCATTGCCGGGCAAGTGGAAGTACTCCGCCACAACCTTGACTAGAAAACCATGTAGGCCAGCTTTTGCCGCTTCCATGTACCAGAGATGAAACCTCCTTGTCTCCCACCTTTCCTCGTCGATGAGCTGGCCCTTGGTTATCATGAACTTCCCATGCTCATAATGGCCGGGGCAGTCATCCGATTCAGGAAATAGATGGAAAGGTGATCTCGGCCTGGGATAGAAATGTTAGTACCATATTATGGCAAAGAAAAGTTATTAGCAAATTATGCTCGCCGCTACCATACCTTTCGAACTCAAGTGAGTATGTGAGATGCCCTTGGTCGCCTTTAGTCTTCGCCGGCGGTGGAGGACAGTGGCTTGTGCTCGCAATGGCAGCAGGCGGTGTCTTTGCCCCCGGTTCCTCCGTGCCTCCCGGTCCTTTGCTTGTGCCCTTAGACGGACTATCGGGAGGTGGAGGTGGACTTGTTGTTGGAGGAGGAGAACGAGGGTGAGGGCTTGTGCCTCGGGGTGACTTCCTTCCCTTGTCATCCCCGCCATTGCCTTCGTCATCGCCGTCGCCGTGATCCAGATCATCGGGGGGACAAGATCCGGCAACGGATGGTTGTGATGCTGGTGTCGCCATCGGCGTAGAAGTCGGCGTCGAGAGAATGATCTCTATGTCGTCCTTGTTCCACAGGACTTCGGAACCAATGGCAGCTCCAAGGATCGTTACCCCTTGTGCAGTTGGATATTCCATTTCAAATTCTTCATATTGGGTCGCATACCATGTAAGTATCACGGCAGCATAGTTGGCAGGGATCTAGTCTTGGTTGAAATCTTTGATATCTTCTTTGGGGTGCATGTAACCCTCACCCACGGTCAACTTTTTCACCCTGCCGAACGGGATGTTGAGGTGGACGCGCATGGGTTGCCGGATGTCATCGACGGGGTGCCTTGGGTGATCCTCGATCATCAGCAGTGGCTGCCCTTGTGTCTGCCCTTGTGGAACTTGAGGCACGGCCACGCCAGCTTGGCAAAGCATCTGTGACCTCATCGACACCATATCTGGGTCATTGCTCGTGAAGGCTTCTTTTATGGACCGACTGATCATTTCGGCCACGCCTTGATCATAGCCCTTCTAAAAGATGCCCTCCTTGTACCTCTGCCTTGACCGGTATGTGGCAGTGTCGGATTGCCATGACTCCACTGAGTTCCAGCTCATCTTTGACGACCTGCCACGGACGCGGCCACGGTGCTCGGGGGTTCCCAGCGCCAGGGTCAGCAAGTCCTGGCCCCTGCGAACCTCAAAGCTGTCCTTGGATTTAGCGGCCTCGATGAGAGCCCTCTCCACCTCCTCGAACTTGGGCTCATTGAACTTGCTCGCGCCCTCCTTGAGCTTCTTCGGCTTGCAGGCATAAATGAAGTCCTTAGCCCTCAAGTCTACACCGTCGTACGGATCGGGAAGCCCGGCGGCAGCTCTAGCCCTTTCTTCCTCCCGCCACTGGGGCCTCTTACCAGCAAACCCAGTCATGCCCAAGTGGTGGGGGTGCAGGTTCTTCTTTGCGAGTGCGCTGAACTTGGCGCTCTTTGCCTTTGCTTCTTCTGTTGTTCTTTGTTTGCAGAACTCTTCCCAGTGATGTTCCTTCACCATAGTGTATTTGACACAGGGTGACTTGCCTAGCTTCAGGTAGTACCTGGTCAGCATGGACTTGAAGTTTCTAAAGGCTCTTCCTGCCACGTGCATGACCCACTCCCTGCACTTGTCCAGATCGGCGTCCTCGGGATAATGGAAGCTCCTTGTCACCTCACCCCAGATATGTGTCTTGTAGTCGACTAGGACATTGTTCCACTCCTCCCAAGTGATCTCCACCTTGTCCTTGACTATACATGCCACCTGGTTGCTGAACTTGGCAAGGACCGTGGGTGGCAACAACGGGTTTCCCTCTGGTCCCACCTCATGGATCACATGGACTTCGCCGTGGATTTCCCTCCGGTGCCTCCCGTGTTCCCCCCTTCTCAGCTTTGTCCTCTGACCACTAGACTTGCCTGAAGTGGTTGGAGATGGAGCGGGGGGTTCTTTGTCACTGACTTGTTCCTCCTCGAAATTCAATTCTCGAGGCACCACCGGCATCTGTTCAGGGTTTGGAGACCGCGCACTTTCAACTTCGTCGTCCCTCGGTTGGTAGGTCGGATCATCTTCGTCCTCTGTACGACGTTTCTTTGTTGGCCTCGGGGTCATGGACACTTGGCTCTCGAGGCTAGTTGATGATGATGCACTAGGGGTAGGGTCGCGCCATTCGCTTATCGGTTCCTCCGCCATTGGAAAGCTACAATGAATACATATTTCAGTTGTATAGACACAGTTATAGAGTAGTAAAGTAGAGTAGTACTAGAGTAGTAAAGTAGTAGTAGTTGGCTCAGATTTGCCCCATTGTCATCACATCGCTTTTAAACTGGTTGCTTGTATCTGGTATACAAGCCATCCTAGTTTAGAGGGGGCACTCGATCATCATCGCCGCTGCCTCAGCATAAAAGGGTTCACATCATTGCATATGCCACTGCCTCAGCAATAAGTTTAAAAGTTCATCATTGCATATGCCAAAAAAGGAACCAGCCCCATTAAACAAAAACCTTTCACAAATCAAAAACAGGAGCAGCAGTAGTAGAATAGTAGTATAGGAGGGAGTAGAGGAGTAGAGGAGGAGGGAGTAGTAGTAGGCAGTAGTAGTAGTATACTAGTAGTAGTATACTACTAGAAAGTAGTAGGCAGTAGTAGTAGTATACTAGTAGTAGTACAGGAGGGAGTAGAGGTAGGCAGTAGTAGTAGTATACTAGTAGTAAAGGAGGGAGTGACCAATTCATCTCAAAATTCTCACAAATTATATCAAATTTGGCAAAATTGCAGCAGAGTGACCAATTCATCTCAAAATTCTCACAAATTTAGCTCAGAATTAGTTTAAAGGCAAGGTGCATCATAGGCAGTGGCATATGCTCAGAATTTTGTCATAAATTTCTTTGGCATCATAGGCAGCAAAAAGAATTGAATTCAAATGCTACGGTTCACCAAAAGCATCATAGATCAGTAGTATAGCAGTTCAAAATTCACCAAGTGTAGTATAGCAGTTCAGTTGAATTCAGAGTAGCAGCAACAGTAGTAAGACAACAGTGGTAGAGAGAAATAGGTAATACAAGTACCATTTTGCATCAAGCAGTAGAGTAGCAGTAAGGGGATAAGTAGTAGCTAGCCATCTCAAAAAACTTTCACAAATCAAAAAATTTGCATCAAGCTATAGAGTGTAGGTAGTAGACAGTAGAGTGTAGGTAGTAGAGTGTAGGCAGTGGATTAATGGGCATCATGGCAATTGGCAATGCCAAACTGCCAATGACAAGCAAGAGAGGCAAATGCCAAAAAAGTTCATCATTGCATATGCCAAAAAAGGAACCAGCCCCATTAAACAAAAACCTTTCACAAATCAAAAACAGGAGCAGCAGTAGTAGAATAGTAGTATAGGAGGGAGTAGAGGAGTAGAGGAGGAGGGAGTAGTAGTAGGCAGTAGTAGTAGTATACTAGTAGTATAGGAGGGAGTAGAGGAGTAGAGGAGGAGGGAGTAGTAGTAGGCAGTACTAGTAGTATACTAGTAGTAGTATACTAGTAGTATTATAGGAGGGAGTAGAGGTAGGCAGTAGTAGTAGTATACTAGTAGTATAGGAGGGAGTAGAGGAGTAGAGGAGGAGGGAGTAGTAGTAGGCAGTATACTAGTAGTGTTCATAGGCAAAAGCTATAGCTGTGCGTGTCCTGTCAGATTCAAGTGAAATACGATGAAGGTCATTCAGTAGTTCATACAACTGCAAAATAACCTCACAGTATCTATGCCCCAAATTGGAGGTCTGATTACTGAAAATATATAACTGATAGCAGATTGAATAAGTATTCACATGAAAGGAAAAAATATGTCATTTAACTGTACTAGAATATAGTAAAAATATCTTAGATACATGAGACATGCAAACCAAGCAGCAGGATTATACAGACATGTTTTATTTCATTATTTGTAGACATTCCATATGCACATTACTAATCGAAGTTGTCAAACTATTTTCATGAACAGTTATTTCATAATTTTGTCTGTAGTAGTCGAGCACGCAAACCATGCAGCAGGGTAATACAGAAATGTTGCTTAATGTGTAGACATTCCATATGCAAATATAATAATCAAACTACTGAAATTGTTTTCATAGTTTCAGTTCATAAATAAAAAAATGAAATCACAAATGCTATGGTTACTCATTATACAAAATCCAACCTTGTACACAAGAATGCAAGTCCACATCACAGAAGTTTACTTAGACATCAGTCCTGATACAAGTCAAAGAGGCTAGGCCCTAGGGTCTATGGCCCACTGGATATGGACAGATCTAAAGACCATCCAAATACCATGTTCAGTTCAAGAAAAAGGAAAATATCTTAGCACGAAAAACCTAGTCAATTGTAAGCAGGGCTACAAGTTATCTTAGAAGTTGAGAAAATGTGTTCCCAAAAGTTAGCAATGCCAAAACTAAAGAGAACTATTTCTCAAATACTAGGAAAACTACAAGAGGATCCATAACAGTAAGCGCACAGAAATATATTAAGACCAGACTATACCTCAGTAAAGGGGAAGAAATAACCAATTCAATCTTCTCTGCAAGCCCACTTTTCTTCCCGTGCTCCCGCAGACCATCGACCTACAAATTGGAGGTAAGTCAATAATTCATGAAACTTGAAAATGTCATATGGAAACAATTGCGTGATGGCTCCTCGGCTAACGTACAGAATTAGACGGCGGCGGCACGATACTTCTCAATGGCCGGCGCTAGGGTTCCGGTGAGGGGGCGCCGGAGAAGCACGGGGGCGGGGCACGGGCAAGGGAGAGGAGGACGGGGGCGCGGACCAGGCACGGGGAGGAGAACGGGGGCGGGGGTCGGTGCACGGAGGAGCTCAATCGGCGGTGGAGATGGCGGCGGCGGCGTGAGATTTTGGCAGCCCTTCGGGGTAAAACTGAACCACGCGAAAGACTTAGAATGTTGAGGGTGGGGACGGCTTATATAGGTTGTGATTAACCGCGGCGGGCAACATAACAGCCCGCCGCGAGAAAAGTTTACCGCGACGGGCGGTTACGTTGCCCGCCGCGGTTAATCTATTAACCGCGGCGGGCTCTGTTATATGCCCGCCGCGGTAAAGATCATCAGTTCAGAATTCATTAGCTATTTTAAGTCTCATGAAGATGAAACTAGTCTATACTAACATAATTCATTAGCTAATTCATTAGCTATATTCATTAGTCTATACTAACATAATGCATTAGAATTCAAAATCGAATACAAATATAAAAATAAATATAATATCAATGATATCCCTCCATATCCGATATATTTGCATCCCTAACAAGTAATAGGGACATTCGCACCAACACTCAACAACCACCTATCTATAAGCGCTGAGTGATAAAAAGAACCCTTGGCTTTTTATTACATATATGTCTCTGGGATACATATAGAGTCCACTACATTATTACATATATATATGTCTCTGGGATACATAAATCATTTTGGTGCAGGTGCTTTCACCGTCCTCTTCTCACCATCGGGGCGGGCCCACGGCATCATCCTGGACTTGTTGAATCGGTCCTCGACGGCCTTGATATTCTTTGGATGATCGGTAAAAAGCTCGAGCTCTGCGTAGTTGTTGTATTGTTCGGGACTCTGCACCCCATCAGCTCCCACAATCCGCTGCTTTCCGAACACAACCACATGCCTTTTTGGGTCCTCTGCATATATATATAGTAGGCCACTTGTGCGACATTGGTTGCTAGTACCCACAGGTCATCTTTGTAGCCGATACTTTTGAGGTCCACGGTGGTTAGCCCATAACTGTCCACTGCAACCGCATTCGGTTTGACCCACTGGCAACGGAAGACGGTTATGCGTAGGTTCTGGCCGTAGTCAAGTTCCCATATTTCTTCAACTTGCCCATAGTATTGCCTCCTCTGGCCTGTGTACTCTTCTTCGCCCTCGTATCGAACACCGCAGTTCTGTGCCGAGCTCTTCTTGTCCTTGTCTTTCGTGTGGAACCTGTAGCCCTGGACGTCATACCCTTGCCACGTGGTGATTTGGCTGGATGGGCCTAACACAAGCCTCTTAACAGTCTCCGTATCTTCATCAGGGCATCCTTCAAGGGGTATGTGTTGCTCTTTGAGCCACTCTATGAAATTGCTCTTGTGATGGTTCTGGACCCATGCCTCCGTGCGTTGTCCATCATTAGCGGCGCGGATCTCTTCTAGGTCCTTTTCAATATATTTCTCCATGCTCACTAACTGATGAAGGATGCTGTAATGAGCTTCTTGCACCATTCGGTTTGCCACATCGGTGCACACTTTTCGGCCTGTGCACCCCATCCCTAAGGTTTTGCCTTCGTGGTGATGGACAGGCAACCCAATCACCCTCCCATCTCTTATGTACCTCATACACCAGTTCACAGCCTCCTCCGTTGTGTATGCCTCGATCATAGAGCCCTCTGGGTAAGCGCGGTTATGGACGTATCTGTTGAGGGTGGACATGAACCGCTCGTACATCCACATCTGGTGTAGGTACACGGGGCCTAGTTGATGGATCTGATCGACCATATGCATCATTAGGTGTGGCATAATATCAAAGTAAGATGGTGGAAAGCACATCTCGAGCTGGCAAAGGGTCTCCGCGATGAACTCCTTCAGGGCAGGCAGCTCAGCCTTATCAATGACCTTCTGGGTGATGCGATTAAAGAAGTATGACATCCGTGTGATGACCATCTTCACGTACTCTGGACGGATAGCCCTAATCGCAATTGGTAGGAACACCGTCAGCATGACGTGGCAGTCGTGTGAGTTGTAGCCGGTCATTATGAGGTCTTTCATGGAGACCAGGCTCTTGATGTTGGAAGAGAAACCAGTCGACACCTTGATACCCCTAAGCAACTTAAGAAAAGCCGTCCTCTCGTCTTGCGTTAGGTTGCAGGCCACACCCGGGATATCGACTTTACTGTTCTGAGGCGGTCCCGGGTGAAGGTCCGGCCTGATGCCCAGATTGACAAGATCCGTCCGTGACTTAATACCATCCTTTGTCTTGCCCTTGATGTCCAGCAGGACACCGATCGTGCTTTCGAAGACATTTTTCTCTAGGTGCATGCAGTCGATGGCATGGGGTGTATTCAGTGTTTTCCAATACGACAGGTACTTGAAGAAAATTGACTTCTTCTTGAAAGGAACGGCGGAGGGGACTTCCTCCGTCTGGTCCTGCTTTCGCTTCCTTGTCTGCTTGCTCCCCTCTTCAGGCGGCTTCTTCTTCTTTCCAAACTCCACCTGATCCATGTCCTTGACCATCTCATACACCTTTGTCCCCCAACTAGTCTGCGTTGGTTGATCACGCTGCGGCTCGTCCTGATTGTCAAAGTATTTGTTCATAATACTTCTTCTATACCTGTGATTTTTTGCGAGGAACCGTCTGTGCCTCGTGTACACCATCTTATTGGATCCCTTAAGGTAAGTGTAGCAGGTCCCGTCGATGCAAATTACGCAGCCGGTCTTCCCTTTGATCTGCCCCGACAGTGAGAAGAGACCGGGGTAATCGATGATGGTGACAAAGATGATTGCTTTTAGTGTGAACTTCTCCTTGCGGGATGCATCCACCATCTGGACCCCAACATCAAATAGTATCTTCATTTCCTCCATGAACGGCTCCAGGAACACATCTATATCGTTGCCGGGCTGCTTCGGTCCGGAGATAAGCATGGTCAGCATAAGGTACCTACGCTTCTGACATAGATGGGGAGGTAGGTTGTACATGGTGAGCACGATGGGCCAAGTGCTGTGTGAGCTGCTAAGCTCACCGAACGGGTTCATCCCATCGGTACTTAGCGCGAACCTAACATGCCTGGGCTCCTTGCCAAACTCCGGGTAGGCCTCGTCGAAATCCTTCCACTGCTTACCATCGGATGGGTGCCGTAGCTTGCCATCGTCGTTCAGGCGGTCAGCTGATGCATGCCAGGACATGAGCTTGGCATCGTCCGGGTTCCCGAATATTGCACGCAGGCGATCGGTCACGGGTAGGTACCACACCGACAGTGCTGGACTTTTCCTGTGCGTGTAACCCTCTTCTTCATCGTCCTGTTGAGCCGAGATCTGTTTGGCCACACTGCTCTTCTTTGCCCCCTTCTTGTTCTTCTTCCGACCACCCCGCAAGCCTCCCTCGTCTTCTGCATCCACGCGACAACCAGCATTTTTCTTGTACCGACTAAAGTCGCAGTGCGGACAACTCGTCAAATTCTCATACTCATTGCCCCGATACAGGATGCAGTGGTTAGGGCATGCATCAAACTTTCTAAGCTTCATCGCCACTGGCCGGATCAGCTTCTTGGCCCGATAAGTATTGGCGGGCACCTTGTTAGCCGTTGGGTACGTGGTGGCAAGGTAGCTTAACAACTCATTGAAGCTAGTGTCAGACCAACCATGACAAGCCTTCAACATCAACATATGGAGGTTAAAACGGAGCGCCGTGCACTCCTTTGGACAATCGCCGCCGTCCTTATAGAGAGGATCAACTGCCGCCTGTTTCAACTCTCTGAAATTCTCCAACCACTTTGGGCAACCCAACACAACGTCGTCTTCGTCGAAGTGTTTGACTAGATCTTCAACAAGCTGCACATCCTCGGGTTGGCTCACAGTATCCTGACCATCACCACCGTCGCCGGCTTCGTCGGCCATGTCTTGCATTAGATCATCCACCGTGATGTAATCACGACAACTGTTGTCACTATCGGCTGGCGCAGCTGCTGCGGAAGGATCTTTATTCACCGGTGGTGCTGTCGTCGTCGGCGTCGAAGAGCTCACTCTAGATGCACCGCCACTCGCACCAACTCTTTCGCCGTGAAATGTCCAGACTGTGTAGCCCTCGATGAAACCATACATGATCAAATGAGTTTGCACCTCGCTGTCTCGGTGGGCTTTCAGGTTCTTGCAACGAGAACATGGACATATGGTTGTCATCCGCTTCAGTCTCTCACGGTGAGCTTTACCAGCCGCAATAAACTTCCTTAATTCAAAGAGGTACCGCGGATCATTCACTCTATCGATCCGGTACATCCATTCCGATCTATCCATCATATCTGCGAACATTATCCATCACAATCAACATTAAATAAAGAAGAATTAGGAGAAATTGATGATTTTTACGTCCAAATCATGAAAAAGAGAGGAAATGACGATGTGAAAGATGAAGCATGCATCTATGATGAATCTAAAGTTAAAGAAATACATGACATCATTTTTTCCATTAAAATTGATCTAGATCTAGATCTAGATCTAAAGAGAACTCTAGGTGATGGAAATAGAGAGAGAGAGGATGGAAGGAGAGAGGGAGAGCCTTTATGAACCTCTTATGATGTCCTCCTCCCTCAAATCCAAGCCCTTCAACTCAAATCAAAAGTTTCCTCAAATTTTAGGGCAAAGGCTCCCCCCATAAGTTTTGAGAGAGGAAGACCCGTGGAGAAGATGGAGGGTCTGTGCTCTGTATTTGTACAGGCTTTACCGCGGCGGGCAACATAAAACGCCCGCCTCGGTAAATCAACTCTTTACCACGGCGGGCAGTTTAAAGAGCCCGCCATGGTAAACCGTATTAACCGCGGCGGGCGATTCATACCGACCGCCGCGGTAAATAACTATTTCCTGCGGCGGGCAGGTAAGGTTGCCCGCCGCGGTAAACCAATTTCCCGCAGCGGGCGCCCCGGTGGCCGGCCTCGCTGGCCGGCCACCGGTTAACCGTGGCGGGCAAAAAAGGTGCCCGCCACGGAGCGTATTTTGGCCACGCTGCGCAAATTGATTCCTGTAGTAGTGTTGGAACGGATTTAGTAATTTTTACTATTCGATGTCTATTTGTATGGACGGCTCTATATCTAGCCTCCCCTAAAATTCGGATTTATAGGGCCATTTGTAGGGGCGGCTGATAACACATACAGCCCCTACAAAATAGTAGTGCTAGAAAAAGATAAATGCTAGAAATTCTCACATTAATTAGAAACATCTAGCCATTAAATCTATAGGCTCTCGTAATCTGTAACCATTAGCTATATTTTATTTGTTTTAGAAAATTACTCACCTCTGTCATTATTATGGATAAAAAGAAGAACAAATTCATTATTTATCACCTAACCACCAAATTATTACTCAAGTCAAGTACAATTTATGTGAGGGCTGCCGCATTTTCCTTCGTGTTTCCTCGCAGGTGCCACCGCCGAGTTATCCGCTCCCGCGGGCAAGTGCCAATAATGATTATATAGATTAACTACCTTTGCCATTCTGAAAGCTAATGCAATGTAACCTCCAAACAATTTGCATTCAACCGACCCATATATGTCCGTGAAAGTTAATATAGAGTATAACTTTTATATTTATATCTACCTAAGCCAAAATAAACAAAATATCTCTCAAATCAGCATGTATTACTAGCATATGTTATTACAAAAGAAATGAATATCTACGATGTATGACAGACATATTTCTAAATTACACAATTCTACAATCGTGAAAGTAAATAACCGTAATGCTATTTTCACCATGTATACCAAGTAAATATGTGTATATTAACATAAATATTTGCTTTAATAGCTTATTATGCATTGAAAGTGTTTACTTAACAAAGAATGTAGCAATAACATAACAATGACAATTCACTTTAAATTAATTATATTAAAACTCTATAATAGTTGTTATTTTAAATATTGGTAGTTTATTTTAAAGACTATGATATAACAAGTTCAACATGTTCATTACCCAGGTGTAAGCTGAGTTACAACTTAACATCTGAAAAAGATACTAATAGGACCTAAACTACTTTTAGTAATAAAAAATTCAAGAAATTGTCACAAGCATCCGAAATATTTGACCATCATTTTAGTATAACCGAATCACCATTGACATGTAGAACTTGTAGGAGCTACAATTTTGAGGTTCATGTACACAGCAAAGAATTTGCATCGCTAGAGATAACTCAGAATTGCTGCTAGGAATAATCAACCGTGTTTTCAGGAAGCAGAGACCACAGTCTCTAAATAAATGTGCAAAGAAACAGAGTTTGCTGCTAGAGCAGAACAAAATTTGTTACAGTATCGTGAATAAAATTGCGCAGTACGGTTGTCCAAGTACCAGGTACTACGGTAGTGAAAAACCAGGATAACCAGATTCACGACAAATCCAAAAGAATAGTGTATACATGAAACAACAATAAGCTATGCTAGTATCATAATTCATATATTAATATGTAATATGATCCAGGGTTTACTCTACCGGTATTCTAAAAATCTTGCTGGTCGCCCATAAACAGGAATATCGGATATATCGAAAATTTATCATAACAACAACAGCAACAATAAAGCCTTTAAGTCCCAAACAGGTTGGGTAGGCTAGAGTTAAAATCCAGCAGAAGCAATCAAGGTTCAGACACGTGAATAACTGTTTTCCAAGCACTCATATCTAAGGCTAAGTCTTTGGGTATATTCCATCCTTTCAAGTCTCCTTTTATTGTCTCTACCCATATCAACTTCGGTCTTCCTCTGCCTCTCTTCACGTTACTATCCTGGCTTAGGATTCCACTATGCACCGGTGTCTCTGGAGGTTTCCGTTGGACATGTCCAAACCATCTCAACCGATGTTGGACAAGCTTTTCTTCAATTGGTGCTACCCCTAATCTATCACGTATATCGTCGTTCTAAACTCGATCCCTTCTTGTATGACCGCAAATCCAACGCAACATACGTATTTCCACGACACTAATTTATTAAACATGTTGTCTTTTCGTAGGCTAATATTCTACACCATAGAACATAGCAGGTCTAATCGTCGTCCTATAAAACTTGCATTTTAGATTCTGTGGTACCCTTTTGTCACATAGGACATCAGATGCTTGACGCCACTTTATCCACCCTGCTTTGGTTCTATGGCTAACATCTTCAATAATATCCCCGTCTCTTGGTAGCATTTATCCTAAATATTGAAAGGTATCCTTCCTAGGCACTACTTGACCTTTCAAACTAATATCTTCCTCCTCCCGAGTAGTAGTGCCGAAGTCACATCTCATATACTCCGTTTTAGTTCTACTGAGTCTAAAACCTTTGGACTCTAAAGTCTCCCGCCATAACGCTAGTTTCTGATTCACTCATGTCCGGCTTTCATCAACTAGCACTACATCGTCCGTGAAAAGCATACACCAAGGGATGTCCCCTTGTATGTCCCTTGTGACCTCATCCATCACTAAGGCAAACAGGTAAGGGCTCAAAACTGACCCTTGATGTAGTCCTATCATAATCGGGAAGTCATCCGTATCTCCATCACTTATTCGAACACTAGTCACAACATTGTTGTACATGTCCTTAATGAGCCCGACGTACTTCGTTGGGACTTTATGTTTGTCCAAAGCCCACCACATAACATTCCTTGGTATTTTATCATAAGCCTTCTCCAAGTCAATAAAAACCATGTGTAGGTCCTTCTTCTTCTCCCTATACCGCTCCATAACTTGTCTTATTAAGAAAATGGCTTCCATGGTTGACGTTCCAGGCATGAAACCAAATTGGTTCATAGAGACCCGCGTTATTGCTCTCAAGCGATGCTCGATAACTCTCTCCCATAGCTTCATAGTATGGCTCATCAACTTAATTCCTCGGTAATTAGTACAACTTTGAATATCTCCTTTATTCTTGTAGATCGGTACCAATATACTTCTCCTCCACTCGTCAGGCATCTTGTTTGATTGAAAAATATGGTTGAACGGCTTGGTTAGTCATACTATAACTATGTCCCCGAGGCATCTCCACACCTCGATTGGGATACCATCCGGTCCCATCGCCTTACCTCCTTTCATCCTTTTCAACGCCTCTCTGACCTCAGATTCTTGGATTCTTCACACAAAGCGCCTATTGGTGTCATCAAAAGAGTCATCCAACTGAAAGGTTGTGTCCGTATTCTCACCATTGAATAATTTGTCAAAATACTCTTGCCATCGATGTCGGATCTCATCCTCCTTCACCAAGAGATGCTCCCTTTCATCCTTAATGCACTTAACTTGGTTGAAGTCCCTTGTCTTTCTCTCACAAACCCTAGCCATCCTATAAATGTCCGTCTCTCCTTTCTTCGTACTCAAATGTTGGTAAGATCCTCGTACGCTCTACCCTTTGCCACACTTACAGCTCGCTTTGCGGTCTTCTTTGCCACCTTCTATTTTTCTATGTTGTCCACACTCCTGTCATGGTACAAACGTATATAGCATTCTTTCTTCTCCTTAATAGCCCTTTGGACTTCCTCGTTCCACAACCAAGTATCTTTAGCCTCGCCTCCACTTCCTTTGGTTACTCCACACACCTCTGAGACCACCTTCCGAATGTTGGTTGCCATCTTCTTCCACATGTTGTTTATGTCATCTTCTTCCTTCCAAGAGCTCTCTTTGATAACCCTTTCCCTGAATACCTTTGACGTCTCCCCTTTCAGTTTTCACCACTTTGTTCTTTCAATCTTAGCTTGTTTATCCCTACGGGCACGCACCTAAAAATAAAAGTCTGCCACCAAAAGCTTATGTTGGAAAACAACACACTCCCCTGGTATCACCTTGCAACCCAAGCATGCTCGTTTGTACTTTCTTCTTGCGAGGACAAAGTCAATCTGGATAGAGTGTTGTCCGCTACTAAAGGTCACTAGATGATATTCTCTCATTCTAAAGAAACTGTTGGCTATCATCAGGTCAAAAGCTACCGCGAAGTCTAGAACTTCCTCCCCCTTCTGATTCCTACTACCATACCCAAAACCTCCATGAACTATCTCAAAACCTACGCTTGTAGTACCTACATGCCTATTAAGATCTCCTATAAAAAGCTTCTCACTACTAGGTACAACTCTAATCAGGCCATCTAAGTCTTCCCAAAACTGTTTCTTAGCACTCTCGTCGAAGTCTACATGAGGGGCATACGCACTAATTACGTTCAAGATGATGTCACCAACGACAAGCTTGATTAAGATAATCATATCTCCTATCTCCTTGCCTTCTCACTCCCACCATACCATTTTTGAGGCTCTTATCAATCAAAACTCTTACTCTATTTCTATTCGCGACTGTCCCTGTGTACCAAAGCTTGAAACATGTATTGTCCACCTCCTTCGCCTTCTGACCCTTCCATTTAGTCTCTTGAACGTATAATATATTTACACGCCTCCTAGTCGAGGTATCAACTAATTCTCCTAACTTACCTATAAGCGACCCTACATTCCAACTACCTAAATGGATCCTAGTTAGTTCGACTAGCTTCCTTACCCTTCGCACCCGTCGACTCAGATGTGAAGACCCTTGCTCATTTTTCACTACACCCGGGCACCGATGTAGCACGCCACTACAAGATCAGAGAGCTCCACGTAATTTTTGTCAATAGTTTTCGAAAAGCACAATTTCGTAGTACAAGCTAGGCAACGTGACTGTCTGGCATTTTAATTGGTGGCAAGGGCAGCTTGAACCATGCATATTCGTTAGGTGTGTCCTGGGACAAAGTGAGGAAATAAAGGTGCAGGCAGGCCCGGCCGTCATCCGTGATGGCATAATTCGAGGCAAAAGAATATGTTCTCCAATAGACGTGAGGCAGGCATGCGATTCTCTCTGTCACAATGAGGACGGACGGCGAGCAAGTCTTTGCAAGTTGTGGTACTACTTTAATTTCTTGGGTAAGCAATCGGCAGTCACCATCATCCTTTTGTCCTTTTCCTTGGTGGAAGAGAAAGGTCCAAACTTATCTTCAGGGGACTCGTCAGCTTGTTCGGAAAGCCAAGCGACAAAGGCCCACTTTAGTTGGGCTTTTGAAACTGATTTTGTTTTTGTAAAAGTCAAAAGCCTATTAAAGGACGCAAAAGCCACAACTGCTTTTGTCTAAAAGCAGCTTTCACTACAGTATAAATCCAAAAGCACTTCACCCGTGCTTTCACCCCTACTTTCAGCTGCTTTTGGTGTAAAAAATTACCCACCTACCACTGATTATGTACATACCGTTTCGATCTTATGTTTCTCGCGAGCGTTTTTTCCTCCCGAGCGTCTTCGTCCTCGCATCCGACCTGGCTACCCTGCGCGGCCTCCTCCCCTGCGCGAGTTCCCTCCCCGGCGAGCCCCCTCCCCTACGTGGCGGTGGCCGGCGAGCACCCCCTCCCCAGCGAGCCCACTCCCATGCGCGGCGGCGTCCAGTGAGCCCCCTCCCCGCTCCGTCAAGCACCTCCGAGCAGCAGCGAGGTGGCCAAGTATGCAGGAAGGCCCTACCGCCAAGCAGCGTGGCGAGGTGAGGCGGCCCTGACGCCAAGCAGCACGGCAAGGCAGGGCGGCCCTGACGCCGAACAGCGTGTCGAGGCGAGGCAGCGAGCCGAGCAGCGCCGTCGAGCACCTCCGAGCAGCAGGCCAAGGCCGGCCATGGGCTCGAGCTCGATTTCCCAATCTGCTCAGTCCCAATCTGCTTGATTTCCCTGACTCTAGTGCTCGATTTCTCGATCTCCTCGATTTCCCTGGCCCTAGCGAGCAGTTCTGCCCGGTCCGGGTGGGCGCAGCGTGGGCAGCCCCAGCCGACGGGCGCGGCACGGCCTGCCCTGGCCGGTGGGCGCGATCTGCTCCGGCGAGCACTGGTGAGAGGAGGAACAAGATCCATTCTATGTATGACATATAGGGCCAGCTCGTAAGTGAGACAAGCTTTTCCAAAAGCCGAAGCTGTTCAACCAAACGAGCTTTTAACTATGCCACAACAGCTTTTCCACAGCAGTTTTTACAAAAGTCACAGCCCACAGCAGCTTTTGCAAAAGTCACAGCTCAACCAAACAGGGCCTAAGGCCTTCCCTAATGCTGCTTTTTTACTTGTAGCCTCAGGGGCCATGTAGGATCAGATAAAAAAAGTAGGTGCTCTACACTTGTCATAGTAGCTTGCAGAAGCTACGTATGCTTGCGGAGAGAGAAGGTGGCCCATGCTAAAAAATAAGAGGGAGAGGAAATAAAGGTGATGCATGATGAAAAAAAAAAGTTTCTGTGCAAACCACAAATAGTAGTAGTTTGCATTGTGTGGACAGTATTCTTAATATTTCCTAGTCTACGTGGATCACTTTATTTGTATTACAACTACTAAAAATGTTAGCCTCCATCGATGGTGCCTTAACCAATACCCAGTGGCGCGGCACCGTTGCCGTTGCCGGGCACGGTTGGGTGTGCTTTGTTTGTCTGGGGTGAACAATGCTCTTGACAGTTGACACCAACCAACCACAAACTGATGGGCTTGTTCTACCTAAATGTTATATCGCCTCACACTACAGCCCAAGCTGATAATAGCCACAAGAAGACCACGAGGAGCCCTAGGCCCAGGAATGCAAATCCATTCTTCTCGGGCACAAGAAGACCACGAGGAGCCCTAGGCCCAGGAATGCAAATTCATTCTTCTCGGGCTCACAATGCAGTACCTGAAGCCCGTTAAGCTTTAATGGATGTTAATAGGGAAGGGGCGAGAGAGTTGTGGCTCTGCTGAACAATGTACAAACTCTATCTTCTTCCTCTCCAAGAACCAGCCGTTGCAAGGATATACACCAGGTTGTGGTCCTCAACGGCCAAGATATACAGATTCTATAGAGATAGAGTCCGTATATATATGTCTTACATATTATACTCATCAGCTCGTAAAACCAACTCACCATCCTACGAGCCTTGCTTTGCTTAGAGAAGAAGAGTATGCTACCGTTGCTCGGGCCAAGACTACTTCCTCCACTTTGGGCCTGTGAAATGGGAATTTGGGTTTGCGAGTCCTCTTGTGGCCCCCTGTTGCTTCTCCAACATCTAGCCTAGCCCATTATTTTGGTTTGGCCCAGCCCAACGCTTTGTCTTGGCAGCAGCGGTGTCTTCAGCAGGTATCGTGAGAAGCATGTTGCTTCTTTCACTTTTGTCACGCAGCTCTCATCTCTTAATAAGGTTTTCCAAGTTTCTAAATTTCGCTTGACGTTGGCTGAAGCAGAGCAGTGTGCCAAAGTTTCTTCAGGGCGACTAGAATGATATTGCACTCGATCGGGTGGCATCTTGGCTCTTCAGACCACGGTAACAGGTTTAAACCATGTGCATAGGCACCGTGGCAATACTCTGTTAGTTTCATATATTGTTTACTGAAACATGAAACGTTGAAGCCTGGGCATATATATAGCACTTATATTAGCACCAGGTGGGAACATAGATGGCACGGTTGAAAACCCAGATAATCCACACCGCGTCACACATGGGAAAACGTTAGCACTAACCATGAAACTTTCAAACACTTGTTTGGCACCAATAACTTCCACTTCCAGAACACGAAGAGCCTGCAGCCTGCCGAGGATTTGGATGTCCTCCGTTCGCACTTGAGTAGTTGACCCAACTTTATCTTCAGGTAAGGAGAGGATGAGAAATGATGTGGGAAGTGGGGACTTGCTAGCGCCCGGACATCCGATTCCATGTGCTACCGTCCGAACACTCCATGCACAGAGAGCGAGCGAGCGCCTAGCACGTCGGGATCGCGAGGTCACCCACGCCGTCGGCCGCTTCCCATGCGCATTCTATGTGCAACACCCAATCTACTTATTAAACATCCTGATGCAACAGTTGCAATATAGAAAAGAAGACAGATGAAACACTTGAAACAAGCGTCTGAAAACACTTGCGAAACGTCTTAAAACCATTGCAAACATATGCAACATCCTAATGAAACACTTGCAAACATAGTATGAAACACATGAAAACAATTGAAACATATGCTTGCAACATGTATGTATATGCAAGATCCAGATTTACTTTTGCAACATCCCGATAAAACACTTACAACATTCATCTGTAACAGATAAAACATTTGGAACATACACTTGAAACATACATGTGCAGCATCCCGATCTACTTTTGCAACATCCGCATTTAACACTTGAAACATAAATCTGAAACAACTGAAACACTTGGAAACATAGGCTTGCAACATGTTTGAAAACGCCTGAAAACACTTGAAAAACACAACATTGCCGACGGCCACACCCTACCTAGTGGGAAATTGTTGTGGTGGCGCAGGCTTCCCCTTCTTGCCGACGGCGCGAGGTGCATGGGGGCATAGGCACAGGCATAGGCCTCCCCAGTCGCATGCGCAGCCCTCCCCTGCCTCCCCTTCCACGATGGGCGAACTGGATGGGGGCGCGGCGCTGGAAGGTGGTGCGGCACGGGCGTGCGGAGCAACGAGGAAAGGGGCCGGGTGCCTTGCGGGAAGGAGCAGTGCGGGAAGGGGCGGCCACACCAGAGAAAAGCTGGAGTAGGGGCTTCATGCTGGGGTGAGAGTGGGGAAGCGAGAGCGCCCTGGTTCAGACGTTGTGGCAGTGGGATCGGCCGGAGGTGCGGTGCAGTGAGGGGCTTGGAGCAGCTGAGGAGGAGTAATTTTTCATTCTTTTTTAGAGGCTGGTCCGCTACGCAGGAGGTAGGCAAGACTGGGAGCCGCGTCAAGCACGATGGATGCTGCGTTTCCGATACTTGTGTGCAAACAACTTGTTCAATGAATAATAGGATGAGACAGGTTCCACAGGGAGTTCCATCACTGAGCCTTGAAGATCAACTTTCACATTGTCTGAGATTACTAGTAGACTTTCGATTTTGTGCAGTTTGGGAACCGACCTCACCAACAGTTCGCAGTTGCTCTTCCACAATCTGATAGGGTTGCATTGGTTGGTGCAGCTACTGTACATCAGTTTGCCGGACTGGTCATATTAGAAACCATCAGCGTCATAAAGACAATCATGCCACCGATCACCATTACAGCAGAAATCATGCCTACAGCGCATCAGCAGCAACTCCCTCCAATCGTGGAACTGGGGAACCTGCGAGAGAACAACGTAACATGAAAGAAAAGAGGAAAACTCTGCAATCTCCATGTTCCAGTAATGGCCCATAAATAATAAGACAATTTTTATTGTGCTTGATAATGCTGTTCCTCAAGATGAAGGCCCAGACGGAGGAAGTAACACAGAGTATCTGTGGTGTCGTAGGTGACACAGCTTACAGACGATCGAACGGAAAGACAGCTGAACGTGCCAAGAAAACAGAGCCTGCTCATCCAGATGAAGCTACCACTGAAACAGAGTTGGACGTGCTAATTATATATGGATGCTATTATCGGGAAAATACTAGAGTTGCCAATAGCAATGACGACGATGCTAGCAGAGTAGGGGATCCATCATCATCGATGTTTAATAAAGCACAGTAGGGGACCCCACCCCTCCTGTTTTTTGATCAAAAAACGATGCTAGCAGAGATCTAATTCGTACCTGCGTCCTCACTGTTTCTCCTCCTCGTTCTCTTCATTCTGTGGCTGAAACTGAAGCACCATCATTCGATCGTCTGTAATTGGATTTTTCTTTTTTTTTTTGTTAAACCAACAACAAGGGAGCAGCTCAAGGTTGGATTGGACGGAATTTACAACGAAGAAATACTTGTGAGTACTAGCTAGGTACATACCTCTTGTTATCTCTTTTACGCAAGTATTGAATCTCGAGTGCGGGGCGGTTGGGATGGGCTTGAACTGCTAAAAAGTAACTCCTCAAATATCAAAGAATGAGGCCCGCATGAAATTTCCAAGCGTCCAGTGGCATTTTCGCTAATACCATCAACTTGTTCCTAAGAACAAGGACCTACAGAAACAAAGAAAAGAGCAGAACCTTGCTTGCATTCTTGCCGAGGCAGATTTCTGTTCCTCCTCTCTTGCTTGGGCACGTTGATGGAAGCTGTGCTGGCTGCAGTAGAGATTACAGGGGGCCATCAGGTTGGAGTTGGAGTACATGCACCGACGGCTGATGGTCGAGACGGCTCAGCGGTCAGTGCGCAGACGGCGGGGCGTACTCCTGCGCATTTGCCTGCCCCGCATGGGCCGAGCCAGGTGAAGGCTGGCCAAACCGGAAGGCCGCATGCACCGAGGAGGTGGAGGTCGTGCGCGTGACCTGGTGCCCGTTGCCTCAGCCCCGGTGCGCGTGCGGTGACCACGCGACTCAAGGCAGCAGGTGAACTGCGCGAAGCGGCCGCGCTGGAGCAGCACCGCCTAGGGCTTCCCCGCGAGGCTGGGCGACACGGCCGGGAAGGAGATATGCGCGACCACGAGTGCGCGGATTTTTCTGCGCGTGCGGGTTGTTTTTTCTAGGTGATAAAAGATTGGGAGGTGGAATTCGAAGTTATTAGAGATGTGTTTTTTCAATCTTGCCAAAATTCAAGGATTGAGAGTGTGTTGGGAACTCCTGGAGATGCTCTAAGTTTCAGCCTGTCGCCGATATTAAAACTGAGAACAGATGGGAAGTGAGTCAATTACATCCAAACAATTTACCTCCAAAAGCTAGCTAGAACAGGAGAGCTCCTAGGAGACGGCATTGCCACAGACTTGCCGTGGACTTGCAGGAGGCCACCTGCCTTTCCGCACGTGTTAAACACCGGAACACGACATCATGTCCTAAATACCCCGGAACACTTGGTGAGCTCCAAAAGCTCTGCTTTTTCAAGAACAGAGGACAGAGGTTATCAAAATCCCAATGCCGTGATCGATCGAGATACTGCGTACGTACTGGACGTGCTGTACTTGCACATGGGAGGTTCCTAGTCCTGGGATGAGTTAGTGATACTTCATACTTGCCGAGAGAATCTGTGGTGCAGGACGTTGAATGATTGAAGTACCATAGGTACTGAAGTACTATAATAATTGCAATTGTTGTTTATTTATTAATTATTAACGCAACAGCTAATGGCGCAGACTTTTCCCCGTCTGTTTTTCCTTTTCCTTTCTTATAAAAAATGGTCTTCTCAGAATTTTGCTCTTCATGGAGTTTGTAGATTAGGTAGGAGTCAACTTGACCGGTCTAGCCAATTGGCCATCGAAGAAAGCTGTGAATGGAATGCATATATAAACCAATCAAACAAGAATAGGTCTATGAGTGCATATACTGGATGTGGTAGAAGCCAGAAAAGCTTCGGCGACAACAAAACTAAAAACGATGGAAAACAGCACATGTGCCTCCTTCAATTTAGCACAACATATAATGTACGTCGATCATTTACTTGCACGTGCATAATACAACAAAAATTGAGATGAAAAAAAAACTAACAAGCCAGCAGCTCAGCATGAGTGGACATTATTATTAAAGGTCTGAGGTAGCAGTAAACTGAAACCATGAAGACGAAGCCAAGTCGATGCACTGCACGGGTCGTAGTGGAAACCATCAGCGTCATCATAAGAGAATCTAAGATGGCCCGTCCTAATCGAAGCTCCTGCCGCCCAAGAGATGCCAATAACACGACCGATCACCGTTCCAGCAGAAATGAAACATGCATCGCATCAGCAACTCCCTCCCATCGTGGAACCTGCGAGAGAACAACCTGAAGGTAAGGAGGAAAACTCCGCAGTCTGCTTGTTGCAGGAATGGCCATAAATATTTATCCACTCCTGTGTGTGTCTGTGTGTGTCACGGCACGTGCTGACAATGCTGTTCCGGAAGATGAAGCTCAGGAAGAGTGTATGTGTGTGTCGTAGGTGACACAGGTATAAGACAGTTATATCCAGCGATCGAACAGAAACACAGCTGAATGTGCTATGAAAACAGAACTCATCCAAGTGAAGCTAGGTGGATAAACTACTGAAACAGAGTAGGACGTGCCAGCTGTGGATGGTAGTATCTTGTAGAGACGGCAATAAGGTGGTGTTTAAATTGATAGGGTAAAGTTTAGGGATGTCACATCGGGTGTTATATGGGAGTGTCCGTATAGTAATAATAAAATAAATTACAGAAGTCCTTAGTAATCCACGAGACGAATTTATTAAGCCTAATTAATCCATCATTAGCACATGTTTATTATAGCACCACATTGTCAAATCAAGGGACTAATTAGGCTTAAAAAAATTCGTCCCGCAAAGTAGTCCTAATCTGTGCAATTAGTTATTTTTTAGTCTTTATTTAATACTCCATGCATGTGTCGAAACATCCGATATGATAGAGAGTAAAGTTTAGGATAAGGAACTAAACAAGGCCTAAATTACTAGGACAGCTGTAATAAATATGAGAAGCAGCAGTAAAAAAAATAGAAAATAGACTTGACAATTAGTAGTTAAGACGATGCTTGATGTGGGAGAGATCAAAGGGCGTCCCCAACAGCTAGCTATTTGGTTAGTTATTATGACGTGGACAGAAAAAAAATAGGAGAGAGTAGTCACTAACGATGAACAAATAGCTGATCTATTTCTCGTAGTATAAGAATATGAGAGAAGAACATGTGGGTCCAATAGTATATAGAAAAATAAAAATATATAAAATAGTCTTTGTTTTTGTCTCTCACCTCCACGTAGGCTAGCTACATAGCTAGCACCATTGCGGACGCCCTAAGACGTTCCCACATATATACCTGCATCATCATTGGGTCACCTCCTCGTCCTCTTCATTCCTTGACTGATCTGGATCATCATCATCCGATCGTCTGTAATTGGATTTTATTTGTTTGTTAAAACAACAACTCGGGAGCAGCTCAAAGTTAATTGGATAAACACATTCATGTAACTACTAGCTATGTACGTAGCTATTCATACATTCTTTAAAACTGTATTCAATTTGGAGTGCGGGGTGGATGGGATGGATTTGAATTCGTGCCTCAGTGCAGCCTCCACTCTCTCCACCTCATCCTGAAAGGCGTCATGACACCACAACTGACGACGTTGCGAATCGATGAGAGGTACTCCAACCCGAGATCCTCACAGCTGACGACGTTGTTCTTCTTTAATTTCCGCACAGTAACACCAAACTGAAGCTCCTCGAGGTTTGGCATAACAACAACGGCTGGTAACACTGCTGCAGTGGTTTCTCTGCTTTCTACTCCTAGCAAATAAAGCACTCGAATCCTCGTTGGCAACAAACTGGACCACTGAAAAAGGCAACACCAAGGATCTCAACTTCTGGAAGCACCCATCTGCCTCAGTGTTACAAGTACTGTTTCAACGTGTGAAGACAGACTGAGGTAACAGAGCTGTGGCCATCTCAGATTCGTAGCAGGTTGCTTGAATAAATAGATTCCTAGCACAGAAATTTGTCTACAAATAAGTCAATTTCTAGGAGACTCAATGGTTCCTGGCTCATTTATTTTCTCAAAGTCCCCACATATTTACGACACCACCTCACTTCTCTCTCTTTTCCACCGATCCAGGATTGAGTTTTTGCAGCTAGATGGGTATAGTAAATGCTATAATTACTGTGTAACTCAAATAAGTGTGCAATCTACTCCAATTAATGAAGGGTATGTTATTTTCTCTATTATATCAGTCTATATTAAACTTCCTAGGAATATATTTATTCAGGGATAGGGAGTACACGTATTGCCATGTCCATGTGCGTGTATTTTTTCCTTTTAGTTTTTTCTCTACATACAGTTCTATTCGTTCATGGACATTTAAAAAATATTCCATGTTCTATTCTATTGTCCTATGAGCAAAATCTTATGGTAACTCCAACTTATAAATTGAGTACTTGACTAAAACATTCAATTATATTACACTAATATAATATATATGATGAACTGGGATTAAAAAACCTACGGGTTTGGGTAGTATATCGCCAGATCCATGCCCACAAACCCGTTGGATCTAACTTTTTGCCCAATAATAAACCCATGGGTAGAAAAGTTGACCCATACCCTTGCCCTAATTGGGTAAAACCCCATTGGGTTTCAGGTCTCGGGTACCCGTTGACCTAATAGGATAAAAACCCGTGGGGTTTCGGGTCTCGGGTCCTGAGAAATTGTTTGATTGCACCATGGAACCAGTTATACTACACTAATAACTTAAACTTTATTTGTACTGCAAGCTAAACTAAAATGGTTTTGCACCATGGCATTGGTTATACTATAAATATTTGTTGTTTATTAAACCTTTCCAAGCCTATAAACTGCCAACGTCTTCTACCACCAGTAGCAGTGGTTCCTTGGCTCATTGCTCCGCCCATCGCCCGCCTCCTCTCAGTGTATAACTTCCCCAGCCTCTCATTTGTAATGCAGGCAGCCCAAACCCATTCCAAGAACATCAAAAACTCCAAAATCCTAACCCCTCTTTACCACCATCTTCAATTCAATGTTTTCTGGTTCGTCACTTTAAGAATTTCAAGGTTTCAAGTACACAAAGGATAGGAAGTATGAGTAAATTAGTGCCAAATCATTGGGTGCGTATTCTTTCGTACCTCTTTGCTCGAAGGAAATCATGGAGCTCAGAGCTCATTGATGAGCTGCCTTTTATCCAACATTGTCTATTTCAAATCTGTATATTTTTCCTAGTCAAGATCAATAAGAATGTCTCGGAAGACTTTATTCACGTCTGGATCTTGGCCAACCGGAACAAAAGCCCCATAACCAAAGAGAGATTTAAGCTGATCATGCCTTGGCAAGAGTAGTTTTGCCTAGCCCACCAACTCCAACAACAGAAACAATCTTCATCTTCTGGTCGGACTCGTCGTCCTCCTTGGGCAACAGCATGGATATAAGATCAGCGCTTGACTTGTCGATGCCAATGATCTGTGAGGCTTCTCTGTACATGACACTAAGGTGAGGATCGACAGTCCGATATGATGCTGCAGGCTTTGCCACAATGCTGTCGACAGTGTATCTACCACGCCGGTCTGTCACCTCCTGGAGTTTTTTTCCTATTCTTCTCAATGGCAGCAGCGATTTTGTGTCGCTCCTTGCTGTTCTTGAACAGCCCAGTGATCTTCTCTCCCAGACGTTTGGTTGTTGTCTTTGGCGCTGCGGAGGTGTGGTCTCTATGGTGTTCACGTTGATTGGTTCGTTGTGAGGGTACTGGTTGCGCTGTGTTGGCCTCGGAGGCAGGCGCGTTTGCGGTTTCAAAGCCTCAGTCTTTGAACAAAAGACTGTCTGATCTGATGTACTTATCCATGACCTCGTGTAACTCTGCGATGGTTTTTGGTTTCTTCCGCGCTAGCCTCGAGGAGCATGGCCCTGGTCTTACTCCGTTGACTACTGCTAGAATCACTGCATCATCTGTTATGTTTGGTGTCCTCACTCTGAGTTGGACGAATCTTCGCTAGAAGTCTCGGAGGGGTTCTCTTTCGGCTTGAGTACAGGTGAACAATTCCATGGAATTGGTCGCCGAGGGGCTGATACCTTTTGAAATTGTTGCACAGTTTTTCATGGAGGCTCCCCCAGGAATTAATCGAGCCTACCGGGAGGTTGCTATACCAGCTTTGGGTGATGTCCCGTGCTATAATCACGAAGGATTTCGCCATGGTGTACTCAACTCCGCTTGCCGCTGCCACTGCCGCTTCATAGCTCATTACTCACACTACTACAGAATGGACTTGTTGTCCCGGGCGGTAACGGCCTTTAGTCCCGGTTACCGCGCCGAGACAACGATCCCGGGACTAAAGGTGCCACCTTTAGTCCTGGGTCATCGAGCCGGGACTAAAGAGGGACCTTTAGTCCCGGTTGGTGTTACCAACCGGGACTAAAGGCCCTCCAGCCGTGGCCGCACCCTTTAGTCCCGGTTGGTAACCCCAACCGGGACTAAAGGTTTCTTTTCTTTTTTTTTGTTTAATTTGTTTTCAGTTCAGTTACACGTATTTGTTTAATATATAATATATTTTTATGTACGTATTCTACGCTGCTAATATAAATACACGCACGCATATAATTACATCTAATTCTCATCTCAAGCATTATTATATTCGAATAAAGTATGAACCTATATATATTATAGATATATATATATATGTATATATACAACACTTTCATAATCTTGTTCTCGAAAATAACGATATCAATAAACATTTAATTTACACCATTTATTCCTTAGGATCAAAGTAGAACTCGTCGTTGGGATTTAGCACTTTTTCTAGAAGAAATCCTGCTATTGACTCTTGAACTGCTTTCAGATGGTCTTTTTGCATGACCCTTCGTTTCAACCATTCAGTCTTGCATTTGAAATAAAAGGAAAAGTATTAGTACATATATATATATATATTCATTTAAAAATAAATAAAAAATTGATATATACGTACTCTGAGGACATCTTTAGGAGTTCTTCTTATGTGCGCAGTGATAAATTCACAAACGTAGTATCCATACAAGTTATTACCTGGTTGCTGCCGCAAACACCACTGTACGAGAAGAAGATTATTCTCATCATCTCACACGTAAATTGAAGTACGATATAGTAATTAAACACGTGGGGAAGTGTATATAGTACAACTTACTGGTATTTCAACTACATTAGGTGGTGCCTTGCAATCCTTGCGATGTTGCCGAATAAACTCTTTCCAAACCCTGTGCGACCAATAATGTACGATCGTTAATAAATTATGGCAAAGTCTATTCAATAATAGTTGTGCGCGAGAGATCGAAATTACCCCTGGATAATGTCTATCGTATCTTGGTATAGTGCCCGCTCTTTTCTCAACGAGTCAAAGATTACTAACCGACTTGAGTTTAACTCAATGACAATGAGTATCCAGTGAAACCTGCATTGGTTTATACACACACGTACATGCATATAAGTTGTATTGATATTACATAAAATGTGTAGACTACATTATTATTAACACTTACTCAAAGTTGTACGGGAAAAGTATTGTTGTCTTGTCGTGCTGCTTCACGAAGAACATCATGATATTCTCCTGTGCTTCAGATACCCACTGCTCCTTGATAATAATATCGGTTTTAAATACGATATAAGGATCAATGAAGCCAACACTGGTGTCTTGTATTCTTTGGAGCTCTGACATCTGGAATCTGTATATAAATATAAGTTACATAGAAATCACATAGCTCAAAAATATGTTTCAATAAATAACCATCCGTACTAGTTGATCTTGCTTACGTGATCATCTCGGCGAGCATTTCTCCACCGGACGGCACCGTACTTGGCCAAGGAAGAGCTCCGATTCTACGAGGAAGGGAACACGGTCTTCCACGACCGTTGCCGCTCTCCCTCGTAGAATCAAAGCTCCTCCTTGACGTCCGTTACCGCTCGGCAGAGAAAATGCTCGCTGAGATGATCACGGTCCGCAAGTTCAACTAGTACGGATTTTCTACAGTTTTCTAACTATTTTCTAAGTTTTTCATTTCATGGAAAAATTAATTCTAAGATCACGTAAGCCGCCGGGGACGAGGATGGCGCGTGCTCCAGCGAGGACGAGCGAGGCGTGATTTTGATGAACTAATTTAACTTTTGTTTATCCAAACATATATGCAAATCATCATGTGATTTTGAGCTAAAAATGACATATAAAATCATAATAAAGTCCAACATATAAAGTTACACATGCATCTACATCGCAAAATAAGATAAGCTACTGATAAAACATAAGAGGATTAAGTTTGTTACCTCCAAAATTGAAGAGCAACACCAATGGAGGGGGAGAGAGCAAGAACAACAGCAAGCCGAAGAACAGAGGCAGTGAGTTTGAATGGAATGGCTCGGGCTCGGGGAGGAAGAAATGAGTCGTTGTATAGGCCGGCATAATTACTCCCGGTTAGGTGGCCAAACCGGGACTAAAGATTAATATTTATTCCCGGGGTATCACCCAAACCGGGACTAAAACCTTTAGTCCCGGTTGGTAATACCAGCCGGGACTAAAGATCCCTGCCACGCGGACGACCGTTGGGCAGGGACCTTTAGTCCCGGTTGGTTTTACGAACCGGGACTAAAGGGTCCTTTAGTCCCGACGGTAAAAAATGCCGAGGCTAATGCCAAATTGGGATATCGTTCTAAAGTCTGTTCTCTAGTAGTGTCATCTCCGCTTCATAGCTGCCACTACCGCTTCATCTCCGCTTTCTCACACCACTCTGAGTTGTGACAATGCAACTGCCTCTTAACAACTATTTCCAAGTGCGGTTCACTAAACAGCCTCAGAAAATCAGTTTCAAACTGTTGGAATTCAAAATTTTGCGTAATATTTGAAATCGCGTTTTCCTGTAATTGATTCAAATTAACTTCATATATACATTGTAGTGAACTAGTTAACTAATACACACATGGATCTCCAGCTACGGTCATGAAGCTACAGTGCCTCCCGCCAAGGTTAGAGGTGGCGTGGCTAGAAAACAGCCTCTGTTAGAAGGCAGGCGTCTGCAAAAATCTTTTATGTACTAGTGTAAACGATCATTTAAGTCCTCCACCGTGCTACTTAAGATAAGTGGGTAGGGATGAAAATGGGATCCAGAGGATGGGATAGCAGTGAAAAACTTAAGTAGGTATCAATATTTAAGTAGGTATCAATATTTAAGCATTGTAATGGAGCTTTATTCCAGAGGAATCTTAAATGCCAAGAAGATATAATCACCTTGATACGCACTAACATCCATCACTTCTCTATATGCTTGAATTTTCTTATCCAGGAATTATATGTGTAGTAAAAGCCATACTATCAGTTTGCAACTATCAAACATTTCAGCAAAAGATGTATAAATATATAAAAAGTAAACTTGTGTACATTCTATGTCATTGTTATTAATATAGTTTAATTAAATAACTAATTAGTATCATTAGTATATTAGTCGTTAAAGGAATTTTTTTTCATGATTGTTGAACCTAACACGCATGTGTAATTTATCAGACATGTATGCATGTGTAATTTATCTGTACAATGTCACAACATGTATATTTACTTCAATCAAGATTTAATAGCGTTAAAATAAGAGGAAGTTGATAATTTACGAAAATTACAAAAAAAAGCACATTATGAAATCCTAAATAATTTATAAAATATCTTCTCGAATGTACAATAATTAGAAATAACATCTTATGGAATTTAGTACCAACAAGCATTATGGAATCCTAAATAATTTATAAAATATCTTCTTGAATTATCGATAACATTGCTATGTGGTTTGTTAGGTAACCATTTTTTTTTTTCAAATGTCTACAAGTTTACGTGGTCCGTATGTGAAAAAATAGCATTATGTTTACTCCTAATGTAGAAACTATATAGCGATATGATTATTTATATATAACGTAGTTTATGTATATTCAGTTCAAATATTTTTTGTAATGGCTTATATGAGGATTATATGTAGATATGAGAAATTTTAAGTTTTTATAACGATTAGGCTACGTAATTTAGATTGGTATTACTTTAATTTGCGTTATCTTTCATAATGGTGTATAGTGGTAATTTGAATGCACTTTGTATTATTACTTATAATGGTGGAGATAGGTAATCTACAAAGAATATATAAGTATCCTTCATAATTGGTAAGGTGAATATTTTAGATATAAATTTTAGTGGTCTTTTGTATTATCTTTCGTAACGGTAGAGATGGGTAATTTATATTCAAATTGAGGAGGTTGTTTTGAATTTTTTTATAATGTTACTAAGTTATTTTGAATAACCACTTATAATAGCACAGGAGCGTAGTTCTATGTAAAATTAGAGTTTGTTTTTACGTATTTTTCATAATGGTAGAGGAGCACAATGAATAGTTGAAACATAAAGTTAACAAGCGATTGCTTGTAATGGATTAGAAATTATTATTAAATCGCAATTTGCAATGGCATATAAGAGATGAAAAAGTCTAAATTAACGGCAACAATGGTAAGCTATAATTGCAAATGGCAAAAAGAGGATGATGAGTAGTATATGATTTGATGGTATTGAAGAAATTTTCCAACGCAGTACCCATATAAGGTCGTAAGAACTAATGTACCTGCCAAATCGTGTTGTCCGCCCAAACCAGCTGGCGTCATCAGGCCACTTCAGCTTCCGTGCTGAACGGCCATAGTCTCTCAATTCCTGAGCACCCGAACCAGATGCATCAGCCAGAGCATGTCAACAGGACGGATTAGTAAGTTGTGTTGCTGCTGTTTAAGTACAGTACGTTATTTGCATATTAGTAGATTTTACTACCTGTGGGTTGCCGATGAGCAGAGAGTGAAGCATGTAGACGCCGTTGCTTTGTCGGCCATGGCCAACGTCCTTCCCAGTCACAGGATCTCTAACGTAGCAACATGCCGGCTCAAATACCACTTCCAAGCCATGATCTTCAGCAAGCTTGGACACAGAGATAACGTTTTTCATTTCAGCTCCAGGAATGTAGTGCACACGAGGGACCTTGAACCGCTCGGTCTCTACAGACCCAATCCAGCCGATATGGTCGTCGTCACGGCTGTCCTTGGGCAGCAGCCGCTGGTCGGAGGTACAGTGCTCCATGGCGCCGGCGTCAAGAATCCACTCCTCGTCGCACGTCTGCACGAGGGGTGGAGTGTTCATCTTCATCTGATCGTGTCCTGTCTCGGTCTCTCGGATGTCCCTGTTGGCCGCATGCCGTCGTAACTATAAGCAGCAAAGTACAGTGACAAATCATTCAGAAACATAGAAGTTTTCGCTTTTCCCTTTTTTGTACGTGCCATCTATGTATAATAAATCTTACCATCAATAATTGTCATTAGATTTATTCTGTTTTATGAAAAATTATCATTTCTGTTATGAAAGATAATTTAAAATAAATCCCTAGTCCCTAGATTTGTTTTTAAATTACCCATCATCATCCGATCGGCTGTAATTGGAATCCTCGTCCTCTTCCGTGGCTGAAGCATCGTCATCGGATCGTCTGTAATTGGATTTTTTTTATTTGTTAAAACAACAACTGGCGGGCAGCTCAAGGT